>NW_024582484.1:1363811-1446401 GCF_018398535.1 Haplochromis burtoni
TGTGTGTGTGTGTGTGTGTGTGTGTGTGTGTGTGTGTGTGTGTGTGTGTGTGTGTGTGTGTCATCCTCTCTTCCTCTGCACATCTGAAGGGCCTCACATCCTCCTCGCTTTCTCCACACACAAACAAACACAGAAGGCTTTTATTTTGAAAGAGTGGCCCTGGAGAAGCCGTCTCCTGTGATGAAACAACTGATGCAGGAGAAGACCGAGTTTCCTGTCCTGCTGTGTGTGTGTGATGAATAACTGAGTCATATTTCCCCTGTAATCACACATGCAGTAATGCAGTATCCTCTGTGATGGACATTTTTTGCTCCACCTTCCGGCTGTGACCAATCAGAGCAGAGATAAACACTTTAGTTTCTGACCTAATCGTGTCTTAAGAGTTTATGCTGAGAAATGATTATTAACCGCGAGACAGGGCCGAGCAGTGAACGCAGACCAGCAGCTGCAGCAGCTTCACGTCTTGGTTGAAGTCATCCTGAAGGCTTCGAGTCGTTGTCTGGCAGCTCTCACAGGCCAGCGAGCTCACTAAGGACTACTGTAATGCACTGTGTCTATATCACAGAATAAATGTACAATATTTATGAATATTGGAACAAACACTATATCAGTGACAGTCAAGCATGGACGCAGACAAGCAGCCGTTCCACGCTCGTTTTCTGCCTGTCAGAGCGGATAAGCGTGATGCAGCTCTGTCGAAGGGGAAGCCTCCCTCAGTGACATCAGCAGACGCTGACCTCAGAGCATTTTGCAAACTCCTGCAGACATTTTTACAGCCAATAACAGAGTGAGAAACAAACATGTTCGCAGCCTGAACCTCGAAGCCTTCTGCTCTCCTCACCTAATTTCCCTTTCACGTCAGTCAATCGTATAAAGTGTATTAACGTTTGGAGCATTTGTTCTTTGTTGCGCAGAGTTAGGGTCCAGCTTTGATGAGTGAAAGTTTGGTCTTACCCCAATATGACCGTCGGAGGGGCTCGTCTTCTTCTATGCATCAGAACTGAATCATTGTTGTGGTGACGGTTTAATGTCCTCAGGATTCCCGTATGCTTGTTTGACATTCACCTAGGGACCATTTTTGGTCCGAGGACACCACAAGGGTTACAGCTGTCTGTGAAGGTTCTCAGTCATCCAGGTCATCGTAGTCTAAGGAGCTTGGAAAGAAAAGCGTCTGGACAAAGGACCCCCTGATGATCCTCTACCTAATCACATGAGCCAAGGTGTGAAACCTTGGCTCATGTGATTAGGTAGAGGATGCTGTTTTCTTCACGGAGAAATGCCAAACATCCTCCCAAAGACATTTGGATGGATGACGTCTTAACGTTCCTTTGTCTCCTCCAGTCCTGGAGATCCTGCAGCTGGTGAAGAAGCGGGACCTGCTCCTGGCTGACACCCACATCCTGGAGCTGGAGCAGGAGTGCAACGAGCGAGCTGCCGCGATGCAGCCCGAGGATGCGTCGAGTCCGAGCGTCAAAGATGGCGGGCGGAGGAAGGCGAAGGATGTGGAGCTGCTGTACGAGGAGCTGCAGAAGGAGCTGTGGGCAGTGGTCAGGGAGTCCCTGAAGTCTCCGACAGCCGGGCCCAACCTGGGTCTGGTGGTCCAGGTGAGGGAACTCTTCTGTCGCCATGGCAACTGATGAAGAACACGAGAATATTCGAGTTACGTCAAAGTGCTCTCGCTCTAACAGGTGCTGCAGCAGGAGGAGCAAGTTGACAAAGACTGGGAAGTCAGCGAGGGAGCTGCCCCAGGAGGCCCGAGGCCTCGCCGCCTGAAGCAGAGGTGGAAGGAGGCGGTGGAGGAGGCGGCTGACGACTCTCTGCCTCAGACCGCCGAGTTCACAGCCGGAGAACTGAACAAGTACCTGGACCGGCTCCGAACCCGGGTGGTGGAAGACCTGGGGGCCGCCAAGAGGAACGCGGTGTCCATCTATCCTGAAGAGTACCAGCCCTTCCAGGTGAGTCAACACCTGGACACAAATACACAAATGCTGACCTAATGGAATCGATGTTTGCAGCCTGTAACAGTCCAAGCACTCTAACGTCTGACCTTTTGACCTCTCAGGTGTACGTACAGAGCTACCACCAGGCGGTTGCACGGCGACTGAAGACCATCACTGACAACCAGCTGCAGATCACAGACATCTACTCCCTGCTGGACTGGCTGCACAACATGTACAACAGGTACGCACATGTTTCAGGTTTGAACCGTTTACACAGGACAAACAGACAAACCTGAAACCAGAGTGACCCTCGATTGGTTTTGTCCCTCAAGTTTGCTTGAAATTCAGTTTTGAAAGTATCATTAATGACCTGCAAGAAGAAATAAACCCAAAGACAGTGACATAAAAGCTGCAGATGTGATGGAGCATCAGGTTTAGATACACGAGTCTGTGTGGACTCAGGCTTGCTGCTTAGGTTGCTCATGTGTACGTGTGTGTGTGTGTGTGTGTTTGTTTCAGGGATGTTCTGGGGACTGTATGCATAACAAGTCCATTCAACCACTCTGAGCTCAGTCCTCTGCTGCCGTCAGAGACCGTGGACAGGCTGGAGCTCGACTGTCTTAACTCGGTCCGGGTGAGAGAGACACACATATTCTCACCTACCTTACTAACAGTGGCCCGTATAACCAGGCTGACCGAGCAGGGACCTCTGTTTTGTACACACTTCTAAAAAAGTAGCATGATGTCAGTGCTTTGTCAGTGATTTGTTGCCCGGTTCTTCCCTGCGCAGGCTAAAGTGACCACAGAGCTGAGTCAGGTCCTGGACGACGAGGAGAAGAGATGGATGGAGACGCTGCAGATCGAGGAGTACCAGATCACTCTGGCCAAGACGGTCATAGAGGTAACCCCCAACCTGCTGCCCCCGCACGCACCTTCGTCACTATGGCTACTGCACACACTCCGTGAATGAGTCTGTGCACCGCCGTGAAAAGCGTTTCCTGTCTGTTTAAATACAGGATATAATCAGAGTGAAGTGTTACATAAAGGTCTATTCCGCTGCATTTCGTACGCTGATTGTTTTCTGGGTTTGTCCTTCAACTGCAGCCAAAGTCAACATCAAACATTTCCTCATCTCTCTCTCTGTCACACACACACACACACACACACACACACACACACACACACACACACACACACACACACACACACACAGACACTCACACAACACTCATGCACTGAAAGCAGCTGCTGCCCTCTAGTGGCCGAAGCAGGTGTAGCTTAAAGGTGCACATCAGTCACCAAATCAAATCATTTCTGTCTGCCATTCACCCGAGTATGTTTGTTGAGTAAACGACGAAAGCTGTTTCTGACAAATAAAGTTGTTTTTAAAGGTTTGAGTTGTGTGACAACCGTATGTTTATCTGTGTTTTAGAGGTTGCAGGCCGATCTGGAGCGTTCGGCCTCCATCAACAGAAGTCTAGGCTCCAGAGTGGCGCAGTGCAGCATCAACGGCCTCGCTGACTTCCTGTACAGGTACGTTCTTTTCAAAATAAATGTTTTTTTAAGCTAGTCATTAGCTTCATAAAAATCAAATAAATAACAGAAATAATAGCTGACATTGAAAAACAAACAATAAAACCACATGAACAACCTGATGAAATAGAAGTTAGCAAAGCAGATGTGTGTCACCAGTGTTGGTCAAGTTACTTGAAAAAAGTAATCAGTAACTAATTACTGATTACTTCCCCAAAAAAGTAATCCCGTTACTTTACTGATTACTTATTTTCAAAAGTAATTAATTACTTAGTTACTTAGTTACTTTTTAAAAACACGATTTACAACCTGAAGAGGTGATAAAGCGATAGATCTTTCAGCCCAATTCTACTTTTTCTGCATAATCCATCATACAAAATGTAATCAAATGGAAAAGTCTCTTTTTAAAACTTGTTTTATTAGTTTTAATCTTTTAACTTTATGCATCAAGCAAACATTTAATTATCTGCAACATTCTCTGACTGGAAGAAATTAGTTTAACATTTAAACCTATTTTCTGCACATTCCAGCACATAAAATAAAATATTTTTTGTGTTTACACTCAGTCTTTCAAATAGATGCAAGTAAAACACAGCAGAAAATAAATAAAGTCAAAGACTCAGCGGTCCTGTTGCTCTATTTTCACCTGTAAAGCAGGAGTGGGGTAGGCGGAGGGTTACCCTGGTGCAGGTGTGCCGCGGTCAGTGGAAGAATCCGCGAGTTTCTCTGTGAGTTTCCCATTACGTCGTAGCTACTCGGTGCTTGTTGGAAGTTTAGGGGTTTTTTCGCTGTAAAAAGAAGTTTTCTTCCCACGCACAGCGGACACTAATGTTTTTGTCACTTTTTATGGAATCAAACTCAAAGTAAGGTCAGTACTTCCACGCTTTAAACGCTGCACGCTCATACTCTCTCTGCACTCGATATATGATCCATTGTTGATCTGCACACAGCTGTTGTCACGAACGCGCACTCGCTTACGTCACTGTCGTGAGACATTCTCGCAAAAAATCACGGTTTTAGTAACGCAGTAACGCAGCGTTCCTACGGGAAAGTAACGGTAATCTAATTACCGTTTTTGCAATAGTAATCCCTTACTTTACTCGTTACTTGAAAAAAGTAATCAGATTACAGTAACGCGTAACGCGTTACTGCCCATCTCTGTGTGTCACAAACACTCAGAGACCGTTTACAATAAAACAAAACGCTCTAAGATTAATTTTCTAATCAAATTCTAATGTACATTTTTTTAATTTTAGGGTTGGCAGTAAAATCAAACACGAGTTCAAAATGATTCAGTACCATTGTAATCCGTATGTAGTTAATAATTTACAAATGTTTCTCATGCTTGTTTCAATTGTTTTTGCTGATTATTAAGACATCAGCTACAGCAGTGCCATGGTTCTTTTAATACAGCAGGAAAGGACTCTTTGAATATCAGTGTGATCTGACTGATGAATGTGATCTAATGTAAACGTCCTTGAGCTGTAAGATGCTGTTGTTTAGCTTTTTTAGCTTTGAAAGACCAGATCATGATTCTGGTGTATTTGTTTTAGCTTCCAGCGGAAAGTTGAGATGTTCCATGAAGGGATGCAGGCCGGGATGTTCGGAGACCACCAGGATGGATACGTGTCAAGAACCATCGCCCTGGTCAACTGCTGCCCTCCATTCAGGTACAAACACAAGCTCTTCAATATGCGAACGAACTGTGAGACAAACTGTCACCGACTCTGTCGAGTGCTGCAGTTCTCAAAAGGGTTTTTCAACTTGTTTTCATTCCTGTGTTTAAATATAGTTTAAACACAGTTTTATGTTATAGTTATATTAACTATAACATCATCAATGTGTGTGTGCGCGCGCATGCATGTGTATGTACATGTTTACATATCTTTGTGGGGACCAATAGTCACTTATGGGGACAAAGTGCCCGTCCCCACAAGTTTGAAGGTATTTTCTTTCAAACTGTGGTTTTTGTGTCAAGGCTACAGTTATGATTATGGTTACGTTTAGGATGAGGGTTAGGATTACGCATTCATTTTTAGCAGCTGAATTTGAATTATGGCGGCACATTCATGTAATATCAGTTTGTACCACCAGAGGGCAAAGTGGATCAGTGTAAGCTTTATTTAATGAGCCAAGTCATTAAGAGCACATTTCTAATTAAAAGGTTAAAGCAAAATAGTTTAAATAACAGCACCACACGCACTGATGAAACACTGCCCCCTGGTGGTGACAGTTACAGTTACTACTGAAAGTACCTTTAAGCTGTTTTAAAATGTAAGAGGACACGTTTCTGTCCTTTATCTGTGTTCTTGCATCCAGATACACTAAAGTTAAAATAACCTGATAAACACAGTGCAGTTAAAGGTGCAATAGTTCCCTCTGAAATGTTGTAAAGTAATGCTGGACCAAGCGCTCAGTTAGAATGATACAGAAATGAAATGCGAAGCACGTGCTGGATGTTATCATTGTTGAGAATGATCAGTTTGCCTTTTTTGTTACACCAAACTTGAAATAAGGATATTTTACAGATCTAACCCTCTGTCGGCTCTTCAGAATCGGCGCCTTCAGTTCCTTTATTGTTCCCAGATGGGTTCGTGGATCCACAGAGCTTTTTAACAGCTGATCCTTTGACCTATAACAATAATGATGGCTCTGTTCCAGCAATTATTGCAATGTCCCGTGGAAATGAACGAATCTGTCGGTTCCACCCAGACACAGATTAACCTCAGAGGGTTTTCACATTTGACTCCAGGTGACCTCAGCCTTTATCTCCCTTTCAAGGACGCTAAACCAACATTTGGAGCCTAAATTTCTAGCCCAAAGGAACCTAACACAGTGTCCCAATGCTGAGGCAGTTCAACCAGCTTTTAATAATGAAAATAGAGTTGCTCACAAAGGAAAATAGTACAAACAGGACTGCTGGTGACGCTGGACTCGACCTACACTTACAAAACAAAGCTGTGAAAGATAAAGACGGTGAGCTTGTTGGGGTCTGCCCCACCATGCTCCACCATCTCTGGGCTTTTATTTGTGTGGCGAAACTTTAGCAGCCAATCTGCAAGTGAGAGAGTGAGTTAATGAGGGTGAAATACAAACACAAGCAGATGATGACTGGACCGACTGGCTGGGTCGCACACTACAAAGCCAAACAATGAAAGGCCTGCTGATTTGCTATGTGCAGGTTTTATCTTCCAGTGACCCCCCCACCTGAGCCTGGCTCTGCCGGAGGTTTCTTCCTTTTAAAAGGGAGTTTTTCCTTCCCACTGTTGCCAGAGCACTTGTTCATAGGGGGCCGTCTGATCGTTGGAGTTTTGTGTATTATTGTTTCTTGACCTTACAAAAGAAAGCACCCTGAGATGAGTGTTGTTGTGATTTGGTGCAAAATGAATTCATTTGAATTGAATTAAACTGAATTAATTTATATGTCTTTGCGTGTGCGTGCAGAGGTTTCGTGCAGCGCTGCGCTCAGTGTGATCCGTCAGTTAGCGAGGACTCTCTACGTCGAGCCAACAAGTCTCTGGATCACATCATCCAGCAGGGAGTGAAAGTGCTGTCTGACCGGCTCTACCTGCACATCAGGGTAACACGCACACACACACACGCATGCACACACACACACACACACACACACACGCATGCACACACACACACACACACACACAGAACGCAGAAACCCGGCCACTCTGAGATGGTCCTTGATGAATAGACCAAATGCAGCCACATAAATAATAATTTGCACCTTCGTCCAGACAAAAACCTCACATTGTATTTGAGTTTTTAAAAGCTTCAATTAAGAGTCAGAGCTGTAATAAAACACTTGTGTCATAGTTTGTCTATAAAGCGTTAGCGTTCTGCTGACTGGAAACGAGCGCCATCGAGCCAGGATGGTTAGATGTTAGGAGTTAAACCCCAGCAGAAGCTTCCACGTAGGGCTGGGCCATATCATACTGTTCACAGTGATACCGGTATAATGTTGGGCAACGATAAGAAAAGGAAATACCGTGATAGAATATGGGTAAAACGTGCAGTGCCTTTGTTTTCATACACACATGGCAGAAAAATCATGGCGGCGACGCAGAATGAGAAGAGCGAAAGCGGATCGTTGAATGAAACGATGAACCTGAACTGGTTTGTAAAAATGCTGCAGCTTCACTGGTGTGGAACTGGTTTAGCTTTCGTCCGTCAGATACACAACAAAGCACTATTTTGGTAGCGCATGCTAGCGGGCCGTCGTTATTACCGTGTTGTTTGGAAAATACGGCGCACTTAAAATCAATCCTTTGATTTCTCTGAAAGTCGACAGAGCCCCTTATAATCCCGTGTGCCTTATGTATGAACTCTGGTTGTGTTTACTGACCTGGAAACGGTTTTATGTGCGCGGCGCTCGAAAATCTGTCAAATGCTTCAGTACGACTTTGCTAAGCTACGAAGCCGCACCGCTTGATGGATTGTCGGAGCGTTACGGCATCGTAGGCGGAGCCTCGCGGAGTGATACGTGCTGTGCTTCAACATAATGTTACCGTATTGTGTGTGTATAAGCTCTTTAAGTTGTGTGGATGTTATACATGGTTATGCTGAGGATATGTTGGCCAGTTTCCACTGGAAATGCCTTTTGGTTAAACTGTCAGCGACGAATTTGCATTTGCACTGTTACATTTTTATATATATATAAAATATATATATATATATACAAGTTTATATAACTTTAATACACATAAAAAACAGCTGCTTGTTTAAGTGAAAATACATTGATGTTTTTTTTGTTGCACTAATAAAGTTGTGGAGTTGTAAAGTATTTTGTCTAGTGTCAATTATATCGTCAGGTACATATATTTTGAAATGTATATCGTGATAAATATTTTGCTCATATCGCCCTGCTCTACTTCCACGTGTGGAGAAGAAGCAGCTGGTTGTGGTGGTTGAGGGAACGCTATCAGGAGGCTGCTGCTCACTTCATGCCCCAAACCAAAATTGCGGATGCCATAAAGTGGTTCATAGTGCTGTGAAGTTCCTAACGCTCACGGATGGAAAAAATCTTGAGAGCGCCCCCTATGGGACAGAAGCACGCTGAGTTTACCGTCTGCCGTCTCTGTATTGCACTGAGGCAGTTTTGATGAAGCTTTTTAGTTCAGTTTGTTTTTTAAACTTCACATATTTTGGATTATTATTCTTTTTTTTAGGTTATTAATAGTTTTGTGCTGTACAAAGATGCGTCCCTGTGTAAATGCATTTGGTATTAATGCTAACTTATGCAGCAAGAGAGAAAACATCTGCTATGAAACTTAGCTGACCTGGAAACGCTGCAGGGCTCCTCTCATCTGCACTTCTCCCCACTTTGTGTCTTCGTTCAGCCGTTTTTCGAGCGCCTGGTGAAGAGGAAGTGGCTGACCAACACAGAGCCGTATGAGCAGATCGAGGCTCTCATCAAAGAGGCGTTCAAGAAATACAGCAAGATGGACAGTCCTCCGTATCAGGTACACACATCCAAAACAAGTAAGTGGACGGCTGATGCTGGAGCTGCTGCTCATGTTCTCCACCTCTCTCCCAGCTGCTGGTGTCGGAGATCCATCGTCGAGTGGTGACGGAGTACCTCCGCTCAGTCATGAGAGGCAGAATCATCTGCACCTCCATGAAGATGAGGAAGAGGATGGCTGGTCGGCTTAGAGATGAAGGCAACCAGATCAAAGTCCTCTTCAAAGACCTGGTGAGTTCTGGAGGTCAGAGGTCACCGGCTAAAAAACTGTGCAGAATCTGGAGGGGCTCCGATCTGAGCTTTTAGTGGATTTTAGTTTTAGTTTTTGAGGAATAGATCGACGTTTCAGTTACGCCGTCAGCTAAAAGCAGAAAAAGTCAAATGAACCCAGACCTAACAACGTAACCTAACGGGGTCTTCCTCTTCTTTGACTCTTCACAAATGTTTTTTACACCTCCGTCCGTCTGTTAGGAGTCGTCCTCCGGTTGGCTGGACAGCGCTCTGTGTCACATCTCTGAGATCATCCAGCTGGAGGACCTCCCCTCCATCCAGATGGAGGTCGGCGTTCTGGTCCGAGAGTTTCCAGACATCAGGTAACATCGCCTTGGCCAAATGCTGGAAATCTTCTTCTGCTTCTTGGTCTTGTTATACCTACTCTGTTCTTTTTCTTCCTGTTCTTCTGATTCTTACTGACAGCTTACAGGTCCTTGGTGCTCATAAAATTGAAACTGTTAATTGTTATAAATACTAAGGACTCTGGCTGGATGCTAGACTCACTTTTAAAAAGCCCACATGGAAACCTTCCTAGAAAATTAAAGACAAAAATGGTGATTTTATACAATTTCTCTAAGTCTTAAGATAATCCTGCAGCTTCAGGAACATGTGCTTTCTAAACATGGACCACATCAAACACAGAAACACGCCTCTTCTTCACTCCTCCTTCTCTCTCCTCCAGGAAGAAGCACGTGTCAGCCATTTTGAACATCAGAGGGATGACTCGGCAGGCAGAGCGTCAGGAGATCCTCAACATCGTCAAAGACATCGAGACCAGCGACAGCGGCCCGGCGACGCTCTCCCGGGACCGCGCCCTCTTTGCTGAGGTGCCAGTCACCTCTGAGGTCCACTGCCTAAACGTCGGCTTGAGCCGCATCGCCCTCACTGCCTCTTCCTGCTTCACCACGCTGCGACCCCGCAGACGCAAAACCCGAACGCCGGTCCAGGAAAACCCCGACGATGCTCTCTGAAGAGTCCTGCTTCAGTGGCTTATATGACTTTATTAACAGAGTTTAGTCATAACGTTTTCCAAATCTCAGTGTGAGGATGTAGACGCAGTGTGTCTGTGAAGGTTCGCAGTCATCCAGGTCATCGTAGTCAAAGGAGCTTGCAAAGCGCATGGCACAACACAGAAGAGCCACCTCCACAGGACAAGACTCAGCAGTCCATCTGCATCTAAAGGTCAAAGGTCACTCTTTGAGGATGCCAATGTTCACATTTTGGACAGAGAGGACAGATGGTTTGAAAGAGGAGTGAAAGAAGCATCTATGTCCACTGTGAGCGACCATCTTTGAACAGAGGCGGGGTTTACGACACCAACTCTCTGCCATCTATAATCAGTTTTGAGATCCCTCCCAGACGCCTTAACGCCCACTCACATCCTGGGCCATCTGACCTCAGGAATTCCCATGATAAGGTGGGGCCAGGTTTCACAATGAACACACCCGAAACTCTGGCTGATTGGGACCCACACCCAGTTCCACACCTTGGCTCAGGGATTAGAGGATCATCAGGGGGTCCTTTTGTCCCTCTGTGGGGGGAAACTCCCACTAGGTTTATATCTGGGACTCTCCACCATTTGACCTTAGAACTGAAGAAGCTTCTCGGATGAGAGGTGAAACGTCTTCAAGCAACTTAAAGAAGTCCAGACGCTTTTCTTTGCAAGCTCCTTTGACTACGATGTAGACGCAGACACCGACAGGATTTAAAATACGAACGTGTCGCAGCATTTTTACCGCGTGGCCTCACAGCTGTGCCACTGGGACTGATTTAGACCATCAGAAATCAAAGTTTCTATTCTCTTGTGTTTAAGAAGCAAAGGGAGGAAGATTATGGACTCTACTGTGAGATCAGCTTTTAAATCGCTTTGACTTATTTACTTTTTACCTTTGAGGGATCCTGCTGAGAGGAAGCCTGAACAGAAATCGCTGCTGGATGAGGAGGGATGATGGCGAGCTGAGGAGAAACTGGACTGAAAACGAGGCGGTGGATTGGATGTCTGCATTTGATGATGACCCAGTGACTGAGTTAGGACAGGAAATTATTTCTTTGATTGGCTGTTTTTCACGGTTTCCTGCAGGAACACAGAGGTGGGGAAGCCGGGTCTGTGCGGACAGGAAGGTTCAGTTCGGACCATCAGGACTGCTGAGGTGTCCCGTTACTTTCTGCAGCAGCTCAGACTGAATGTGGATGGGCTGGGACCTTGTTAGAAATATGAGCCTGGGTCCAAACCCCAGAACATGGAGAACATTCCCGACATGAGCATCTTAGTTTTGTTGCACATGACGAAAGAGAGTTTGAATCACAGGTACTAGACGATGATCTGAGTCTCTGTCGCGCTGACTGTATTTAAAGCAGTGATTCGAGTCAAAGCTTTGTGGTGTGATGATATCGTGTCTTATTCTTTATTTGATTCATGTTAAGATGTGGGGAAATCAGAGGGCTCACTCTGGTGAACTCTTAGGGGCTAAACCTTTCATATATTAATTGTTGTACTCTTCCTTCCATTGCAGCGTTTTGGTCTTACAGCAGGAAGTCCATCATTCCATAACTGTTCATCTCCTCTTTTATTGCATTCCCATTTCTCAGCTGAGATACGTTTTAGATTAGAACCGCTTTTCTCTTCTGCTCTTGTAAATGTGGATGTATGTAATGAATCTTTCTGTACAGAGATCAGTTTAAATAACAATAAAACCGATCAGATCATTCACTGCTGTTTCATTTCAAAGAAAGAGAGACGGGGCATCTTTTGAGGGAGCCACTCCATCTGGAGCACCTTGGGACCAGATGGAGTCAGATGGAGCATCTGAGTGCTCCATCTGGTGACATCATTGTTCACACCACCTCCCCTGATCTGAATCTGAATGGCAGTCTGTTACTGGACAAACATGGCAGAACCCAGAGGTTCTGTTCTGGATTAATCCCAACAACATCTGCCTCAAGGTGCCTTAAGGATTATGAGCCTACAATAATACAGATGAGGCCGGGCTGGCCCGATGACTGTACCAGTGTGGGGTCTGACAGTGGGCCCAAGGGTTTTATACCAATACCTGACGATAGTCAGAGTGAGGTTTCCCAGCCTGGGGACGTTTGTGCATCCCACAACCTTCACTGACCCACTACCAAACCAGGTACTGTTCTCCATGGCTTTTCCAGACCCTTTCACATCTGTCACATGTGCTCAGAGCGAATCTGCTCTCATCTGTTGGAAATGTTTTTACTGGACTCTCTGCAGGCCTATGAAAAACATCGGTGATGATTCAGCTGCTCGTACAGCTTAGTTTGGATTTACTTTGAATCCAGGCTGCCTGCGACCGCTTTATTTCTGCTGACCAATTCACTATGGAATAATGATGTTATTGCTGTCATTGGACCATACACAGCACATAACCGTCAAAGTTACAGAACGTGTATAAGTTACAGTAAAAAACAATATGTGAGACAGAGCACCTTGGTTACTATAATAACTCTAGTTCTCTAGAGAAACAGTGATCGATGAGATTCAGAGCACGATGACGTTTTATAAAGTCCACAAAGCTCTAGTAGACAAACCTGAGAGTATTTTGAATACCAGCCTCCTTTCTGATGTCTGACAGTAAAACAAAGACGGGGTGAAAGTTCGATGCAGTTTATTGAAGCGTTGTCCATCCACATAGAGTAAAATATGTCACAAGTGTTAGTGAGGCGTTTCAGTCTACAGAGAATAAAAATACCAGCGACAGATTTTAATACCATAAGAACATAATCAAGACACAGTGACTGCCCCGCCTCTTCATCCTCGCAAAGACTCATGGGAACTGTAGTTAAATCTTGGCTTTGGTCCAGATTTAAATGACTCAAACATTACAGTGAGTTTTATCTCTGAAATAACGATTCGCCTAAAAAGAAAACGCGACGCGAAAACGTCGACCTTTAACAGTTTAATGAAGGAGGTCAGCTGTGGCTGAAATGAGTCACGTGATCTTTGGCATTTAACTTTGGTGGAGAATGTGGGCGGGGCTTCAGGGTGTCAGGGTTTACAAAATGAAATAAAAATCTGTATGATTTTAGCATCAAATAGCGTCAACATTAATTTCAAGCTAAATAAATACTCTGATAAGGTTTACAGTAAAAATATAAAACTGTGACATTCAAACATATTTACAAATCATCACGAAGAAAACACTGAGCCAGACCAACGACCCAAACAAAGAAACCGAACCCAAGTTAGAAAGTCTCCACTGTAGATTTGACCAAAAACGAAGTAAATATAAATGCATGACAGTCATTTTTGGTTTAATTCTCATCAAGGCATTTATCAGTAACACAAAGAAATGCTAACCACTGATTAAAAACCAGCATCACGGGACGAATGTGCAACATGAAAACAACACAAGCCTTTCCCAGGCCTGTGCCAGGAGCACCATTCAAGGCTTACAGAGGCTTAAGCCTGTGTTTGGGGATACAAAGGTGCTTTACTTCTTATTCAGGTACATCATGATGGTAAGTTGTGCAGCAGAGCATGCTCGAGAAGAAATTAGAGCATCCCAGAGATCCCTCAGAGCTCAGTGTGCAGGGGAAAAGACGAGCGGTCTACTTTGTAAAGACAGCTTAACGTCTTTGTCTTTGAAACACTAAGAAACATGTTGCAGGAGAAACTTTATTACCAAAGCTTTGTCTTCCAGATGAGTAATAAAACTATTTAAAATATATATATTTAGTGTTTGCTGTTTGAATGATGGTGCTGATCTCCATCTGTCACATTCACTATGTAGCTTTCAGCTCGTGTTGTGTGGAGAACTTGTTCATACTTTTCTTATACAACATTTTTGCGTTTGTTGGAAAATCAGCCGCTCTGCTGCCAGTCGTCTGTCCTGGTTTCTGATTGGTGCACGTATTGAGCTGATGACCACCTTCGTCTAACCTCTTAGCTTGAATGAAGCTAAAGCTCAAACAAAGACGATGAGGAAAAGAGATCTCGGGTATGCTGACCCGGGCTGCCGGTCCTGGTTCAGTCTGGCAGTGTGACACATCTTTAGTGTTTAAATGAGCCACGAGCTGAAAACTCAAACACATGATTAACAAACATGGAGATGATGGAGAAGCTCCAAAGACACGTTTCAAGGTTTATTCTCAGATATATTCACAGCTTCTCACACTATTCTTCCTCTACTTATTTACAAAATACTGACTGACCAATGACATGGAGTCACTGCCTCGCAGCTGACCAATCAGAGTGATTACAAGCTCAGTCATAATGTCTCTCAGCAGACCGACGAAAAGGGTTTCCAGGCAGTCCTGACCGGGCTGTGGAGGGGCTGGAGGCGGGGCTAAAGTTGTTTGTTTGTCATTGGTCTCTGATGAGGAGAGAACGTCATCCTGGCCAGTCAGCTGTTACAGGATGTACCATCAGCCCTGACGCAACAGCAACGCAGCATATTAACTCTGTAACTTAGATCCTGATGCTTTATTTTGTTTTTGCAATAATAGAATTATAATAAATACATGAAACCTGTTTCAATCAAATTTACAATAGAGGAGGGACAAACTGTTACAGATCAAAGTGGGGTTGAACATGTTTGTGTGGTGGACATTGGTGTTCAGTAGGTGGATGAAGGCTCATAAAGAGGATGATGACATGTAGAGGAGCTCAGAGCATCTGAGACCACTTCAAAGACTCTCATCCCAAAAACAAGGTCACGTGGCTTAACAGACGGTTCCAGTTTTTGCTTAGATTGGGACTTCATTCCAAATTTAGTAACGTTTCAAACAAAATTCTGTCGCAGATCCAAACTTCAGGTACGGATGACGCACGTAAAAGAAACGCAGAATGTAACATCGGGATGCTGGAAGTAACAGGAAGTAACAGGAACGATTACGAGTACTGCAACGATTCACCGAGTTAAGTCTTTGAAATATGACGCCCATATAGGCCTCAGTTTAAAAACACCGATAACACGAAGCACTGATCAGGAAAGTCTGAGGTGAAGAAAACAAACTTTAGCTTCGACACACACCAACGATTTCTTTTTAACTGATACATGTTTAAACCACACCGCCTGTTTCACACTGAAGCTACCTGCAGCAAACAGGGGTGAGTCAAAGGGGGGGCGCGGGGTGTACCAGACCATATTAACTTCAAGGCTTTGCAACTTTTTTCAGGTTTAAAGTGAAAATAAAACATTATATTCATTAAATTGCATTAATATTAAAATTATACAAATAACAGCTTTTTCACAAGTAAATAAAAATGTGTGTGCAGGGCTGGACTGCTGATCTGGCCCACCGGGCACTTTGCTGGTGGACCGACCTGATTTAAACCTAGAAATATAGATTCTGATTATAGACCACAGTGATCACAGCCACCCGGATCATGCCAGTCCAGGCCCTGTATGGACCAGTAAAACTCTGAGCCAAGGGGTTGGACAGGAAATCATAATTAATATTAATTAACGTCTATGCCAACTTCTTGTTTTCAGCAGCACAAACTTCAGGATGCTTTTCTTCAGTGCAGCCAACACATTCACCACCACATCAGTGTCATTCACTCACAAACAGACTCACACCAGCTCTACCTCATGCAAGCTTTCTAACACTGTCCGAGCTCTTTTTGCTTCCTACAGCCGTCCAACGAGACAGAGCAGATTTCTTTATGCCTTGGTTTAGATTGCATATGTCTTTATTTATTTTACTTTGACTGGACTTGAGATTATTTATATATTTTTGCATTTAAGAAGATGTTTTCTTTATAACAAATTTTAATATGGCACATAATTACAACCAAAAGTTGTTTTGGGGTTTTTGACAGATGTTGTATGCAGTTAAACTTTTGTTTTTTTTTAATGAGCAATGTTTATTATTATCATCATATAGCTGCAGCCCTAGAAATGAATATGTGAAAATCAAAAGAAGTGGGGTTTATATCTTTTTTATGAACATATAGATTGGTAACCAGTCGTGATGATGAATTGTTAAATGAGTATTAAAAACTAATTATTAGGACTATTAAAAATCTGTTTACCAACATATTATTCTTTTGACGCGTAGTCTAATTCCTCAAGAACGCACAGAACCTACTGAAATTGACTCCAGCCATCTTTCCATTTCCTTGGGTTCTAGTCCAGCTCTGTTTGCTTCCATGTGAAACAGGATGCTCTAAAGTCTGCTCTATGAAAGTGAAACATTTAAATTATTGTGGCTTTAAAACTACAAATACGTGAAGGTATTCTTTGTGATCAGTAAACGTCTCAGCAATCTTTCTACAGCAAGCAAAAAAACAAAAAATAAATCCATCAAATTTAATTCAGTTCAGCTTTATTTATATAGACATGGGATGACAGATATATACAGGATATTTCTAACTTTAGAGATGTTGCACAAATGGAAGAACGCAGTCTTACATATTTGTTTAATATGTGCGTTGAAGGACATGTCCTGGTCAAAAATGACTCCAAGGTTCCTCACAGTGTTACTGGAGGCCAAGGTAATGCCATCCAGAGTAAGAATCTGGTTAGATACCATATTTCTAGGCTTTTCAGGGCCGAGTACAATAACCTCAGTTTGATCTGAATTAAGAAGCAGAAAGTTAGCGGCCATCCAGGTCTTTATGTCTTTAAGACATTCCTGCAGTTTAACTCATTGGTGTGTGTTATCCGGCTTCATGGACAGATAGAGCTGGGTGTCATCTGCATAGCAGTGTAAATGTATGCTATGTCTTCTAATGATGCTGCCTAAGGGAAGCATGTATAATGTAAACAGAATTGGTCCTAGCACTGAACCCTGTGGAACTCCATAATTAACCTCAGTGTGTGAAGAGGACTCTCCATTTACATGCACAAACTGGAGTCTATTAGATAGATATGATACAAACCACTGCAGCGCAGTACCTGTAATACCTACAGCATGTTCTAATCGCTCTAATAGGATATTATGGTCGACAGTATCGAACGCTGCACTGAGGTCTAGCAGGACAAGCACAGAGATGAGTCCACTGTCAGAGGCCATAAGAAGATCATTTGTAACCTTCACTAAAGCTGTTTCTGTGCTGAGCTCTGAAACCTGACTGAAACTCTTCAAATAAACCTCTGCAGATGATCTGTTAGCTGTTTGACAACTACTCTTTCAAGGATGTTTGATATAAAGGAAGGTTGGAGATTGGCCTATAATTAGCTAAGACTGCTGGGTCTAGAGATGCTTTTTGAGTAAAGGTTTAAAGCTGTGACCCTAAAAGGCCTGTAGACCATAACAGAAAACAGAGTTGTTCTTATTTTCTTCAATCAGTGATGAATAGTAAGATGTTCAATCTCTATGGAGGGCTTTCTTATAAAGCACAAAATAATTTTTCCAGGCTAAACGATGATCTTCTAAATCAGAGTTATACCAGCGAGTCAAGCACCATGAATGAGATAATCATCTCTGTAGGAGCAGAGTTTCTTTAACTGCTCTATGTCGTGTTGAAGATAAGAGCAGAGGAATCACTTCCTCAATCTTAGTTACAGCTGATCACAGTCTGCACACAAAACCTGCTCACATAGCCGACAGCTCTACAGCCCCCTGCTGAATTCCACCTTAACCCCCGACTACGTTCATTTCTCTGTCAAACTTGCTGAGATAGAGTGTAAGCAACAGCACATGGCTTTTTCATTCGCTCCGTTTCCCCCTGACTGTGTTTCTTTGTATCTGTGTGTGTATTAGTATTATAATCATGTTACTGTGGCAGCTGAAGCTTCGCTGATTCGCTGTCATTTCCCAGCCTGTAGTTCACAGGAATTTTTTGTTTTTTGTTTTTAATTATATTTATGGCAAACACCTAAAATGACTCAAAAAGAATTATTACAGAAAGACTAGATTGTTTCGGTTAAT
The DNA here is from genome assembly GCF_018398535.1 of Haplochromis burtoni. Classification (NCBI taxonomy): domain Eukaryota; kingdom Metazoa; phylum Chordata; class Actinopteri; order Cichliformes; family Cichlidae; genus Haplochromis; species Haplochromis burtoni. The sequence continues at coordinate 1,381,872 of NW_024582484.1, forward strand.
TGGTTACTTCCATCCCTGAGTAATGCTGAACTGTAACAACCACAGAAAAGACAATAAAAAAGAAAACATGAAAAGTTTTAGAGGCTCTTAGACTGTTAGCTATGTACATTAAATATTAATATCAGTCACTTATATTTATAATATTTCAAGCAGCTAAAACAGCTCGTTTACAGTACGTGTGAGATAGAAAAGGATTATTTTGAACTGTCTTTCATACAAAGTTACTCTCGCGGAGCCCAAGAACACACACGGAGCTGCAGATAAAGCCACCTCTGAATTAATTAAAGGAAACTAAATCACATGTGATATCATATAAAAACTGGATAATAGGCTGCGTACCCAACCCGGTTACACACCGGAATAAAAACACATCATTCCAAGCACGAACCTCGGAAAGTGACCTGCTGTAAAACACAGCTATGTGCTGCAGATTGGATGTTAAGTATATTATGAGACTATTTTATCCAAAAGAAAGTCTGTTTGTCATCTGCACAGAGAAGGACTCACTAACCTCACGAGCTGACGCAAGGAGCCTGAATGTCCGTCGCTGCCGTTTTTACAAATATGAATATTTACAGTTTCCAAATTCGAGTGACAGATGAAAGAGGCGCACGTGTCAGGAAGGGCATCCGAACCACAATGTGCGGCGCTTTCCTGTGAAGTCATGTTTTTAAAGTATTTTTTGGAGTATTTAGGTAAATTTATTTATGTTAAAGTAGTTTCATTAATAACCCACCTACTGATGAATGTAATGATGCGAGTGCTGAGCTGATGCAGATCAGGACTGATTGATTATCAGCCGAGCAGCTGACTGACTGTAAGACGACGGTCTCTCCTCACAGAGACAAACACACCAGTCCTGCCACTTCGATGGAGCCGAAGCACATCCTCACTCGCTCCCTCCTGCCTCGTAAAGTTGGAGGAAGTGATGCATCCTCTCGATTTCCTTGAGAAAGATGTGGAGATGAAGCATCTCTTCTCTGTCTCACACAGGTGGAGGTGGCAGCCCTCCCGCTCACAGCCTCATGCAGACTTTGCACTTTGCAATGCTCCTCCTCTGCTCTTGGTCATTGGTCAGCATCGCCGGGTCGGTCAGGGTGGTCAGCCAGAAACTGTACATGTTGGCGAAGAAGTGGCAGGTTCCACGAGGCCCCTGACACTCCACGAACGGCTGGGCCTTGTATGCTTTCAGACAGCTACCTGATGATGTCAGAGGCTGGCCGCCACCTTCATCACCTGCGCCTGTATGCTATTAGACACATGGGAAATTACATCATCATCTGCACAGAGCTCACATTTCAGATGATTGTGGTATTATTACGACTGGTAAGTTTAGTCTAAATTTCAGCGAAGTTTAAGAGTTTAACTCTGGTTTACATAAGTAAAGTTTAATGTAGCTTAGACTTAGGTTTTAGTCTACACAGTAGCACCAGTAACAGCAGTAGCAACGTAGTTTAATAATCTGGCACCACTGCAGTACTCACCATGACGAAGGAGTATCCGTCCCACAGTTCTGTCCAGTTTTCGGGACACTCCACAGACTGTCTGGACTGGCTGTGCACTGCGATGGGTAGGGATGGGGCTTCACACACCACACAGCGGCTGATGTAGTTTTGGATGCTGGGTCCACTCACGTGTTCACGTGGGACAGGCTCCATCGTCGTTAGCCAATAGGATTTATCATTACGACTGGCGTAAGAGCAGGTACGCTTGTTACATGGAGCGAAGGGCAAGGTGGAAAAGACACGCATGCACGACCCCGGCTGACCTGGAAATACACGCAACACATTTCAATTATTCCCAAACACATCCAGCAGAGAAACAAATCCGGTCGTTCAGTCTGACGTGACTAGCCGTGTCTGGGTCTAAACTCTGCTGCAGGTCCATATATCAAACATCACTATGGCATTACCGAGAGTTAAAAACTGTCTAAAGTCTTTCATCTTTAATAAAATGATCAGCGTTCTGCTCTACCAGGTGTAACAATTGAGTTTAACATCCAGGCATCCATGAAAACGGAATTTATGACATTTAACGCAGTTAGAAGTTAGCAGGGAGTTAGCTCGCTAGCTTCTAGCTAAATACAATATAGCATGTCCTGACTGCGGGGTTTTGGAAACAAATTCAAACGTACAGCTCTGTTATCACTTCCAGCATAAATGAAGACAGAAAACTAAACAGCAGTGACGTTTGTAGGGTTACTGAAGTTGGGCTAGCTGGTATATAATGATGTGCTACGTGACCGCTAGCGACACAGCTATGTTAGCATAATATAAACAAGCTAACTTTTTTTCCACTGGATAAAAGTTAACGTGAGTGTTCTCGGTGGTCAGGAACAAATGTAATCGCATGGCAGGATGCTGTAAAAGGACCAAACTTCAGCCAGGAGAACAACTGAGATAATCCATCCACAATACGAGGTTAGTCATTCATATACTGCTGCATGGGCTGGGCTATAGTTACATCCTAAGGTTTTAAAAACTGAGCTTAAATAAATGATTAGCGGTAATAAAAGCTGAGGGAGGTCAACAGTGATCACTGACTGTTTTAGGAGCTTTTTGAGATCAAATAGAAGAAAACATGTTAACAACACAAAAGCCATATTAAACGCAGACTACTTTGGACCCGGAAGTAGGATTCGTCACGTCATCACTTAACGACCGGATTGTGAGCGTCCAGCTATCAGGTAATCAAGAGGAGATTCTGGCCGATCGCTGAACCTCAGATTCTGGAGAACTGATATAGATCATAGGGGTTCTTTGAGCCATCCCACATCGGTGTCGTGGACTTGGCTTTAACAAGCAGATTATGAAGAATAGGAACCTTAGAGAGCCTCAGAGGAAGGAGACCCAGGGCAGATCCAGTATACCTCTGAGACCACAGACATCTTTGGGAGATGGTGGTTGATCTGAACAAGGAGACCTCTGACTGTTGTTGACAAAACTTTAAGCCGTTTGTTGGCAGGTATATCTATTGTGGAGATTATCACAGTGTAGATAAGTGGAATTACTGGAATTCTTAGCTAACGATATCTATAACATGAGTTAGCATGGGATTTGTTAGCATGTGGTTAAAGTGTGTGTGGATGATATAGATGTTAGGCATGTAAAGCTATAGCTTTGTAATTCTATATATCCCATTAGACCTCGAAACACATGATCTTCAAGAACAAACTAAAGGACAAAACTTAGAGGAGAAAGCTCTGGACTATCTTTCTGCCCGACGAAGGAGATGTTGATGTCCCAACATGTAACAACAAAACACCCACTTAAACTCCTTTTTTGGAAGTTGTTTCACACTTATTTTTAAATCTTAATAAACCAATGTGATCCTAGAAACAAATTAATTCCAAACTAATGCAACATATTTGGTTCAAATGGCCTCGATAAAGTTAAGCTGGTGTTCATTCCCTTATCCTGGTCTAATGAGATGTTTGAGGGTTTGTGACCTGGTGGAGGAGAAACTGTTTACTGGGCCAAAGGTGAGTCACAAGAAAGTAACGCCTGGGAACATCCTGCACTGAGCGGTTCTGGAATAAGAGTTTGCTTTGGGATTTATAAATATGTACTTACCCAAGTCCTGAGTGTGTGCCCGCTCCTGGCCTTCCAGATACAGCAGACTGAATCCTTCCCACAGGGTGTTCATGTTGCCTGGACACCTGGGAGTGTTTGCACTTTGACTGTGCATCACCAACAAGCCCAAGTTCAGTTCTTTGGTTGGTCCGTGAGAACCCTTTTCACCTTCTGGACCACGGTTACCTACGACCCAAAGACCATAACAGTAAGTGATGTTACAAACGCCCGTGTCCACACTTTGGCTTTTGCTTAGTTGAGCCTATCTAGAAGCTACAACAGCTCTGTGGTGTTGTTGGCAGTCAAAGCAGATTTGAGCTGGTCTTGTTGGTTATGACAGTCCCAGTCCGAGTAGGTTCTCAGTGATCCAGGTGATGGCAGTTTAAGGAGCTTGGAAAGAAAGCGACTGGCCTTCTTTAACACAGCCCCAGTTCCTGAATCATGTGGTTCTTGGTTTTAGACCAGCAAAGGTTCCTTAAACTGCTTCAGTAGAAATGTGGTAAAAGTCAGACAGGGAGAGGTCTCACCTTTCTGTCCCACTACTCCACTCTCTCCTGGCAGGCCTGGCTCTCCTTTGTCTCCTTTTAGACCAGGGGCTCCATCGCAGCCTTTACATCCCTGAGGTCCATAATCTCCCTTATCACCTGAAACAGGTCATCAAGCATCACAACAGTCAGCTACACTGACATTAGATCTGATGTTAGGAGTAATTTGACATCAGAAGGTTTTATTTTGAAACCTCACCTCCAGGAAGCTAGTCTTTATAATGATTACATTTTGGGATGACTGCAGTCAAATCTAACAATCAGAGGTTTTTGTAAGATAAGAATCTGATATGATTATGTGAGTTCTGCCCTTTCTCACCTTTAGGACCACATGGGCCTTGTTCTCCATTCAGGCCAGGATGTCCAAATTGACCAGTTGAGCCAGTTTCTCCAGGAGGACCCTTTGGAGGTGATATGAGTTCAGGATCTAAGGTGTCACCCTTTTCCCCCTTTGGTCCATGATCTCCAGGAGATCCAGGAAGTCCTGGAGATCCACAGTGACCAGGAACACCCTTACAACCTCGAGGGCCAGGTATTCCCAACAAACCACTATCGCCTCTCATACCTGATCACACAAATTCACAGACGTGTTATCTAAGTGAGCATGACATAAAAAATACACAACAGCTCTGTAGTACCCAGTGTGTTTCCATCCAAAAGTTTCTATCTGTTGACATTCAGTTTTTTCAGCCCTCAGAATGACCACAATGACCCTTTACCTTCATGTGGGGAGCACAAAAACCGAGCTATGCATTAATCTCTGTGTAATGACACCTCTTCACTCAGAGCTGCACGTGGATGTTTAAGCCACTGTTGTCTGTTCGGTCTTTCAAGTTCTTTCGTAATATGATGCTGTGTTTTGGATTTCAGTTTAAACTTGTAGCTTGACCGCGGGCCACGATTTTTTAGGGATGTCATCACTTCTGGTAAGAAATCCATTTTAAAATTATTTTATTTTATTTTAGTTTAAAGGACCATTACCTTAAAATTATGTTTGTCTCAAACACAAGAACTATTCTAAATAACAACAGTTGTGTTGTAAAGATTCAAATAACGGTAACAGTATAACTGCCTTCTTTGTCATGGTCCTGGGTGCTTTGGCCCACCTTTTGGGCTTAATGTTTTTTGAGTTATAATGTGTTAGTTGTCTGTTATTTAGTATCAAGTTTATCTTTGTATTTGTTATTATGTTTAGTTAGATTTGAGTCCATGTTGACTGGTCGAGGTGTCTCGTCTCCTTCCTGTTTACATGTTTCCCTCCCTGTGGTTGGTTCCATGTCTCCCGTGTCTGCATGCTTGTATGTTTCTCCAGCCTGTCATGTCTAGCTCGTGTTGCCACAGTCTACATCTCACTATGTTTCCTGTTTTATTTTGACAGTCCGCGTTCCATGTTCAGTGTGTTCAGTTTTGCTTCCCCTGTGTCGTCCTGTTCATTTGTGTCAGCTGTGTCTCCCATGCGTTTCCACTTCCCTTGTTACTCATCTGTGTATTTAAGTCCTCTGTCTCCATCTGTTCACTGTTGAGTTCTCTGTTTCACGTTCATGGTTCGTGTCGTCAGCACTTTCAGGTTTCATTTTTTAGTTTTTCCCAGTTTAGGTTTTGTTAGTTCTTGTTCTGTTAATGTTGTTGCTTATTTTCTTTACTGTGGCAGTTTCATCGGCCACGTCCTGTGCGTTCTGTTTTGTGTTCACATCCCACCGGCTACCCGGCCGTAACATTCTTGGCCAAACACGATGAAGTTAGAAAGCTACATTCAGAGTTTAGGTCCTTTTCTTGGTTCTTTGTTGTAGTTTTTAAGCACAAACTGAAAAAGAGGATAAAATGCATCCACTGGTGGTTTTCTCAGCATCACAGTGTTTTAAAGTTTGAATAAAGTCTGAATTTATCATTTCAGCAGAAATGCAACACTCAGAATTTTGTTGTTGAAGGACTGACAAAAGATGACTTACAGCTCCACACCAACGAGTAGAAATGCTATGATCTCCACAAACAGTTATCAGTTGTCCCTTTGTAACCCAACCATCATCTGTCATCTAATGAAGATCACTTTTAGTTGTTTTTTTCAGTAATAGGGTCAATCAAGATATTCACTTAATAATATACCAGCTAATGTATTCCCACACCGCACACGTTCATGTAACCCACAACTGAGATCTGTCAGGTTGTCAAGTGAATTGTGACCAACAGAATAAGTGTCAGCATCATTTTTGTTGTGTTGTTTTTGTTGGACTCTAACCTTTCTGTCCTGGGTATCCAGTGCAACCTTGTGTTCCTATATGTCCTGGGCATCCTCTTGGTCCCTTTGGCCCTTGGCATCCCACGTTACCATTGTCCCCAATATCCCCACGAATTGGAGGGTTTTGACCAGGATCCCCGATCTCACCAAGACTCCCTGAAACATCAGTCCCGTGTCAGAGGTCATCCAGCATGATCTGTCACTTAAATTTAAATAAAACTGAATATTAACTAGGGCTAAGAAGCATTTTAGCCACTGAATGAGTATAATTTCATAAACTAGAAGATGTTACCTTTCAAATCTCTTACATGCATTTAGGCCGTAATAATCTTCTGTTACAAAATGCCAAAAACATGAAAATTGCTGGATAATCGTGAACCTTTCTATAACCTATTAAGAAATGTTTAGGTTATAATGACATGGCTGATTTTAAAAAGTTAGTCTCAAGTCTGACCTGGCTCTCCATCTTGGCCTGGACAGCCAGGATCTCCACAGGGCCCTTTGATAGGAGTTTTGCAGTCTGGTCCAAGTTTACCTGGAGGTCCACATTTACCTGGAGGCCCTACAATAGCACAGAGAGGCGTATAACTGACCAAGAATAAAGGATAAGGTAGGATTATTAGATTTACATATTCAGCAATTCAGCAGGAGATCATCATATTGGTACAGACCTTTGGTTCCGACGGGGCCTTTGTATCCTGGTGGTCCAGGTTGAGATGTGCCGCAAAGACCTTGATGCCCTGGAGGACCTTTATCTCCTGGTGGACCCAAGGAACCTTCAACACCTGGAAAGCCCCGACCTGAAAAAACAGACCAAATGAAAATGTGTTATAGAATTTATAGAAAGTAATTTTAAGATCTATGAGGAGAATTAATGTCTCATAATCATTAGTAAGTTCACAATAACAACAGCTATATTCTGCTCTGCAGGTGGACCTTTGGTCAAGATCTCTAAAACAAAATCTGTACCTTTCTGAACTAAACCCAGTCAGAATTTTGAACCCCAACTCTGCCAGGATAAGTTCATTTTTTTACACAACTTTATAGATTTAATCTAATAATATACCAGGCGACATTACAACAACACGAACATGCAGAACTTTTCTTAGTGTTCTTAGAAATGTGAAGCTAGAGGCTCCAGTGGCCATCATTGATCCAGAGCCCAGAGCAGGAAACACTGAAGGAAACCTGAAACTGTTGGCTAAGAATAAACAGATTTGGTAAAATTATAATTCACATTGACAGCAGCGACACCTGGTTGCCTGAACCAGAACTTACCAACAATAATACTGTATGTAATCGTGTGTAACTTTGCCAAAACAATGTAGTTTTCTCTGGTCCCCTCCCCAATCAGACCAGGAGTGACATGTTTAGCCGCATGTTCTCCTTAAATTGCTGGCTGTCTGAGTGGTGTCCCAGAAACGATGTGGGCTTCATAGATAATTGGCAAACCTTCTGGAGGAAACCTGGTCTTGTTAGGAGAGACGGCATCCATCCCACTTTGGATGGAGCAGCTCTCATTTCTAGAAATATGGACAAATTTATTAAACCCCCCAAAATATGACTATCCAGAGTTGGGACCAGGAAGCAGAGTTGCAGTCTTACACGCCTCTCTGCAGCTTCTCTCCTCCTGCTACTCCCCCAAAAACCCATCTCCATAGAGACTGTGTCAGCTCCCAAAAAGAAAAAAACAAACAAACTAAAAACCAGCAACAAACAACTTAAACATAAAAATCACAAAGAAAGAACAATACAGTATCCACATCTGAACCAAAGAGTAAAACAGTGAAATTATTAAACATTAGATCTCTCTTTTCTAAATCCGTATCAGAAACTATTTAATAATTGATCAAGATATTGATTTAGAAGAGCTAGCAGAGAACTGGTTACTACGGGAGGAAAATGTTACTTTAAATGAGAATAATAATAATAAGAATAATGAGAATAATAACTGTTAAAATGCTCAACGGACCTGCCCAAGAGGAGAAGTGGCAGCAATCTTGCTCTCCAGTTTATTAACCTCCTAGTACCTGGCATCCACATATGTGGACATCACACGTAGGGTTGACTCTTAGCCTTGGTTACCCTAGCTGGAGACCAGTTTTATCCTTTGTTATCTATCATTCACCTGGGCCTTACTCAGAGTTTCTGTTGAATGCGATGCTCAGCTCGGGTAAAATAAATATTGTGGGTGATTTTAACACCCATGTAAATGTTGAAAACGACCACCTCAACAACATTTTTTATTCAGCTTGACCCAGCTGTCTTTGAATGGATCTCTAATTATAGGCTGATCTGTGATCATCTGCAGAGGAATGCTTTCATTTATGGGGGTGGGGGGTACGGGGACCATTTTAGGGAAAAAACAAAGTAATGTCACATACTGCATTATTGCATTGTAAAGAAAAATGTTCTGTGTAAAATGTTAATATATTACTTTGTTGGAGTATGAAACACACCAGTTAGTTAAATTGCAGGATTGTCTGGATTCTTACTCTGGATGGCATTACCTTGGCCTCCAGTAACGCTGTGAGGAACCTTGGAGTCATTTTTGACCAGGACATGTCCTTCAACGCACATATTAAACAAATATGTAAGACTGCTTTCTTCCATTTGTGCAACATCTCTAAAGTTAGAAATATCCTGTCTCAGAGTGACGCTGAAAAACTAGTTCATGCATTTATTACTTCCAGGCTGGACGACTGTAATTCATTATTATCAGGATGTCCAAAAACTCCCTGAAAAGCCTTCAGCTAATCCAAAATGCTGCAGCAAGAGTCCTGACAGGGACTAGAAAGAGAGAGCAGATTTCTCCTGTTTTGGCTTCCTGTTAAATCCAGAATTCAAAATCCTGCTCCTCACATACAAGGTCTTAAATAATCAGGCCCCATCTTATCTTAATGACCTTGTAGTACCATATCACCCTATTAGAGCACTTCGCTCTCGCTCTGCAGGCCTACTTGTTGTTCCTAGAGTATTTAAAAGTAGAATGGGAGGCAGAGCCTTCAGTTTTCAGGCCCCTCTTCTGTGGAACCAGCTTCCAGTTTGGATTCGGGAGACAGACACTATCTCTACTTTTAAGATTAGGCTTCAAACTTTCCTTTTTGCTAAAGCATATAGTTAGGGCTGGACCAGGTGACCCTGAATCCTCCCTTAGTTATGCTGCAATAGACATAGGCTGCCGGGGGATTCCCATGATGCATTGAGTTTTTCCTTTCCAGTCACCTTTCTCACTCACTATGTGTTAATAGACCTCTCTGCATTGAATCATATCTGTTATTAACCTCTGTCTCTCTTCCACAGCATGTCTTTATCCTGTCTTCCTTCTCTCACCCCAACCGGTCGCAGCAGATGGCCCCGCCCCTCCCTGAGCCTGGTTCTGCTGGAGGTTTCTTCCTGTTAAAAGGGAGTTTTTCCTTCCCACTGTCGCCAAAGTGCTTGCTCATTGGGGGTCATATGATTGTTGGGTTTTTCTCTGTATGTGTTATTGTAGGGTCGACATTAATACCTTAATATAAAGACCTTGAGGCGACTGTTGTTGTGATTTGGCGCTATATAAATAAAATTGAATTGGTGTGTGTGTGTGTGTGTGTGTGTGTGTGTGTGTGTGTACCTCTGGTCCCAGTGGCCCCCTTCTCTCCTTTCAGTCCGTCCAGTCCATGAAGTCCCAGCGGTCCAGGAGGACCTGGCACAACAAAACCAAACCATCTCACACACTGTTTCTGCAGATCTCAGGGACCCACAATGTCTGTGGATATTTCTTTTTGTTTCCTCTTTTTTTGCTACGGTCAGTACAATTTGTGCAAAACTCTCTAAAATGCTGTATCTAAATTCATTGTTCTTGCGTTTTTAAAATACCTGTAGCACATTTAGAAACAAAAATGTTCTTTCTTTTCTGTTAGAAAAAGCCCGCCTAACAACCTACTGAGCCTCGTGAAACTAGCCTGATACTTGTTTTTCTGCTGCAGAGGAATAGCTCGTTGCAGTTTCTATAGTGAAGAGCTGAAGGTGGCTGGAGTTTGGTGACTTCATGCTCCACATGCCTTAACCTCCTAGGACCTGGCGTCCACATATGTGGACATCACACTTTGGCTTATTTACACCAAAATATTCAATTTTGGTGTAAATAAGTTCAGATCTAACAGCTGAACACACCCGTGGTCTTTCTACAATACACATCAACTATTGTCCCACATCTGTAGCAGAAGGTCCCATGATGGTGGCTTGCAGGTTGTTTTGCTTTCACTCTTCTGTCCAGTTCATCCCAAACCAGCTCGATAAAACAGCCCCAGACCGTCACTCTTCCTCCTCCATGCTCCATGCTACACACTGGTACCATCCTTTCACCTACTCGACAGCGTACAAAGATCCTGCGTGATGAACCAAAGATTTCATATTTGATTCATCAGTCCATAAAACCTTCTTCCAGCCTTCAGTAGTCTAATCGTGGCCCAGACAGCCTCTTTGTCTCATTCTGACGTCTGGCTTTCTTTCTGGAGCTCGTCCCGTCAAACCAGCTCGAAGTCTTCTCTTCACAGCTGAAACTGAGACTTGCTCACTACGACCACTATTTAGCTTCTTGAAGCTGTTGTCCTGTGAGCCGCCGTCACACAGCTGTTAACTCTCAGAAACGTGTGTCTGATTCATTCGTGTCTGTGGGTCTGCAGACCTCTTCCTGTCAGTTTGTTTCTGAGCCTTTGATGCTGAAGGAAACTGGACTCGCTGACACCTTGACTTTCTTTGCAGTCTCTCTGTAGGACAGACCCACATTTCTATGATGGTCTGTCTCTCCGTTTTTGTAGCATCACACTACTTTCTGCAGTACAGTACTGTTCAGCTGAGTGTATGCTACCACAGTGTGTCCAGCACTGCTTTATGCAGACAGAGGGGGCTGTAGCTGGAGTTAGTTGGTAGCATCAGCTTTCAAGACTTGATCAACCTCCATAATTCTGAAATGTACATCATTTTTCAGCTTTGGGTAACCTTAGTTTTTTTTTAACCTCTGGCAGTTCACCACTTTTCCCTTCGTACCATTTCAAGCTGTTCACTGGACTTGAACGACTTGACTTATAATGAATAACTGAAACATCAGGTGTTCTAAAACCTTTAACTGGTAGTGTGTACATACATATTTTTACCTGGCAAAGCCAAACGGAAATCTTACAGAGCAAGTTTAATGCTAAAGCTGAAGAAAGACTTGATTTACAGCTGAAATTTGATCTGAACAGTCTCTATCTCGACCTCTGAAGCGCCGAATCAGCAACCTGACGCATGTTAAAAAAACTAAAGGCTCCAGATTAACCGTCCTTTAACCCTCGTTACTTGAAATTGTAAAGTAACTGACTTTAAAGTAGGTTCTAACCTTTGAGTCCTCGGTAGCCTTCGTGTCCTGGAGGACCATCACCCCCACTGTTACCTTCAATACCTGGAGTACCTGGTTGACCCCTGGGACCTGGGGGCCCAATCACACCTGACAGAGAAAACAGTTTTAATAAGGTCATGGATAACCAATGAGTTATACACTCTTTATCACTGAAAATACATCTATGTACCTCCAGGACCGATGTTTCCATGGTGTCCTTTCTCTCCTTTGGATCCTTTCTCTCCTGGAGCCCCAGTAAAACCCAACCCTCCCGGATCTCCAGGAGATCCAGGAGGTCCTGAGAGGAAGAGAAACAGGAATCAACACCTGATTCATTCTCCTGTTTTTTCCTTACTCTGGTTACTTTTAACTCAAACATCAAACTTCACGCTGCACAGCCAGAAACAGATCATCACCTAGGTGCCCCTTGTCTCCACGAGGCCCCCTTTCTCCATTTGGACCAGGGCAACCAACAGACTCCCCTTTATTACCTGAAACACAAGCACACTCTTCACTACAGCCTGCACAACAAAGGAACACATGAAAAACATTACCATGACTGGGAGACCTTGTACCTTTGGGACCTTTACATCCTGGGGGACCAGGCTCACCAGGTTTCCCTGAGCATCCTTTGTCACCCTGCAATCGCAAAATTAACAGATCAATATTTCCTGCAACTCTTTCTGAACATTTTTTGAGCAAATCAAAGTCTTAAACTGAAAAGCTTACTGTGCACCACTTCAAGGCAAAGAGTGCTCTTTTTGCTAATTTCCCAAGTATTTATTGTAAACTAAATGGCCTTTTCAGTCATTTGCTACCCCAAACAATAGAGTTTAACTATAAAGTTATTTGCTGGAATGTTAGCAGTAATGTAGGCACTGTACTGGACCACAGGAGGAGAACCGAGGCCTGAGGTAAAGCTTTTGATTTACCAGATTTATCTTCACCTATGATTGTGAGCAGCTCAGAAACATAAATACATAAACATAAAAAATCATTTAAAAACAGTTTCCTCCTGGCTGGGCTTGAATATCCTGAGTCGCAGCTGAGAGCATCCAAACATTCTGATTCTTTCATACAGAAGAAAAGTTGCTGTAGTTGACTTTTTATCCATGTTATTATCCTCTTAGGTGACCCTGGTTGGCCTAGATGGCAGCATGGCTTGGGCCCTAAATCATCAATGTATATGAGAAACATCTGGATATCTGGTTCTTTAATAAAAAGGCGAAGGTACAAACAGCCTAAGGATGTTAACCATGACTCCCGAGGTGCAAGTACACAGCAAGTCTGATGAATGACTACAAAATGCTTTCACATGCACCACAAATGGCGATCGAGATAAAGGGCAGCTTCTGCAACTTTCTTCATCAAGCTTTTAATTTGGGTCAGTCGAGTGATGTCTTCAGCTGCCTTACTGGATCTCCAATGCTTCCGGGAAAGCCACAGTATCCTTCAAACCCCTTCAGTCCCGGGAGTCCCGCAGGCCCCTGTTTGCCACAGGGTCCAGGGGGCCCGGGGGGTCCTACAATGCCCGGGGGTCCGTCGCACCCTGGATGCCCTGGCTTGCCTGCTGCTCCCTGCATACCTTTGCTTCCTGTAGTGAAAAAAAAATGTTGGAAATCAGAAAGTTCAGTGCGGACAAAGTCGATCTGTCACACAGAACCTCCAAAGCATTGTGGGAAATGAAGATTCCACGCTCTGTATTGAGATAAGTAAAGAATTAACCGATACCCAACGTGTTTTGGTTTCTGTCCATAATTTCCTCCTTCATAACCACTGCACTAAGAGTTCTTTATTAACTGGACCTCTGGACTGTTTGAGCTGACGGAGCCTTTTGGGGGATTTTTTAAATCCAATTATCCGACCAATAATATGGCTGTTGTGCACTTAATTGTACTAACCGACCATCCAAGAAGTCTGAGCTCCAGTTTTGGTGAGTGGCATCTATGTCTAACTCTAAGTCTTTCAGGTGACCTTCCACTTTCTGATCAATCAGTGCTTAATCCAGGCCACGATACTGCCGCTTGGCAACAAAGTATCATTCTGACCTCGAGGTCCAGTAAATCCAACAGTGGAGGGATGTCCTGGGTCTCCTGTCTTCCCTTTAATGCGGATGTAGTTGGTCGGTCCTGGAGGGCCTGTTGGACCTTGAAAGCCTGCAGGGGACACGCGGGAAATGTTTTAAAAAGGTGAGCTCGAATTAGCTGGATCGTCAACATCCATGTTTCCTCATAAATGACAGGAAGTCTCACTTAATGCATGTTTACAGTAATAGCAGTAATCTTTAGGAACACAGTAACAGTGCTGTGGTAGAATTGTGGCAATTGGTTGTAATGTTACTGTAAAGATATGTGGTAATGGTACTGCAGTAGCATTGTAGTGTATCACTCTGTATCAGTCTACCCTTCTGTCCTTTTGGCCCTTCGATTCCTTGACCACCATCTCGTCCGTTGAACCCTCTCTCTCCAGTCATGCCTGGATCTCCGGGGACACCAGGATCTCCAGGGTTCCCAGGCACCCCGTCCCAGCCCCGGGGTCCAGTCAGACCTTAAACATGTCAAAATTTGTCTCGTGATCATGTTTTATTCAATAAGACTTGGAACTAGAGCATAATATTTAGTGAGGTCATAGATCAAATGAGCAGGATCTTTACGATCTTTTTAAACCTCTGATGAAATCGTACATGTATAAAACAAGTGTCTTAATCAGTCTGTGGTTAGGATATATGTACGACTCACCTTTTGGACCACCAGTGCCCTGAAGTCCCGAGCTTCCATTGAGTCCAGGGGGGCCCTGACAACCAGGCTTTCCACGGACACCTGGAAGTCCTGATGCACCCACAGAGCCTTTGCGGCCAATTCCTTCAGAACCAACGCTGCCGATCTCCCCTTTATCCCCAAAAATACCTGAAAGTGATGACATCATAGTCAGAACTTACTGGAACTACTGTGATAAAAAACATTTGTCAAAGATAAAAAGCAAAATAACCAAAGAAACTAAAGTTAAGTGAAACCTAATAACATTAAAAGCTGCCGGGTGAATAAAGTGAGCTTGTTTACCTTGGGCTCCAATAGATCCCGGAAAGCCCGACTGGCCCATTGTACCAGGTTTTCCTGGATCACATCGGTTCGATGTGGGTCCTGAGCAGCCAGTTATACCGGGGGCTCCATCATCTCCTTTCTGACCCTTTGCTCCACGACATCCATGGAGACCACCGATGCCTGTACAAGAAATGATTCAAGTGTCCTTTCTTTAACTCAGCATCATCCACCAGTTGTAATTTGGGTTTTGCAAACAGCTGAAGAGTTTATACAAATGGCTGGATGCTAACTGAACCTTAACCAAAATGCACTGGTGCGCTAAAAATGCTGTTATCAAGACTGGTGCTTTTATTCTAAACATGGTAGGGATATGTTTACACGCAGTAAAACCACAGCACAGTTTATCTCGCTATCTTGTACACAGAAAATTGTGATGCAAAACAGAAAATACAAAGTAAATGGACCTCCCAGAGCACGATGTCGTGGATCAGTACAATTAGCCGGAGATGTAAATCACCTGGTAGACCATGTTGGCCGGGGTCGCCAGGCACTCCTTTGGGTCCTTGAGGGCCCCGTGTCCCTGGAAAGCCAATAGAGCCTGGGAGCCCAAAAGCAGAGTCTCCTGTTGGTCCGCTGAGACCTGCAGAGCCTCGAAGTCCCGGAGAGCCTGGTGCACATAAAGTTAAACAGTCTGGAAACAGCTCATAATAGTTTGGGTTTAAAGTCCAAACCTTCTGCCACCACAGAGGTAAGTAACAGAGTAAGGAATTGTAGATTAGGATGCTTATCACAGTCACGACTTAGACTTTACTGGGTGCAACTTAAAACGAGCACTTTTTAAAAGTTAGAAACTAGACAGAAACACGGAGCCAGCAGGGCGTCACTGATTTTTACAACTGATTCAATTCTGAATCACAAGTTCTCGATTCGATTAAGTTTTGACTCAGACATAAATATTATTATTAGAAAGATTTATCAGCACACATCCATGTTTCATATCTGTGTATAAACCAAAGCTGACACTGAGACTTCATCAGCGGTGTGAGCATCACAGCAGGTGTAACTGAGGATCCAACAGAGAAACATGAAGCAGGTTTTCCTGTTCTGGCTTTTTATAGCAGAAAACCTTAAAAATATTCTGCAGTCGATCAAAAACTGAAGCAAACCATGAATGAACATGTGAACATGACCTGATGAGGTTTGATTACAGACACAGCTGAGCAGTCATTTGTTTCCATTCGTTCAGTTTGAACAGCAGAGACGAAGCTTTGCTGTCAGAGGCCGACAGCACTGAACACAGCAGCAGACTGGTGGCTAATAAACAGAGAATAATGCAGGAAGCAGAGATTTGATGGTGAACTGGTCTCTGAGTGCTGAGAGAGAGAGAGAGCTGTGCAGGAAGTACAGCAGCCAAAGTCAGAGGGAGCTCATGAGCATGGTTATCAAACGTGAAGCGCAGGTTGATCTTCTTTTGCTGCTGGTTCAGTCAGTGTTGGTCAGAGTGACGAAACCTGCAGCTTCAGGATCTGTGAGCCGTCGACTCTCAGCGCCGGCGGCGTCTGTGGACGATCCACGCTCTGCGTTTACATCTTTGTGCAGAATCCGTTTACCTGCTTCTCTTTTTAGCCGTTTTATCTGTTGTTGAAATAGTTTTGTGAGCTTCAAGATGAGATGCTACCACTTCTGGCAAAATACATTTATATTTAAAAATCAATTCAGGATTTAATGAATTGATATTTATTCACCTTATTCACACTAAAATCGAGAATTTGAATGGGGAAATCGATCTTTTAAACCCACTCCTACCAGTAAGCCTCTAATTTTCGGCCATTGAAGCTGTTCAAATTATTCTGCTGGTTGTTGCTGCACAGCAGTGAAAACAGAAAGGCTGGAAGAGTTCCTTCTGGTCCGGGCAGATTTCTGAAGGAATTTCTGACATCTCTGTGAATTCGTTTGCTTCCCAGAGTTTTGTAAACTAACCTTGTAGAAGGTACATAGAAGTTCATCCTAGAGTTAATTGGGAATTTAAGTTGATTGAGGAACCAGGCCCTGTTGAGAATGATGAGGTTTATCTCTTTTCCTGCGGAACAAACTCATTCGGCTTCCAGAATATGCCATGTGGTTCCCAGTGAAAACTAACTATTAATGCTCAGGATACTTTCTGGAGATCCTCCAGAGCCAGGCGAACAATGTTCAAGATCACAGTTGGATGTGAAACAAGCTGCTCCAGAATTCATTGGTATCCAGACCAGCCAGAGCATCAACCAGATCTGGTTTGTGCTGATGCATTGTGGAACTTACCTGGATCTCCATCATAACTGAAGCCTTCAGGTCCTTCATCTCCATAATCTCCAGTGACACCCTGAGGTCCTACAGGAGGAGGAGGGGAAATAATTAAAGGTAACTCTTCTGCTCATGTAACCTACAGGCGAAGATACAGAAGCGGAAGGTTTGCTTGGGTACCTTGTTTCCCAGGTATTCCAGGAAGTCCATCCTTCCCATTGTCTCCTTTAGGTCCATCTGACCCAATGCCACCAGGAAAACCTGGAGAACCCTGGGAACCTGTGTAGCCTGAAAGGTGAGAGAGGTGAGTAGGAAGTACTGTAAACAGGCAAACATAAAGATGTTACAGATCAAATTTACCTGCACTTCCAGGGTCTCCCTTCTCTCCAGGGGCACCTGGTCTTATGGGTCTAAAGGGTGGAGGGTCACCTGGAGGAAGAGGAGGGTTAAGTAGACACCAGTTAGAAGGTTTTGGCTAAAAAAGTTAATGAAAGTGTTCCTATGAACTTCACAAGTACTCAGTGCTGAAGAAAACCCTCAACTCATTTATATTTAATTGTATTTTCAGATTAAGTTTGGTTTTCTCCAAAATATTGAGTTCAGGCCGTCACCGTAAACACCCACAGGTTTCAAGTTGACTCCTTTTTATTTCATTTCTGCCTGTTTGGAAAACCTAAATGGAAAAACAAGAGGGGCGAGAGGCAGGGTACACCCTGGACAGGTCACCAGCCTGACACAGGACAAACACACTTACAGGTAATTTAGATTCACCAGTTAACCTAACCTAACTAACTGCGTGTCGGAGAACCCGGAAAGAACCCACACAGACGCAGGGAGAGCATGCAAAGTCCACACAGACCAGGTCAGAGTCAGGTGGTGGAACCAACACGCCACCGTGCTGCCCTGGAAACACGTTCAATAGAATAATTCAAAAGCAGAAATGTCTGAAACTTCAATCTAGTTTCCTAAATTTGCCTGTATCAAGTGTTTTATTCCAACTCCAGGCCTCGAGGGCCGGTGTCCTGCAGGTTCTAGATCTCACCCTGCATCAGCACATCTAAATCAAATGATTAGTTCATTTCCAGGCCTCTGGAGAACTTCAAGAATGTTGAGGAGGTCATTTGGCCATTTAAATCAGCTGTGATGGATCAAGGACGCATCCTGCCCTAAACGATGAGTCACAGATGACCAACGGATGTTACGTTATCATCCTGTTTGAGAAACATACTCTACTCAAACCCGGACTTAGACCTTAAAAGGAGTCAGCACTGACAGATGTTAAGAGGACAGGTGTTATAAATGTTCAGGTCAGTCCTATGAAAACAGAACCGTATATATGGATTCAGCTGCAAAACTCTGGTAAAATCCACAGAAAGTGAGAACCAAACGTTTTTCGTAACAACGATTCTTACCTTTAACCCCCTTTAACCCCGGGGGGCCACAGGATCCAGTAGGTCCTGGATCCCCAAGGAGTCCACGTTCTCCCACAGCTCCATCTGCATCTGGTCCTCGGGGACCTGGAGGTCCTAAATATCCCTTTAACCCTGTAGTTCCTCTGAGGCCCCTTTCTCCAGGGAAGCTGAAAAAACTCTCCCCCTAAGAACAGACAAATTGAGGTCAAGAGACAGAACAGCATGACTGATGGCAGGACAACTGCAAAACAGGGACATTCTGATTATCTCACTGTTTGTCATCCACATTTCTCAGCGCTCAACTTTAAGTTAGAAACAGATTCATGGATATAACAGATGTGGTGTCAGTGTGTTTTCTGGCATACAGTTGTGATCATTGTCCCGTTGATGCCCCAGTTTGGTCCAAGCTTCAGCTTCGGGATAGATGGCCTCACATTTGACTCTAGACTACGTTGGTATACAGAGGAGCTCATAGTCCACTTAGTCCACAGGCTTTCTCCTGTAAACTCTTCCAAACAAGCCAAACTTGTTCAGTCTTTTTCCATCTGTGCTGTCATGAACTTTAAAATTGAAAACGAGGCCTGTAGTGTCTCAGAATGTGAGGCAGAGCTCTTAGGTTTCTGTCGTTTCTTTGAGCATCGAATGGTCCGATCTTGGGATGAACTTGCTGGAACATCCATCACTGAGAAAATTGTCTTAATGTTTCCCTCTTGTAAATAATCTTTCTCACTGCAGAATGATGGACTTGTTTGAAAATAGCTGTATAACCTCTCCTAGGTTGGAGCAACAGTTTAGTCTGTAAGATCACTGCTGACGTCTTTCCTTTGCTTTCTGTTAACGCACACCTGAATGCTTCGGACTAGCTGCTAGAAGATTCTGCTTTTATAACGATGCTCTCGATTGGTAAGTATCAGTTAACCGGTGCGTTTGATCAGCAGCACCTGGCTGCCATTTACTTCTCTTAATTCCTATAAAAGCAACAAGGATCCACTTAATTTGTCACAGGACTGCAATCAGGAAACATGTTCTTAAACTGACCATCGGAGGATTCTGATAAACATTCGTTCAAAAGGAAAAGCGGCGCAGACATGATCAGTGAGCTGTAATGTGAACATCATCTCATTACATCTGAAACAGAAATTACTTGCTGAGAAACTCTTTCACATTATTGCTTCTCATATTTCGCTCTTTCCCGTCTTGAACAACATCTTCCAATCCTCATTCCTCCTATCTTCTAACCCGACTGACCTGGAAACCGGGATTTCCAGGGACCCCTGAGGGCCCAGTCTGTCCTCTTCTTCCTGGGAACCCTTGTCTGCCTGCAGGGCCCCGCTGTCCCTTGTTTCCCTTCTCACCTGGAGACAGGAGCAGCATTCACAGGAGGTTATGTTGATGTTACTGTCAATAATAAGTGTGCTGGGAGACAGCTGCACAGACTGGGACTCACCTTCGATATCCTCCACTGTTAAATCTCCTTTCTGTCCTTTAAAGCCTTTGACACCTGGCAATCCGGCCCGACCCTGTAAACAAAGCAATCAGTCAAATAAACAGAGCAGTGGTGGCTGCTCAGATGACCTCTGACCTTGTTGCTCAGTTGCTTTACCTGCTCACCAGTCTCTCCTGTGTCTCCGGGAACACCGTACTCTCCCCGAGGACCTGTGGGTCCAGAGGATCCTTGGAAGCCTGGAAATCCCAAGTCACCCTTAGGGCCAGGTGCACCTCTTAGTACAAGAGGAAGGCCACAAGAACAGCTGCCACAACTACCTAAAACACAGAAATTAGGGTTCGATCAATCTCTAACCCTTATTGAGCACTTCCAGCAAACATTAGCAAAACGATCTGACTGATTAATAACGTCACTACGACTGGCTGTCCGGGCAACATGGACTCTACTTAAGGCCAACATAGGATGTCTTCGCTATAGACAGTATAACAGACGGACACAGCTGAAGGTGGCGACACCTGTTACTGCAAAAGACTTCCAGTTGTATTGAAGTGTATGGGAAAAGTGCCCTCTGCCCCCTCGTACACATTTCCAAACTCACTCTTGAGGTCATTTTGAACAAAACATTAAGTCTGTTTTTATAAATTATGCTCATTCTTAGAATAAGAGAGGAAGGTTATTTAGGAGCATGCTCATTGGTTAATACCTCAGTCACAATTTGTTAGCCACAGCGTGCGGTTTCACAATCAGTCAGTCAGCCACAGATCGATAGATCAATCAGAATACGACGAGTGCTGGAGACCGTGAAGTCCTCAGCTGAAGTCTTAACCCTTTAAGACCTACCATAGAACCAAGTCCGCCGGAGCTTATATTATATTTTTACATGCTGTAGCGAAATTTCTGGGAGCATTTCAAGTTGCTATACATCAATACAAGCATTACAGTCTATATTTTAATAATATGTCTGCATTAAGTGCATAGTAATTACATAAATTGCAAAAAAGTGCAATAAACTACAGAAAAATTTAAAATAGTTTTTGTTTTGTTAACATATATGTCTACTGTAAATACAAAATAGTTGCACAAAATAGTTTCCCACCACAGGAAATTTATTTTGAGTGTCTTCATAGTTTTATTTTTGAAATACACCAATTTTTATATACTGCAGGAAAAACGAAAATAAATATTATGATGCAAATTTGCAAAAAAACAGCATATGCATCAAAATAAACTATTTCCAGCAGTGCAATATGAGTCCTAAGCATCCCAGAAACGACACAGAAAGTCATAAAGTCAAAGAAAACTTTTAAAAACACCAGTATAAGCTCATGAGGCCCTGATGGTAAAAAGAAACTACATTTCCGCAAAAATGACGTCACTTCCGGTTTCGGGCAGGTCATGGCGGACGTCGCCAATGTAGGAAGTGTTACAAACAGCTGATCGGATCAGCAAAGCGTGTTTCTGGAATATTATGTTTTTGTTGCTGCAAGTGCTTTTTATGCAGTTTTTGCAAAGCTTTATGTGGAAGGAAACTGTGACCGAGGACAAGCTGATGGCATAAGATGCAAGTACAACTCCTCCGGTTTCATATGCAAAGAAAATTATTGCGCTAGCTTACGTGGTTGCAGCGCTACTGGGATTTAAAAGTAGTTGCGCAAAATGGAGCGTGCCCGCTCTGACCGGCTTTAAAGGGTTAACACACCAGTGGGTGACATCTCAAAGCTAAATCTACGTACCGTCTAAGGCTTCACAGCAACAACATGAGTGAGGAAGCAAGTTAAGGTTATGCTCTTCATAGCTGGAAATGTTTAGCTGGTAAGTTAGCATTAGCCAGAAGTTTCATCCAATAAAACTCATCTGGATAAAGTACAATGAGAACCTAAAGGAAACAGCTAGTGATGACTTTAGCATGGTGATGATACCTTTGGTTTCTGGCATTAAAAGGTCAGATTGCCTTTTTTAAATTACTTCGTCAGTTGATGTTTATAAAATGACCGCTGCACGATTCACGTAGCATAATGTGGACAGGGGTGTTGGTACCGTAACAAAACTGTTGACTGATCGTGGGACAAAAGCCAAAAGCATTGTTCATTTTTTTAATCTCTTCTTTCCCCATTTAGCAAACGCAAACTGTGGTAATGTGACGTGGCCTGAGTGTGCACATATTTCACATTAAGGTTAAAAGCAGCTCATCAGTCTTCCACCCTCTAAACCTTTAACTGGTGTAAAAGTCACAATTTCAGTCAATGTCTCCAACAACTGACCTTTAATTCCCAGTGAGCCCTGAAACCCTGTGGGTCCGAGCACACCTGGGTCCCCACGTGGTCCTGAGGCTCCAGGGAGACAGTAGGTACCTTTAAAGACAAACAGGAAGTCAGATTATTGAGAAAAAAAATCAACTGGGACAGTGACACATCCCATACCTGCTGTTAATATCTGCAGTCTGACCCTGCGGGCACCTACAGGTGTACAACACTAAGAGACAAACACTGTTGTCTGGTACCTGGAACACCTTGCTGTCCTTTATGTCCTCTGAATCCACGGCGCCCTGGTTTTCCAGGTTCTCCAGGTGTGGGTTTCTCTGTAGAGATCTGACCTGGATCTCCTCTGACCCCCTTGCATCCTGGAACTCCCTTCTGACCTACAACTCCCGGCAGTCCTGAAGAAAACAACAAAAACTATCATACTACCTTAAACATGAGCAGAAAACATCCTTCTTACCACAGCACCGCTATGCTGCCTCTAATCAAGTTCATACCACCTTAAATCTAACCATGACACTTGAATCACCGTAGCTCAACTTTAAGATTCATTCAAGATTCAAGAGTCGAGGTCTTTATTGTCCAGTATACGCAGTGTACAGCGCACCGAAATGCCGTTTCACGCCAAGCCCCCCATGGTGCATTTATAAGAATATAAAAAATCTCCAGGAGATATAAAACTAGAAGAAGTGGATTGTGCAGAGGGTATTGAATACCAGCTTCAAGTTACGAGTCAGAGTATTGTGGACGAGACAGGATGAAGACATGTGCATTATGTAGATGTGTTCAGCAACTGAAAGTAACAAGAAGCTGAGAAAATAATCTCACCACAGCAACCTCATACTGCCTTACATCAGGCTGCTACCACCTTAAATCTGGCCTCATGAGTCTCAGACCACCTCGCCAACTTCATCATCATTAAACCCCCCAAAGTGGTAGATAATGACCCAACGTTGTGGTCTCATCCCATTTGTAATCTGACTACACAAACTCGTAATAGCGCGTAAAATCTTAAAAAACTCTCCGATACGATTTTAAAGTTTGAGACCATTTGAATTTTTTGATTTGACAGAACTTTATGCCAGACGGTTTTTCTGATGATGATTTATATCTGTCAGGAAAGATCTCCAATACTCAGTGATAGCATATTTTTCCATCATATAAAGATGTTTCACCTGTGTCATCGCGCTGTGCTGAGATGTTTGCCAGCTCACATTGCTACAGAAACAGTAAAATATGCAGGTACTCACCAACTATTGATCTGCCAGGCGGTCCTGGGGGGCCGGGTATTCCCATCCGCCCCCTGTCTCCATTAAGGCCGTGCGGGCCGGGTGACCCGGGATCCCCAACTTGACCTAGAAGACATAAAGTAGTCATTGGACACCAGAGAAGAAGAATTGTGAAAGAGCTGATTGATTGGTGCATTGATCCATACCGGTGTACGTGATGTCTTCCTCCCGGGGGTTGCCTGGAGGCCCGGGATCTCCCCTTTCGCCCTGAGAACACACACAACACAACAGCTTTATCTTTACTGAGGTCATTTTGTTTACATGATACTAACCAGTTCATCGGGTTCACAGCTTCTAGTAACAGAACATCTACGTCTGTGAATGGGCGAAAGGTTTCAGTGCTCTCACGAATCACGTGTCTGGTTTTTACTGCTGATCTGGCTCTGCTGGCCAGGTGGTGACCACGCAGCGGGGAGGTCTGCAGCTGCGCGGTAGAGATCAGACGTCCGAGGTCATGGACAGATAACTGCTCAAAGTGTAGGACTTCAAGAATCTCAGAGTCCTTTTCACGATGGATGAATTTCAGTGATGCAGACGCTGCACCTGTCTGTGGACCATTTTACTGGTCTTCTGGTTAACTTCCTGCTCGTTTTGCCCTCGTTACCTTTTGCATACATTTTCCGAGCCTTCTCTCGCCCTTTGTCGTGGTGTGCTACAATGCTCTGTGCTCCTTGTTCCCTGGTTCCTAGTGTTTAGTTGGGATGGATGGGAAGCTTTGCTTTTATCCACAGTGACATAAAATATACAGGAAACAGACTGACCTTAGGACCATTTCGTCCAATCAGACCTGGGAGTCCTGAGCTTCCTTGGATTCCCTGAAAACACCAAAGAAAAACCAGACCTGATGATCCGAGGAACAGCACAGAAGTAGAAACAGGAATCTTCTGCTTTGACCAACCTTGACTCCTTTGTTCCCACGCAGACCAGGTTGTCCAGGGAGTCCCTGAAACACAGTTCGTTCAGCATCAATACCTCAAAGATTGATGACATCTCAAGTCTAATTAAAGTCTATAGTCTGATCAAAACTGCTTAATTTTGATCGCACATCTTACCCTTGGTCCAGGAAGCCCCAAAATCCCCTTCTCCCCTTCCATCCCAGGTGGCCCATTCAGACCCTGAGACCACAATTCAATAAAAAATATCTGATCAGTAACAGTGCTACTAAAATGATATTTGGAGATATGGGGCACAACAACCAAGTGGGGTTTAAAAACGGCAGCTGAGTATCCTTCAAACACGAGATTACAGATGACAATTTTCAGGATGAGCGATAGTCCTGAACTCCATAAATCGGGAGAATCCTAACCTTCAAGTGAGCCTGGTGCCCAAGAATCGAACAACAAAGAGAACTTCAAGTTCCTAAATAAGATATTTAACCTACCAGCTGTCCGTCAATTCCACAGACTCCTTTAACCCCCCGGGAGCCCTGAAATATCCAACATATCCAGCATGAGAAAACCGAGAGCAAAGCCTCCCAACAACAAGAGATATCAGAAATCAACATTTGCAACATTTGCTATTTAAAGTTTAACAGAAAACAGGAAGTCCCCTTAAATGTGCCATCTGATAGGCTGTAACAGAGTGAGGCTCCACCTACTTTGTCTCCTTTGATGTAGAGGTCTTCGGGAGGGTCAACATACTCAAAGGGCCCCGGAGGTCCCTGCAAACCCTGATCCCCCTGTGGACCACACAAACTGCTACAGCACAGCACATACTACACAGTACTGGTGCGTTGCTCTTGCTGCTCTATTACTGCAGTAATTGTCAATGGTGAAGTGCAATTTATACAGTTTGCAGTGAAATGAAAACAGAAGGTAAATCAGTCAAACAGAAGAATGTGGCAGAGCTCTGCCCCAAACGAGTAATCTAATGTGACTTTTGCACAGCGCTATTGCCTCGCGCGACAGGCTGTTCACGAGCTGCTGATTCAGTTAAAAGAAAGGGGGCGTGGTTGTACCTCATCTCCTTTCTGTCCAGGCAGAGATCGACCTCTTTCCCCCTGAAATGCACAAACAACAAATTCTGAAATAAAAGGTCAGAAAACGCAGTCTTTCAAATTACTCTAACGCTATTCACAATGCTAGCCTCTACTACGTGCACATTACTTACGGGTGGACCTCGAGAACCCGGGCTTCCAGGTACGCCCTGCACAGACAGCAAAGACTTCATTATTGCAATTAATAAAATAATTCTTTGTTTCTCAGCTGAATTTGTAAGTTGTACAAAAAACAGTCTCCAACTTCTTGTGTAGCTTAATTTTAATGGAGAGACATAATGTAAAGCCAAAAACGTTATAACTTGAAGTTTTTGAGCCCCAAAAGAAGCTGCGCCAAAAACTGGTCCACCCCAAGGATCGGGTCGCCGACACAAACAGAGTAACATAGTGTACGCTGTTAAGTGCAGGATTTATACATCGGGGAAACCAAACAAGCTCTGGCTACAACACAGAAGAGCCACCTCGTCAGGCCAGTGGACCTTCAACGATGAGGACGTAACATCCTGGACAGGGAAGTTTGAGCAGTGTTCATTTACTGGATGATCAAGCATGCATCAAGACTCCCATACAGGTTATATCTGTGCTTCAAAACCCCAACGTGGAACAGCAGAAACTCGAGACCAGGTCCCTTTAACTGTCCTCAACTTGAACACGTGACACCAGATTACCTTCTTCAAGCAGTAAATGTTAAGTGGTGACTCACGTCTTGGCCTTTTGGTCCTGGAGAACCCAGTGCTCCCTTCGATCCCGAGAGGCCCTGCTCACCCTGCAGACAGACAGACAGAAACCTGAAGGAGGACCACTACAAGTGAACGCTTCCTCCCTGTAAACCTGCTGGCATGTGTGTCACATGACAGTTTGTTTACTCACCCACAGACCGGGATGTCCACTGGGCCCAGCATCTCCCTGTCAGACAGAAATGCTTTGATTAATAAGCCAAATCCTGATCCTAACCTGCAGCAGTACAAGTGTACTTACAGTCACTCCAGGGTTACGGATGAAATACACCGCCTGATCTCCTGGATATCCTTTCGGTCCTGGAAAACCCTGAAGAATTAAACACCACAGCGATGGTCAAATAGTACTGGACCAAAGATACAGTGGGAGGCAAAGGTTAACCTTGTTAATAGCCATTATTTTCCTGTATAAATCGTTGTTACAATAAAAAATATCAGTTAAATATATCATACAGGAGACACAAGTTTATTGGATTCACAGAAAGTGTGCAATAATTGTTTAAACAAAATCAGGCAGGTGCATAAATTTGGGCTCCACAAAAAGAGAGATGAAATCAATATTTAGCAGATCCGCCTTCTGCAGCCTCTAAACGCTTCCTGTGGGTTCCACTGAGAGTCTGGATTGTGGTTGAAGGTATTTTGGACCATTCCTCTTTACTAAACATCTCTCGTTCATTCAGGTTTGATGGCTTCCGAGCATCAACAGCTCTCTTTAACTCACAGCACAGCTTTCAATAATATTCAGGTCTGGGCTGAGATGAACGTTCCAGAACGTTGTTCTTGTTCCTCTGCATGAAAGCTTTAGTGGATTTTGAGCAGTGTTTCGGTCGTTGTCTTGTTGAAAGACCCAGCCCCGGCACAGCTTCAGCTTTGTCTCCGATTCTCCAGAATCTGCTGATACTGAGTGGAATCCATGTGTCCCTCAACTCTGACAGGATTCCCAGTTCCTGCACTGGCCACACAGCCCCACAGCATGATGGAACCAGCACCATATTTTACTGGAGGCAGCAGGTGTTTTTCTGGGAATGCTGTGCTCTTTTTCCTCCATGCATAACGCCGCTTGTTATGCCCAAATAACTCAGTTTTAGTTTCATCAGTCCACAGCACCTTATTCCAGAATGAAGCTGGTTTGTCCAAATGTGCTTCAGCAAACCTCAAGCGGCTCTGTTTGTGCTGTGGGCGGAGCAAAGGCTTCCTCTGCATCACTCTCACATGCAGCATCTCCTTGTGTAAAGTGCACCAAATGGTTCCATCTGCTGCAACATGATGTTGCAGGTCTTTGGTGCTGGTCTGTGGGTCGACTCTGACTGTTCTCACCGTCGCTTCTGTCTGTCTGAGATGTTTCTTGGTCTGACACTTCCAGCCTTAACTTCAACTGAGCCTGTGGTCTTCCATTGTCTCAATATGCTCCTAACTGTGGAGACAGATGGCTTAAATCTCTGAGGCAGCTTTCTGTGTCCTTCCCACCATGATGCTGAACAGTCTTTGTCTTCAGGTCATCTGACAGTTGTTCTGAGACCCCCGTGTTGCTGCTCTTCAGAGGAAATTAAAAGAGGGAAACTTAAATTGACCCCCTTAAATACTTTCTCATTATTGTTTTCACCTGTGTATGTAGGTCAGGGGTCACTGAGCTTACCGAGACAATTTGAGTTCCAACAATTAGTTCTGAAGGTTTGGAATCAATAAAATGACAACAGATTTATGCACCTGCCTGATTTTGTTTAAACAATTCTTGCACACTTTAAATCCAATAAACTTGTGTCTCCTGTATGATATATTTAACTGACAGTTTTTATTGTAACAACGATTTATACAGGAAAATAATGACTATGAACAAGGTTAACGTTTGCATCCCGCTGTACTGCAGCACACTCAACTATCCACACACAGGCTCACAGCAGTGTAAGACGAGAAAACCTCGTCCTTGTTCTCTCAGGACTCTAAAATCTGGATTCTGGAAAACTGAACGTTTCTCCAGCTCTGATTATTTTTACTGTGGCCTTTCTTGCCCTCCACAGTGAAGTGTTTGCTATCAGTGTTACTGTCATTTCTGACCAGTTCTCCGTCACGTCCTTGTTCTCCCGGAAGTCCAGCTTTCCCCTTCTCTCCTCTAGTTCCATTACATCCATCCAGACCTGGATGTCCTGGACCTCCAGCAGGTCCCGGGTGTCCCTGGACACACAAACACATAAACTGATGCTGAGAGCGGGACATCACTAGGTCACAGCTGACTGAGCTAAGAGGCTGAGAGGGGCGGGGCTTCTTACCGGAACTCCATCCAAACCTGGAAAACCAGGAACACCAAGAGATCCCTGAAACCGTAAACAACAAGCAGACGGTTAAACTGTTCTCCACACAGCTCCTCAGATACCATGTGAGGCCTAACAGAGCTCCGATTGGTCAGACAACAGAAACAGTATCTCGTCTTCAGAGGGGTGTACTACAAAGCAAACTATGTTTTCAGTTTGGATGGTCTATGTGTAAAGCTCCTCTGGTGTTGTCTCTGAGTGAAGGTGCTCAGCTGACCGAGAGAGCTGCTAACACAGAAAGCCTGACTCTGTTAAAGCTGCGTTGCAGTACAACCCCGAGGGCAGAAACCATGTTCCTTCACCATATGTCCTTTCAGGCCTGCAGCTCCTGTTGGCCCCTCATCTCCTCTCTGGCCTTTCTCTCCTGGAGGCCCCTGAGGACCCGGAAAGCCCATGGGTCCATTAGGGCCCTGCAGACCCAGAGAACCAGGAGCACCCTGCAGGACACAAAGACACCTGTTAATCCTTTAAAAACTGAATAAATCTTAATAGAAAACATGAACAACATCAGGTTTCTATCGAGAGCTCTTCTAGGCCACCTGATCCCGACGCTCTGTCACTACAGCAAGCACCACTTCTAAAAAAATACCAGGACCAATTCTGTTTACATTATACATGCTTCCCTTAGGCAGCATCATTAGAAGACATAGCATACATTTACACTGCTATGCTGATGACACCCAGCTCTATCTGTCCATGAAGCCAGATAACACACACCAATGAGTTAAACTGCAGGAATGTCTTAAAGACATAAAGACCTGGATGGCCGCTAACTTTCTGCTTCTTAATTCAGATCAAACTGAGGTTATTGTACTCGGCCCTGAAAAGCTTAGAAATATGGTATCTAAGCAGATTCTTCCTCTGGATGGCATTACCTTGGCCTCCAGTAACGCTGTGAGGAACCTTGGAGTCATTTTTGACCAGGACATGTCCTTCAACGCACATATTAAACAAATATGTAAGACTGCGTTCTTCCATTTGTGCAACATCTCTAAAGTTAGAAATATCCTGTCTCAGAGTGACGCTGAAAAACTAGTTCATGCATTTATTACTTCCAGGCTGGACGACTGTAATTCATTATTATCAGGAAGTCCTAAAAACTCGCTGAAAAGCCTTCAGCTGATCCAAAATGCTGCAGCAAGAGTCCTGACAGGGACTAGAAAGAGAGCAGATTTCTCCTGTTTTGGCTTCCTGTTAAATCCAGAATTCAAAATCCTGCTCCTCACATACAAGGTCTTAAATAATCAGGCCCCATCTTGTCTGAATCCTTATCACTCGAGAAACACGAAGCCGACAAACAAACTAAGAGAATTCAACTGTCTGCTCGAATCTGAACTTTTGAAACTGTAAATCATTCTTTGTCATATCAGTTCCTCATTAAATACACGTCACATTAACAAGCTGGCTCATGGTGTAAAGCGTCGCCTGTCAGAAAGTTTAAGAACATATAAAACAATCAGGAGCGTAACTGAACCTGAGACGGACTCTTTATGAATCGCAGCACTGATGGCAGAGCGGGTGGACTTCGTATGGTTTAATCCAGATGTTGGTGCATTCGAGTAAGGCTGTTATCTGACCATTCGAGGGCGGCGTGGCACCAGAACAATGACCCCCCCCACACACACACACACACACACAAACTGCCACGAGGGGTTTGGACTGCTTATCATAAAAGATTCAGAAATGAGTGTGTCAAAGGCACAGCACTGTCCACAGCCACATCCACACATGTGCACAGGAAACACTGATAAGGTCAAAGGTCAGATTTACTGCATAGATTCAGCCCCTTGTGGTTCAAACTGAGTAAAAGCAGAGAGCGTTCCAGGATAAAGGGAGCGGCGCGTACCTGTGACAGGTGCCGTCTTGTCGCCCTCACTTTGTGTACACTTGGTTTGTAAGCCTGTTGTTAAGCTGAGTGATGGCGACCCTCAGTGCAGTTTCACTTTAACGCTCTGCTGCATTTCCAGAGCCTTTTCTTATTCTTATTTCTGGACTTGGAAGTGGAGCCTCAGATAATCATATTAGGGATTATTTCCTTTAGATGATATCGCAAATACAAGAATAGGAAACATGGAGTGTTACTAGCAGGCCGAGGTTTTCACTCACAGGGACGACCGAACACGTCTGAGCTCATTATTAGAAACACGCTTAATATGAAGATGCACTTCTGGACCAGGAGATATATGACGGCAAGTAAGGAAAACTAGATCCACTCTAACTACAAGGCTGCGTTTGGGCCATGTGATGAAAACAGATGCTTTTCTGAAACTAGGTCATTCGTTCAGAGGTGTGTAGTTTCCGGCTGAGGAAACATGAATATCTGTGAGGTAATGAGGCCTTACGAGAGCAAAACAAGCATAAAAGCCAAGAAGAACACATGGTGAGCATGTACAGACCGAGTCACCTGGGCAGGTGAGGAGAAGGAGGTCAGTGTGTTTATCGCATGATCTGGCTGCAAAGCTGCATCACAGTAATGTAACTGTAGTGTTGCAACAGTGACCAAAATCAGAGTGTTTTTGTTCACAACAGAAGCTGTGGAGACACCAGGTGTCTCCACAGCTTCTGTTGCAACAGTGACCACAGAGCTTTGTAACGACTGTAATGATTCACGTATCTGCACACATCAACAGTTGCTTCCATTTTTACCTGATGTACAAATAAAGTTTGACGTCTTGACTAAAACTCCCCTGTGTCCAGTGTTAGTTAGAGCTCTGTGTTTGTCTCCAGCATCGAGATGTTTATGTTATCTGACCATTGATCACTGATCAGATACACCAATACAAACTTATTGATACATCTGTGTTTATAATCAAAACCGATTGGTTTGGGTGAATCCGTCAATCCTGTGTGTGTCTGTGAGTGTGTGTGAGTGTGTGTGTCTGTAAGTGTCTGTGAGTGTGTGTGTGTGTCTGTGAGTGTGAGTGTGTGTCTGTGAGTGTGTGAGTGTGTGTCTGTAAGTGTCTGTGAGTGTGTGTGTGTGTCTGTGTGTGTGTGTGTGTCTGTATGTGTCTGTGTGTGTGTCTGTGTCTGTGTGTGTCTGTGTGTGTGTGTGTGTATGTGTCTGTGTGTCTGTGTGTGTGAGTGTGTGTGTGTGTGTGTGTGTGAGTGTCGTGTGTGTGTGTGTGTGTGTGTGTGTG
Organism: Haplochromis burtoni; assembly: GCF_018398535.1. Classification (NCBI taxonomy): domain Eukaryota; kingdom Metazoa; phylum Chordata; class Actinopteri; order Cichliformes; family Cichlidae; genus Haplochromis; species Haplochromis burtoni. Next base: position 1,413,496 of record NW_024582484.1, read on the forward strand.
AGTGTGTGTGTGTGTGTGAGTGTGTGTGTGTGAGTGTGTGTCTGTGAGTGTGTGTGTGTGTGTGTGTGTGTGTGTGTGTGTGTGTGTGTGTCTGTGAGTGTGTGTGAGTGTGTGTGTCTGTGTGTGTGTGTGTGTGTGTGTGTGTGTGTGTGATGAGATGTGACAGCTGTGATCTCTGTTAGTCCTCTCTCCATCCTCCTTTCTCTTAAACCGCTCAGCGTGAAATCACTGGGACAGACGCCTTCCCACAATCCTCTCTGCCTGTCTACTGCCCCCAGCTGTACAAACACACACACACACACAGTAACACACACACACACACACACACAGTAACACACACAGCAACACAAACACACACACACACACAAATACACTCACACTATCACAAACACACACACACACAGGAGGTCAGTGTGAAGCTGGACGACAGTCTGACAGATACATGTTGTTCTTATTGCTGTTGTTAACTTGATCAGCTGATTGTCATGTGATGTTACATCAGCGGTTTGAATTAATTCATCATAACGTACAAACGAGCCTCAGTCCTGACGACCACGAGCTCTAACAGCAGTTACAGCACAACGCTATCCCGGGCTGAGATACCTGACCTGCGGGGACATGCTCCCTGTTGGGAATAAAGGTCCTTATAATCGGAATCATTTCAATTTAGGGTGAAATCTCAGGTTCAAGGTTCAGTTAAGTGCAAAGAAATTCAAGCAAGTCCTCTGAAGTGATGAAAACATGCATGTGTGTGAGTAATCTGCTGAGTCAGTTTAAGGTAAACAGCTGGTAATTTAACACCAGCACTCCTCAAACAGCTCCTCATGTGTGTGTGTGTGTGTGTGTGTGTGTGTGTGTGTGTGTGTGTGTGTGTGTGTCCTGAGCTGAGTCTGAGGTTTGTTGACACTGAAGAGTGTGCAGCTGCGCTGTGGTTCGCTGCTGTTCGTGTGTGTCAGAGTTAGTGGGCGGAGTCTCACCCTTGCTCCCTTGGCTGGGAAACACTGACAGGTGGAGCAGTCCCGCCCACCACATGGCTCAGACAGGTCACCCTGGAAAAAAGAGAACAACAATATTACATGACATCACCATGACATCACTGTATCATAATAAGACATCACCTCAGCTCAGCTGACGCCATCACTCAGAGCTGTGACATCACGTCTGAGGTCAGCGGCCTTTGGTTTGAAAGATGAAGCAAAGGAATCGTTTTCCTCTCCGATTCTCAGCCTGTCGCAGCGTCTCTCTCAGCACAGTCTGAGAACCTCTGAGCTCCCGTGCTGGTACATCACTGTAATCACTGTAGTTGCAGTAAAGACCAACAAAGAGCAGCACTCGTGTTTATGCTGACCGTGTCACGCACCAGGTTACAGGAGTCGAGGCACAGCCATTCATGAGAGCAACAACATAAAGCAGGCTTCAGAGGCAGGAAGGAATAATCTGGTTCAGCTTGTACCTGCAGCTTTGTGTAGCGTCTGAAAGTATTAATCTCCAGCCCTGAAAAAGATGCAGTCCCTCCGACGTCCAGCAGAGGCTCCAGCAGCGTGGATTGCTTCCTGTTTTTATAGGCTGGGAGGGACCTGCTGTTAGCATATCACAGTTTGGGCCGACGACAGTTTCATCCAGCACATCTGTCTCTCATCTTCATCATCTACGGATTCAAAAGCCCAGCCGAAGCATCCACTCAGTGTCACTCTTCTGCCATCACCTCGTCACTCTGCAGCATTTAGAGGGATTTGTCCTCTTCTAATCTTTTCTTCTAGTACTTCTTAAACGCTACTTGCTTGTGATGATCTTCCCTTGAGTCCCTGATTTTGTTGGTAGTTAAACTTGATAAATACTGCATGAGTGAGCCAGAAAGGGCACAACTAAACCCGTCATTAGTTACCTTATCCCCTCATTTCCATCAGCCGCTTCTGGTAAACATCTGGAAGAACGTGCAGCTGGATGGCTGAAGAACGGCAAAGGAAGGCTGAAGTGAAGGTCTGTATTTTTGGGGCCATCCTTGGTGTTTGTGCCCATCAGGAAATGTGGGCGGAACTTACAAGACTCGCATCCTCGCTTGCAACTCCCTACTTCCATGCTTAGCTCAGTTTTTCCAGGACCTCTTACCTTTCCAAGCCTTTACAGATTCCAGTGTGTAAAAGAGCAACTAGATGATGCAATTAAGCCTTTGGGAGTTCCTGTCTCTGCGCTCAGCTGTGTGTCCCATCAAACTGAACCTCTTCAGCTTGTGGTCTCAAGTTTCACATTGTCTCTGCTCTACTCCGTCTTCTTGGCTTAAACACAGAAGCCACACATCAGGATTACGATGCTGTTAACTGAGAGCTAGCTGAGGAGTGGAGGCGCTGGTTACAGGAGGATGCCTTCATAACCTGGACTGCTCATAAAAATCTATCCTCCTACCTCCAATCAGCTTAAAAGTTCAACTCCCAACAGGCAACAGGTAACTACTTTCTGCTAGGTTCAATTTCATCATCACCTACTGCCCTGAAATATAAAACCTGATGCTCTGTATCTACAGTTCCCTCTCAAAGAAAATCTGCCCACCGTAGAACCGAATCTTGATGCATCGTGAGCACTGAACACTCAACAGAATGAAGCTGACCCAGGGAGCCCCGGTACAACCAGGGAACCGCCCCCTTGCTCAGGCCCTGTGTTGAAATATTCGAAGTGTTATTACTTGAATTACTTGAGTTAAAGTTTTGCTTGAATAAATAAAGAGTTAAACTGACATTGGTCAACTATGTCTAAGTCAATAACATAGTATTTGTTAGAATGAAAGGACTCAACCTGTTGTGTGCTTTTAGACTTGGTTTCTGTCTATTGATGCTCCGACCGCAGCACTGTTTTTATTTTCTGTTCAGACAGTGAGGAATGTAAACACAAGTCAGACAGAAAGACAAGCATCTGAGATTCTCAGGAAGCAGACAGCTGACTGTGTGTGTTTATCAGATCACGTCAGCGACAATCACGCTCCAATTTTTCCTGACCGATTCTTTCAATGAGAACAGATGTTCAGATTGATGTGACAGAAAAGGGAGATTTAAACTCTAGAACAAGCCAGAGGCTCGTGTTCCAGTGCATTTACAGACACGACCTGTGTGCTCACAGTTAGACGTGTAAATAAACGTGTAACCTGTGTGACATAACTATTGAAGCAGTACAAGTGCACCTATAAAAATAATCACACCTGATCTTCATTGATCTTAATAAATCGCTCTGTGACCAACCTGTGCACCTTTTATTAAACTACGTGGTTTGAAATTGAGCTCAAATTCAAACAAAAACTATCCTGACTGCAGAGCAGCAATATGAACTTTGAGCAATGGGAACACAACCTCTGGCAAAACAGTCTCAGGTGGATTCAGAGTTTCACAGCACAGTCAGGTCCATTTAGCCAGCTACATGGTTGCTTTGGTCATTTCGCCTCTGTACACACAGGAAACTAATCAAAAACATGCAGACTTTTACACTGAAGGTCTGAAAAAAGAAGTATTGCAATATTATTTTAGGAGCTGCAGTCATTTCATACACAGCTCCCCATTCAAAGGCTCAGAAGTAATCGAGTAGTATCATGGACACAGATGATGATCATTCCCTCATTAATGCATAGAAAATGAATTCAGTTCAATTCATTTATTTATTTATGTGGCACAAAATCATAGTTGCTTCAAGGTGCTTTATACTGAAATTTAGACCCTGCAAGAAAACAAAAGATCCAATATTGTTTGATTCACGTGTTTAACTCGACTGCAGCACTTTAAATGAGTTCCACAGAGACGCTAACAAGAATCCATAAACATGTTTGCAGTGGCAAATCTACGATCTGGTCCATCCTTTAAAAAAAGGATCACCCTGAGGTTTGTCACAAAATGATTTGAGCTGAGATTTAGTCTCACAGAAAGCTGCTCACAGCTGGCACAGATTTAGAGCCTCGCGTCAGCTTATTTGCAGGGTCAGATGAAGATGTGTTAAATAAAACACCCGATTCTACATTTACTCATCAAACTCAACGGAGCCTCCAACCCAAAGCAAAGACACAACAACAACAACAAAACTCCGGGTTCATCTCCGCGTGGCTGGCATGGATTTCACAGCCCTGAGGTTTAAAGCAGGATGGCTGGGGATGGTGAGAACGGTGGGATGACAATATCGACTTTGGACCCCACCCCACTTTAGACGGACGTCAGTCTAATCAATGCGTTTACGTCAATAAACTTTAGAAACACATTTTTTTCCTTAATAAACTTTAATTCCACTCAAAATAAACTGCTGGAATTTCAGGACCACGGACAGCGACTGAGGATTTCACGGTGATTGGTGCTCCAACAGGTGAGTGGAGGACGTGGTGCTGCCCTCAGACGCCTCACTGACAGGCCCTCACACCAGACTCTTAAACACGTGTTTGTCAGGTTACATGTTCTCTTAAAGCCTCAGACTCACAGTCTCTGTGCCTGTTTGAGAAAATAGGGTTGATGCTATCGGCTCTATGATTGGCCGATTCTTGGACTTGACCAATAGCTGCTCTTCTACAGTGTAGCGCTGAGTGTGCATAAATCCACTCATGTAAGCTACTTTGTTGTTATTTATAAGAGATATTAGGGAACATGTGCAGATGAATAGCTGTACTTGTATATATTGTCAGGGTTGCATAGTAACCAGCACAAGGTCGTGAAAACAATCTGTACATGTTTCAAGAATATTAATGTTTCAATATTCCATAAATACTGTTTATGTACATGTGCTCAGTAAAATAACAGAGTATCTGTGATATTGTAACTTGGTCCTGCTTTAAATTAATTTTTTGTATTTCGGGCTTTTTATGGTCCTCGCTGTCCTCTAGTTACAAACACAAGCGGTCAACTGCACGCTGCAGTTTGCTTTTCTGTTTTCTAATTTGTGATTTTTATTGACGAATACAACCAGAACATAAATAAGACTGAAAGGCGACCTCACAAACAATACGCACAAACCAAATAGACTGAATAATCCTTCTGTCACTGCTACCTGAGCCAACGCTGCGACCTTCTGGATTTCTTCCTTGACAAAATGAACACAGTTCGACACCATTCAGTCAAATCGCCTTTAGCTAGTTTCATACCCAGCTGTCTGATTGTTTTTCACCTCACTGTCCTTATATGGCATCACTTTGGCATCACTCTTTGAAGAAGCCTTAAATGTTGAGTTTTCTTCATTTATGAAAGCCAGTGACACAAATCAGTCGCACAGCGCATGTCATAAAGACAAAAAGACCCGGATGTCCTGGTTTTCTGTCCTGCAGACAGAACAGACGTTACCATCCTGGACACCTTGGACGGCACAGGCTAGTATTTATACTCTGACATGCTTTCATTCATCTTCTTCTAGCTGCTGCCTTTACAGGTCACCATGTCCCAGAATCCCCCTCTGTCACACCAACCCTCTTCACCACATCCATCAATCTTCTCTTTTCCTGCTGCCTGGCAGGTCACATGTGCAAACGATCTCAGGCTCTCCGACTCCCCTTCATAGACCCAGTGAACATCTGAACAGCTTCAGCTCTGTAACTTCAGCTCAGTCCCTTGCTTTGTTGACCCTCTGCTCCTTCGTCTTTGCCTCTCCTTCTGTCTCCGTCTCATTCAGACACATGTATTCCGTCTTCTTTCGTTCCTCTTCTCTGCAGGATCTCCTCCAACTGCTCTCTGCTCTCACTACAGATCACAGTGTCATCTGCAAACATCATAGTCCACGGATTCTGAACTTACTGGTCGACCCATCTGTCCCTCACGCCTCGCCTCTGTCCTCATACTGCAGCACCCTCATATACTTCCTAATGCAGTAGCACAGTTCCTCTCTCAGCAACCAATCACCTGCTTTCTCTGATCCAAAAAGACACGGTGACACTCTTTCAGTTTGCAGCAGATGGCCCCGCCCCTCCCTGAGCCTGGTTCTGCTGGAGGTTTCTTCCTGTTAAAAGGGAGTTTTTCCTTCCCACTGTCGCCAAAGTGCTGCTCTACCACTTTGACCAACTTCCTCCCCAATGTCTCTGTCTTCTACCTGATCTCCAACCTGTAGGGCATACACACTGATGACATCCAGCATCGACCCTTCAATTCACAGCTTCAAACCCACGATCTCGTCTGACACTTTCTCCACGACACTATTCGCTGTGGGATCAATAAAGTGTCTGTCTATTCACAGACTCCTGTCCTCCTGTGAAATCCCATGCAGAAATCCTACAAACACCCCCGATGTTTGATTGCACTTCGTACTGAAAGATTAAACACAAATGCACTGATGTGGCTGTGCTCTGAGGGGTCATCGGGCAGAACAGTAGGACCTGATCCAGGATGTTCGCTCTTCACACATCCCACACCGAGTGTCCCTGTTGATGTAGTCAGTGTGTTTTTTTTTCCTCTGTGGGCCCCAGACAGCGAGTTTCTCAGCAGGCAGCAGTGTTTGTGTTAGCAGCCGCATTCCTGCAGCGTTGTGTAAACTAGGTTATCAGTGAGGCGTGGCTATCTGCAGGAATGTGACTGCTATCACTTTATCTGCTGTCAGGACTGAACGTCTCCCAAACCATCGTCCTTCCATCCACCTCCATTTATGCTGCACTATCACTACTTACGCTGTCATGACTCTCTGCACTCACATCACCTCTTCATCAGCACTCCAGCTGTACTCAAACCAGCTTCCAGCGTCTTCCATTAATCACCATCCCTCTGTCTGGGGTACCGAGATGAAGGGACTGACTGGCTGACCAGAAATCCCAGCCGCTGATTGGCCGGCGCTGCTGCTGTTCCCAGACAGACTGAACCTGGTGACCTCAACGTGACAGGCAGGGTAAAGAAAACAGTCTCCATCTCTACAACATCTGAGGATCCAGGTCTGATCCCTGAGGGACTCCAGAGGACCTGAACAATCAGACCCTGAGCTCAGTCCAGTGTTGTTTACATACAGATGAGGACAAATTATTATGAAATTTAAAGTTTGTCACTTACTGTTTTCTAACAGTCAGGAATTTTTAAATGTCGCATTTCTAAAGAAGCTCGTTGCCAACTGGGCAACATGCCTCGTTTCTATTTGCATACAATTACAGAAGTATGGACATATAAAGTTACACGGTACAAAACAACTTCAGACTGATGTGCACACAGCTGTGCCATCAACGTCCAAAACAGGCGTTGCTCCAGGTGAAGAACGACGTCCAGAAAACCAAAGTGAACGTCACTGAGCCCTGACTTCAATCCCGCTGAAAATCTGTGCGGTGAACTGAAGCCCGAGGTCTATGCAGGAAAACCATCGAGTCCGGACAGCTGCTACAGAACAATTAGCTGGGATTGTTCAGGAGACGTGAGACTTGTTAAGGCTGCAGCGACCGCTGCCTGTCATTTACTGCACGAAACACAAATGGCTATTAGCTTCATGGGGCTATGCACCCCTCAGGGTCAGATGGCCCATCTCGTCTTCAGCCTGCAGACCATGTGTGAAGGATCCACCAAACACCTGATGCTGTTAGCGTCCTGCCAGGTCATTGGGCTTAGATAATATTCCCTCTTTTTAATAATAATAATAATAATAATAGATTGGATTTATATAGCGCTTTTCAAGGCGCCCAAAGCGCTTTACAATTCCACTATTCATTCACTCTCACATTCACACACTGGTGGAGGCAGCTACAGGTGTAGCCACAGCTGCCCTGGGACAGACTGACAGAAGCGAGGCTGCCATATCGCGCCATCGGCGCCTCTGGCCAACACCAGTAGGAGGTAGGGTAAAGTGTCTTGCTCAAGGACACAACGACCAGGACAGAGAGCCCGGGGACCGAACCGGCGAGCTTCCGGTTACAGATACGCTTCCCAACCCCCTGCGGAAACCCCTGAGCCACGGGGGCGACCGTGGCTCAGGGGTTTCCGCATGTTAAGAACACACAAACTGTAGACAAGACAACAAACCTGCTACACAGTCAGATCATCTGTCACTGGTAGATTTGCATTAAAAAGAAAAATCAGCTTGTAAAATGTAAACCATCACTTTTGTTTTCATCAGGTCTGATCCGGGGCTGCTGACTTTGTCGATCCTCTGCTTACTAATCCTACACTGAGTCCTCCAGCGAAGCCGAGACTTAACCTTCATCAGACATGATTAAACGATTCAGCGTCAGGCTGGCAGTAAACAAAACACTAACAACTGTTTCAAATCCTTCAAGGAGAAAAACATTCACTGCTTCAAAGCTGCTTTTTGTTTTTTGTCGTATCTGACGAGGACGCACCGACTCCTGGGACGCTGATATATCTGCAGTTATGTTGCTGTCAGCACCGTTTGATTGGTTTCAGTAATGTGGGATCAGCTTTGCTCTGTATCTGTGCTTTACTGTATTTCATAGATTTACATGTTACTGATGAACTATGGCAGTTTGGGCGATTGGCTGACGCTCTGATGGCGTTTTTGACTGAATGAATCAATTGTTAAAGATAAATAAATTAATCAGGTGATTGCTCCATAATAAAAATAACTGTTGGTTGCAGAAGCACCGTTTAGTTCAGTGTTGCAGTATCGGCAGGAGTGACTATAATCAGCTGTCTCCTCAGTCAGTTTCCTGTCTCACGTTCCTCCACCTTCAGTTAGCAACATTAGCCATTATTATTGTCTGCAGTCACAGTGCAGTTAGCAAAGTGGACATGAAGCTGTTCTCCACCTGCTTAGACCCATCATTCTGCAGGACTACGGCCTCAAACACTGCCACAGTGAGCCGGCCGGGACGCCTGCTGGTAGCAAAGCGCTGGAGGTAGCTAGTTTTCAAATGAATAGAGACAGATTGACCATTAGTTTGTTGTCTGTGGATGACATCATTCTCTCTGACAGATGATATAACAGAAATAAAATGACCCATCAGAGCAAAGCTCATGTGTGGACAACCCTGGAAAAAGGTAACGAGATGGAACGATGTGGGAAGAAGTTTCATTCGGGAACAGCAGCTTGTTTTAGATGTTAGTAGTTTCAGTGGATTAGCTCAGGGCAGAGAAAGTTATTCTACAGTTTCTGGTCAGCGCTGTTTAAACTGTGTTTTTATGTCTCCTGGCTCTGTGGGCGGAGTCTTAGCTAACAAAAGCAGACGGCACCAATCTGATGCCAGGTCCGACTGACTGTGATTTCACCGGCTGTTTACTGCTTGTTGACAGAAGCTTGTGTTTCTTTGGTTATTGTGAGGTCGATCGTGGTGTACAGAGAAGCTTCAGCTCCTCTGTGAGCACCAGGATGAGTCGTCACCGTTAAAGACGTCCGATTTCAGAATCCGATTCAGAAACAAGCGAGGATGGACCGTGAGATTCGTCCTCTCTCTGAGAAGACTGTAGGACTCAGGCTTCAAGGAGAAGCCCACAGTGGAGGTGGCTGCTTGGTGGATGAACGGTGTGGGGGCCGCAGGTGGTGGCGCTGCAGCGGAGGCAGGTTGCTGGACGGGCCCCTCGGACCCCCCAGCGGAGGCAGACGAAGGCTGGACGGGCCCCTCGGACCCTCCAGCAGGAACAGGCGGTGGAGTAAATGACTGAGGTGAGAACTGAGCAGGTGACTGAGCTAAAAGGTGAGCTAAAGTCTGAGCTATGGAGAGAAGTTTAATATGTATCGACTGTTGTAAAGATGGTAGTAATGGTGGGTAAGGTGGTGGATTAGCAGTAAGCTGAGCTAGTTACCCTGAGCCTCCAGAACCTGAAGAAAACTGCTGGACGGGCTCACCTGAACCTCCAGCGAGGTCAGAAACAGGTGCAGGTACCTGCCGAACACCAGCCACTCCCACCCGAGGACAAGGTACGGGTGCCGGAGCTAACTGGTTCCCGGTCACCCTGGGAGCCGGGGCAGGCATCGTCAATGGCTGGGCAGCTGCTGTCCCCACCCGAGGAGCTGGTATGGGTGCAGCGACAGGCAGAGGCTCAGCAAACACAGACTCCTCTAAAATGTTTTTCAGCTTCCTACCACCACCACGTCTAACAGTCTTAACAGTTTTCACAGTCTCAGAATTTCTAGTGTTCACATAATTGTCTTTTTCCAGCTCAGAGGGAGCAGAATGAAAACAGTCATTATAACTCACCACGGGGAGTGGCTCAGCAGAGACGGAGTGGCGACTGCGTGAACGTCGCTTTCTCCGGGAAGTGGGAGGTGGCGAACTGGGCTGTGAATCCTCCAAAAGACCGGGGTGCGATGAGGAAGCAGAGAGTTTGTGAAGCTCAGAACGTGGCAGACCCAAAAACAGAGCGAAGGACTGCAGCGGAGTGAGTCTAACGTCCGGCGTCACATAATCTTTCTTCCTCCGCCGCTTAACCCTCTTGTCGGACTGGTAATCCAGGGGTGAAGGCGGAGGTGTAGCGACTGGAGAGAATGAGCACGTGCTCAACCTGATCGCCCGAGGCATAGGCGCTGGCTCGGCCGTAGCCATGGCAGTTTGGAGGCTGCGGGGCCCTCCCAAAGCCAAAGGTGACCCACAGAAGGGTGACTGGAGCTCCCGGGCATGCTTAGCCTCCTGCCTCACGCTCTCCTTGAGGAAGGCAGAAACTGCGGGTCGCCGATACCCCACGGAGTCTGCTGGGTCCATGTTCTGGTCGCGATCTTCTGTTACGTGACGGCTGTGTGCGGACAGGAAAAGGACCCAGAGTGCAGACTCCGGAGACAGACGTGAACTCAAAAAACGGCTTTAATGCTGAACTCAAAGTAACAAACTTCCAAAGTACAAACATTAACACATGCAGGCAAAAACAAAACACACAGCATACGTGAGGGTCGATAAGAGTAGATCACGACAATGACAAACTGAAACACAGGGCTTAAATACACAGAGGGAGCAATCAGGGAATGGACAACAGGAGGGAGACACAGCTGGGGCAAATCAGAACTGACGAGACAAGGAAGCGTAACCTGAACACACTGAGATAAGACAGAGACCTTCAAAGTAAAACAGGAAACACATAACACAGACTGAACAAAGACACAGACTCACATGCAGGCACTACAGAGGGAACAGAGACGTGGGACCAGGGCAGACACAGACAGGACATATAGCAGACAGGGGAGACAGCAACTAAGGATTACACAGAGACAAACCATAAGACATGACTCTAACAAAAACCCAAAGACTAGAAATTATAAATAATATAATAAAGTCAAAAACCCTGGGTCAATGACCCAGGCATCCTAACAACCTGTAATGCATCACTGTCCCGAAGCTCCACATCAAAATTTGCATTAAATTAAAATACCAGTACCAAACAGCTAAAGGCCCAGTGGCAGCATACAGGTCGGACTCATCAGAACAACAAGCAGAGGTTTGAGAAAGCACAGTGATCAGGTAAAAAGACAAAAGGAAGTGAAATTATGTGAAGCTGAGTATTTCCTGCAAACAGCAGAATAAAAGAGTCCGTCTGCACCTGGATACAGAAGCACAGCTGTGAGATCGTCATTGCACAGCTGGAGGGAAATTTAAACACTGGCTTCAAGCTCAGTGACGACAGCACAGCCCGACTATTGGCCAGGACATCTGATGATGTCATCCCACCAATGATTCATCTTTACATCATATGACAACTTCCACACCGTGGTCTGCGATTTGACCAATAAGAGCAGAGATACTTTAACCACGGAAACAAGCTAATGGACAGAAAACTTGTTTCAGCTGACGCGATTTGATGACATCACACACTAGTGAAAGACAACAAGCTGTGATTGGCTGGTGGCCAACGTTTGCTGGACCAGACTGAAAGGGCTTATAAAGGCAGAGGTGGACTCACCGCGAGAGCTGCTGGCAGGGCTTTGAGTACGATCAGGAGGCACCTGAAGGAGAGAGGACACAGGTGAAGCATGAACACAAAGGAATGATAAAAAACGTTGATCCACAGTGATGCATCAACGTTTTCACAAAGCCCCAACCAGCTTAAACAGGCAGCAGCTATTAAACTATGAAATGCACCCACACTCAGGGTTCCCACCAACACTACGAAACTGTACGGCAGGGGTGGGGAACTCCAGGCCTCGCGGGCCGGTGTCCTGCAGGTTTTAGATCTCACCCTGGGTCAACACACCTGAATCACATGATTAGTTCATTACCAGGCCTCTGGAGAACTTCAGGACATGTTGAGGAGGTCATTTTCCCATTTGAATCAGCTGTGTTGGATCAAGGACACATCTAAGACCTGCAGACACCGGCCCTCAAGGCCTGGACTTGGACACCCCTGATGTAATTGGTTTATAAGCTAAGATGTAAAACGCATACTGACACCACAGTTCGTATGAAGAAAACAGTCTATGGTTTGTAATCTATGGTTAAAAGAGGGTGATGAGGTGGAGCAAGACGTAGTGTGCTTAAACTTAATCCAGGCATCCGTACCTCGCATCTGAGCACGTGCATCACCCAAACACTCAGGCGGAGTTACAGACGTGTGTAACATGTCAGCAACTCCAGTTAGCTGAGGTGAAGCCTAGCAGACAGCTAGCAGAGCCAAACACCTGTGTCACCATCCACCTGTCAGCCAAAGAGGCCACACCCCTAAACTTCAAACCTTCTTACATATTAACCAGGTGAACCCTAAAAACATTCTTCTATTGTACAGGTGTTACGAAGGAGGACATTATCCACAGAGACAAACAGTTTGCATCAGGCTGCAATCATGTTTATTTCTGCTGTACAGTTTTAACATGGGAGTCTATGGGGACTGACTCACTGCTGCCTCTGCTGGATGTCAGAGGAACTGCAGCTATTGGGACTGTAGAGTCGGTGTCTTTTGTCACTGTAACATTGTTACACGTGTTGCATGGGTTGTGCTGCTGTTTGCACATGAACTCATCTTCATCGTAAAAGAATTTAGTGTCATGTTACCAAAGACCAGACTGTCGGCAAAAGATTCAGTCATGAAAACTTAAACTTAACAGACGTGTTCACGTGTGCGGTTTTATTTACCAGAGCAGATTGAGACCACAGGCATCAGAGCAGGAAGTCAGCAGCATATTGCCTTCGGCTCAGAGGAAGTCCCTCCTGCTACACTCTGACTCCACCTCCAGCCGGTTCTTGGCCTGTGAGGACACTCCGACGCTGTTGGTCGTCCTGCAGGAACAAAGACAAACTGAGGCTGAAGACGATGAAGGTGAAACCACACACACCTGACCAGGATCAAGCCGTCAGAATAAAAGTCGTAATAATAATAATGATGTAATATTAACCCTAACCCTCACTCCTTTCATGTGAAGCTCACATGAAGCTGGTTATTAACTTAGTGAGCTGATAACCTGCTTCGTTAGTTTGAGTGAATCCAGACACCAGGAAGATATCCCAGGTGTGTTAAACTCACTTCCTGGTACAGGCCTCTTAGGTGTGTCTGTTTGTGAGTAACTTCCTGCTTGGACAGCCAATCAGGACTTCGAAACTTTGTGTTTGAACTGCACATGGACAGCAGCCCACGCTCCCCACAGTCATGTTCTTTAGAAGATGCTGATGCAAAGAGCAGCAGCAGGTGTGTCTGGACGTCAGCCAATCAGAGAGCTGTGTCTCTATAACCTGTCAGCCTCTTATTGGCTGTTATGACTATGATGTTGTATTTGTTGCAGGTGTTAACATAAAGTTAGAACTGAGAAGCTTCTCAGTTCTTCTTCAGGAGCTTCTGTGATGCATATTTAATGGGATGAAAGTTGCTCTAACAGCATCATGAGCTCCATCAGCTCTTGCCTCTGAAACTGAGGGTTTCAGTAACCTCCGCCTGCAACAGCCCGACCGAACCAAGCTGCTGCAGCGCCCGCTCACAGAGCCAGACAGCAGGAACGATCCGTGTCAGTCACAGAGTTCCTGCAGGAGGCTCTTAGCTAACAGCAGCCTCGGAGCTTGAAGCTCCACGGCGTGATGCTAGCAGCACGAACAGCTGTTTGTGCTGCTAGCATGACGAACAGCTGTTCAGTTTAAACTCTGTTCAGAAGTTTCATTCAAACGTTTCAAAAGACAAAAACTGCAAAACGAAGCAGGAGAAAAACAAAAAGTATCATCAGAAACTGAAAACGACCACAGACAGAAGGTTCACGGGACAGGGTGAACGACCAGAAAGGGAAAGGAAGCAAAGGGAGGAAGTAAACCTTCAAAGTAAAACAGGAAGTAACTGCAGTGTGTGCTGCAGTTCAAAAATGAAAACTCAGACACGGAAAAAGACAAATTTACAGCTGCTTTCATTTTGCGATCATTTCTCAGCTCTTTGTATGAAACATGTGAAATAAGTAAAATCCAGCAAACTCAGAAATGATGATCATCACATGACTGCGGCGAGCCTCCCCAGCGGTGCTAACCTCAGTGATTAGCTTTGAGCACATGGGTATTTTTCAAATCGCAGCCTCTTCTCTGCGTTCGAGCCTTTGTCCAGACGTAAACGATGTTTTGGATCATTGAAAACTGAGATTTTTAAAAACTCTGTTTCTGTGTTTACGTGTGGACGAGGAAAACAGAGATTTAGTCACGAAGCATCAAAGGTGTGCGACGTGTTACTGTTTCACATCATTGAATTTCTACATCGATACAGACAAAACACTGCTGCTGTTAACCTCAGTTACTGTCCCTCTGTTTACAACGACTGCTTTTATGCGCCATCTTTGTTTACGCTTTCCCTCCCAGGCTTCTAGACTTCTGATTGGCCAACATTTCTACACAGTTAGGATTATATCACCACCTGTTGCTTTGGCATGTTCTTGACAGCGTTTCACTTTGTTTTTCAAGTTTGGGATTTAAAAAACAAAACAAAAACAGAAAATCTGTTTACAAAAATGTCCTGTAGTGTGGACGTAGTGTTCCGCTGCCATCTTTTACATACAGTCTATACACAAGTCCTGTTTTTGCACATACTGTAAAACAGAAATGTGTTTTAATATTTGATGGATTGTCTTTATGGTATTTTCAGTCTGATAAATGGATCTTGTGAAAGGAACAGCATGTTTAGGGAAAGTCCATTTCTGATTCTCCAGACCGGGTCCCTCAGGCTGAGCCCAGAACCACCACCCAGGGAAGGTGGACCTGCCACAGCCGGGGCGAAATCTGCTTGAAGTAAACTATCTGGATCAGCCCCATCGATCCCTTCACAGCTACACGTTTTAAAGCACACGAATCGGCATCTGCGCCAAATCCGCTAATTAACAATTAACGCAGAAGCACGTGGACTTTAATGCTCATAGTGCACTGCGGTTTGCTGCGTGCAGACGTAAGGAAGTATCCTCACCGAACTTCAAGTATAAATCACCACAGACTAAAAGTACTCGAGTACTTCTCCTCATTAACGTTATTTACCTGGATGACGTGCTCAGACATTCAGACTCTAATAGGCGGCTAATTAACAGCTGACTAACCATAATCAGCTGATGGTGATCGATCGGCAGCCCGATACCCAACCAAACGGTCACGTGAGTTTTCCTACCTGAAGCTGTCACTGTCCGGAGCTTCACGCGCTTTTCATGTCGCTGCAAACCTGAGCACAACTTGGCAAGAGCGCACACACAGCCGACAGGTCAAGCTGCAGCGCACAGCAACAACAGCACTTCCGGCATCCTGCGCCTGCGTGCGGTGCTGCTCCGTCCAGGTGTGTAGACAGCTGCACGCTAACAGCCTGCTGACACACCTGAGCTTTCTGCTTCACTTTGATGAAATCAAATCTGTCTTAATCCTGAAATTCGCGCCAGTTAAACTCATTTATTATTCACGTGAGCTTTCTCGTGCACAGCTCGTGCAGGAGTGCCTGCAGCTCCTCAGCTTCACCCTCAGGTGCTGCACTCGCAGCTCCTCCCCCCTCCTCACACCTGAGGCTTTCGTGGGTTTGTGAAGCACTTGTTTCAGGTCTCCAGTCTTCCAGGCGCGTTGTCCTCAAAGCTGAGAGGATGCTGCCTCTGCATCAGCTACACCTGCTCCTCCACCATCACAGGTCTCCTTCCTTTCAGCATCACCTGTTTATTCACTGTCATCAGCTGATCCTGTGTGAACGTGCTCTTTAACCGCCACCTCCTTTCTTGTTTTTGACCTTTCATCTGAGAGAAACCCTGAAATACAGTGTTTATGCTTTTCTTTTCTCTCATATTAATAAAACGCGTGATTTTTGTCTGAGAGCAGAAACTTTAAAATTACAAATGTTTTCCCACCAGGAACAAACTCAACCACCACGAAGATTAATAAAAGGATGGAGCTGTGACCAGATTTCCTTCAGGGCCAAGGTTTTATTTTGAAGGTCACGGCGGAAGTCTCGTGCTGAGTGTGACTGTGTTGGCTCCTGTGTCGTCGGGCTGAGCTTCCATCCGAGAGCAGCTGCTGTGTCCGGGCTCCGGCAGGTGCGAGGACCCTGTTCTGGAGTGAAGCGGACCTGAGCACAATCCGGGACCCGAGCCGAGCCGAGCCGAGCCGTCGCGGCTGGAGGCAGCTGCCCGCCCGCCTGCATGGAGCCTCTGGCCGCCCGGAGGCGCAGGATCCTCCCGCTGCTGGTCCTCTGGAGCTGCCTGAGTGCGGCCGTGCACGGGGAGAAGGTGAGTGACCTTCACTTTGAACCTTGAACCCAGGTGACCAGGCTCACCTGCTGCTCAGTACTCTGCCGACAGACGTCACGCGATCAGAGACAGGTGTGGGTGACGTCAGAGTTTTTCCAAAGTATTTAATAACAAAAACCGTACTATTATGATGATGGTTATTATTGTTGTTATTATTATTATTGGTGTTGATATTATATATTTGTTATATAACCAGGTGGATTAATTTATTTATTTAAAAATCTAATCACGTGAGCAACCCTGAAGGCCACCTTTAGTTCACACACACTGAGTATTTAACCTGAGCATCAGTCTGCGCTCACACACTGCACAGGTGTATCACACCTGCACAGATACCTGCTAATCACAGCTCAGTAACATCCAAGTAAAATCAAACTTCACCAAAGCTTTCGCTCAGCCTTCCTGGACGGTCGGTTACTATAGTAACCTCACAGCAGCCGCTTATTGGTCATTAAAATGGTCCAGAGGTCCAGTTCGGGTAAAGCCCAGCAGCTACAGACACCTGTGTCACCATCCACCTGTCAGTCAAAGAGGCCACGCCCCTAATAATGCAAACTTTAAGCTTTAATACAATCTAACCAGGTGAGTTATGGAACAGTATGTGGTTTACAGACTTATTAGTGACGTTAATTATCAATCAGTTTACTGATGATGATCAATGAGAGTTAATGACCAGACTCTCTGTCGCTCACCTGCTCAGGTACTAACAGCAACCCTGCAGGAGGTCGAGCTGCAGAAGTTTCCTTTTTCTATTTACTGCGGATATCAAAGAATCTACAAAGAATGTCAGACAGGAAATAAAAGCCGTCTGTCTGTGTGCAGTGAGACAGACGGACAGACAGGATTCTGTCTGTTGGTTTAGGACACACACACACAGACACTCACAGACACACACACACACACACACACACACAGACACACACACACGCACAACACACACCACACACTCACGACAGCACACACACACGACAGACACACACACACACACACACACAACACCAACCGACACACACACACTACACACACACACACACGACACACACACACACCAACCCACACTACACACACACACACACAACACACACACACACTCACAGACACACACACACTCTCACAGACACACACACACACACACACACACACACACACACACACACACAGTGACGTGCTGAGCCCAGAGCACCATGTGACTCTGTGGCGCTCCCTCTGTGTAGCCGTCATGGCCGTGCAGTCGCCTTCAACCACACTGAGATTCTGAGCGCGGTGCTGTTGCTGCTCTGAACTGTTGCTACAAGTTTCCTCCTAAATATTTGATGAAGCACGATGGGGTGGTGTTATTGTGTTTAAGAACATCTCAGGCAGGTGTAGTTACAAAGCGGCGCCCGAGGGCTGAGGTGCACAGTGCCGTGAACATCGGCGGCGCTCTCCTGATTCAGTAAGTGCGGCGCTGCAAACCTCCTCTGGCATCAACATCAGCTCATAAGCTGTCTGCTGGGAGCTTCATGAGCTCGGCTGGTTGAGCAGCTCCTGTAACATCCTGGACTTGTATCCATGTAGTGCAGCAAAGACCTGGATCGTGGAGCCGTGACCAGCCACCAGTCCACCCAGATTTATTTATTCAGACAGAGATCTCGACCCCCCCCCCCCAATGTTCAGCACAAAGTTACGCTGATGCTTCAGCTGGATCAGAAATGCTCAACAACCCTCAGCCCTGACGAGTCGTTTGTTGAATTTGGCTAATGCTAACACGATTAACATTATTTGATTGGAAGCCAAACATCCATGTTGGCCTACTTCAGTATCACGCTAGATGTGAGCGAGCAGCAGCAGGACCGCAGCTCCCGATGCTGCAAAAAGGCTGTCAGTCACACATTAGTGTCACATGATCAGGTGTGCCCTGATATTTTGGTTTCCCACAGGTACAAAACCTTTAAAAGCCGTTGCTGTAAGGGAACAGAGAGAAACTGTCTGTGACCTGAGAACTTCCTCGGACTGTTACAGGAAGCGGGTCGTTTTCGAGTTAGCCGACAGGTTTCTCAAAGTGCTTCTTTATTTTGTTTCAGACACGTGCGTCAGACATACAAAGCACCGACACGGGGCCACGTGACCTCGATATTGCTGCCACGATAAAATCACGGAGGAAAATCTTCCTGAAGCGCACAAAAAGCAGTCAGTCAGATTACCTGTGAACGTCTGTCGGTCTGCCGTGATAAGACCGTGCAGGTGGTTCGGGTTCACCTGACTCCAAATGGAAATAATCTGATATATTTTCAGACACTTAGTCTGCAGCTCTGCGTCTGATCGCGGCGCTGCAGGACATTACCCACCATCCCCTGCTCCAGAACGTGTCGAGGCATCTCGTATGGAGGCAGTCTTGTAGATGTGAGACAGGAATGAAAGATAAGATGATATCGGAGCTCCCCCCTGCTGTCTGCTAGTTCGGGTTATCACAGGAAGACCACAGTTACACCTGCAGGTTACATGAAGGTGTTTGGGTTTAACCCCACAGAAATATGTCTGACTGATAAAGAATCAGGCGGGACATGCTCAGCAGAAAGACAAAGGCTTCAACCCGAGTTTAAGGTCAGGCCAGACTAAACGATGCCGAGCTGCAGGACACATGATGGAGATGTTCCTGAGTGTGTGAGTCACTCAGGAATCACTGCAGACAAATCAAGACGGTGACATCACAGGTGATGGGTTTGGCTGCGGGTGTGACGACGTCCTGAAGAACAGTCACAGCTGCACTTTATAACACAGCTGTTTACCCTGTTATTAGATTATTACCTATAAATACTCACTGAATACAAGCTGGTAACAAGAAGACACACGAGGCTGTGGCAACATTTTATGTAGTATTAGAAGTGTAACTGAAAGAAGAGATGGTTACACTGTAAGCAGTTTAAAGTACTGAGTAATTTCTGATGTTTCCCCTTTCTTACCCTGTAAGTACGCTGGCTCTGCATTATGGAGTCGGCTAACTTTGCCTAACAGTGACTGTGAAAGAAAAACCGCAGGCCGGCAGATTCTCAGGGTAGGAAACAGAGATCAGGCCTTCAAACATCGTTAACTACTCCTCTCATATCTGTGCAGGTGTGCCACTGCAGCGGGAAGGCTTTGTGTCACTGCGATGGGGTCAAAGGTCAGAAGGTGAGGTCTCCACCTGAACACACTGACACAGAACCAGGACCAGAATCAGTCTCTTGTGTTTCTGCCACATGCAATTTAAATGAAGGTGTTACTGAAGTGCATTAAGGAGGTTTAGCCGTTTTTACACTGAGGCTCACAGGTAACATGTGACCAGCAGGTGTCCAGCTGAGGGCTCTGCTCTCATGTAGGGATGGGTATCGTTTAGGTTTTATCCGATACCGGTGCCAAACCGGTACTTTTGAAACGGTGCTGGTGCTTAAACGGTGCTTAAAGAATGGAGAACACAAAATTGGTCCAAAAACCTCTCATGTTCAGCTGGGTTTTGTAAAAAGATAACAATGTTAGCCTTTTCTGCAGCTATAGGACATATATGGTATCACTCTTGGCTGGAAGCAGTGCTTAATCAATGGAAAAAACACAAACTTTGTCCAAAAACCTCTCATGTTCTAACTGTTTTCCACTTTTTCTTTGGTCATTTTAGCCTTTTTAGCCAGGGTGAAGGGAGTATCTGCCATCAAACAAGAAGACAGCCGCATGTAGCTATGATGATGTTTGCTAGTTCACCTTACATGCATTAATGTAATAACGTGGTTAGCCTACTCAACGTAAATTACACACGAACAACATTAAGCTACTCACGCAGAGAAGAACGGCTGCTGCTGCATCATCATCCTCATCATTTCTGCTACACTGGCAGGGCTAGGGGCCAGGACTCTCCTCTTCGGGTTCTTGGGGGATGTTGCTAACTCCGGGTCCGATAACAGGCACCACACCCGCAGTAGATGTGCTCGGTGTGAGGTCTCGCAGCAAGCTATCAAATACGGCGCATTTCTCGGCTTTTAAAAAAACGCTATGCGTCGCCAGGTGTTTCATCGAGATTCGAGGTGTTACCTCCTTTGACAGTATCACAGTATCAGCTTAAAGCACTTGTTCAGCTGCTGAGTTTGCATCTTTTGCTGTGAAGTACAGCCAGACTTTTGACCGCTTCGCCTTGGCATTTTTAATCTGTAGCTCTGCTCTAAAGAACGTACGTACCTGGGCCCGCCTACTAGAGCAGGGCGATATGGCCAAAAATATTTATCACGATATATATTTGAAAATTTGCGATAACGATATAACTGACGATATAATTGATGCGAGACAAAATACAACTCCACAACATTACTAGCGCAAAAAGACAACCTTCCATTTATTTTCACTTAAACAAGAAGCTGGTTTTTATGTACATTAAAGCTTTATAAAAATGTAACAGTGCAAATGCAAATTCCTTGCTGAAAGTTTAACCAAAAGGCATTTCCAGTAGAAATGGGCTGACATATCCTGAGCATAACCATGTATAATATCCACTGAAGTTAAAAAGAGGTGCTTTGCAACATTAAACTGCAGTGTGCAGTACGTATTTTTCGGACCATAAGGTGCACGGGATTATAAGGCACATTAAGCGAAACAAAGCAGTCAGATAAATCAAACTTTATTAAACTCATTCTTCTTGCTTCCTCCACTTCTGTACCATTGATTCATTAATGTTGAATTCTCTGGCAGCTGCTCTATTCCCATGTTGTTGCAGTATATTAATGACTAACCTCGTATTGTGGATGGATTATCTCAGTTGTTCTCCTGACTGAAGTTTGGTCCGTTTACAGCATCCTGCCATGCGATTGCATTTGTCTCTAACCATGAGGAACCTTAACGTTAACTTTTATAAGTGGAAAAGTGTTAGTGTTCGTCCTCCAGCTTCACTGTTTATGTTATGCTAACATAGCTGTGTCGCTAGCGATCACGTAGCACATCATTATATACCAGCTAGCCCAACTTCAGTAACCCTACAAACGTCACTGCTGTTTAGTTTCCTGTCTTCATTTATGTTGGAAGTGATAGCAGAGCTGTACGTTTGATTTTTTTCAGAAATCTCTCAGTCAGAACATGCTATATCATGCTTAGGTAACTAGCGAAACTAGCGAGCTAACTTCCGCTAGCTTCCTGCTAACTTCTAACTCCGTTAAATGTAATAACTTTTGTTTTCATGGATGCCTGGAAGTTAAACTTCATAGTTACACCTGGTAAAGCAGCAATGCTGATCGTTTTATTAAAGATGAAAGAATTTAGACAGTTTTTAACTCTCAGTGATGCTGCAGTGTTGTTTGACCTGAAGCATACGGAGTTTAGGACCCAGATTACTCCCAGATTTAAGAGCATCTTAGTCCGACGGCCGCTTGCATGTTCTGCAAAAAAATGTGCTTTGTTGTATCTGACGGACAAACACCAAACCAGTTCCACATCACTGAAGTTGCACCATTTTTACAAACCAATTCTGGTTCATCTGTTTCACTCAACAATCGGCCATGTGCGTATGAAAACAAAGGCACTGCGCATGCGCGTTTTACTCATGTTCTATCGCGATATTTCATTTTCCTATCGTTGCCTAACATTATACCGGTATTACCGTGAACGGTATAATATGGCCCAGCCCTACCGCCTACTATCCTCGGAAACGTAAAATGATTGGCTAGAAGTGTATCACAGCTCAGGAAATAAAGCACTGAAATGTGCCCTGCTTTTCGATCTGGTTACTACCGTTTATGTCAGAACACCGGATACCGGTACCCATCCCTACTCTCATGGTCTCGTGGCAGATTAACTCGAACTCAAGTCCAAACTGTTTAACCTTGAGTGACGACCAACAGACTGAAGGAGGCCGTCATTAGGCTGAAAACCTAAAAGAATCCAGTCAGAGAAACTCTGGGAAGAATGAGCGCTCTGAGCAGCGACACCAGAAGATCTGGAAGATGACAGAAGGGATGCAAAACAAAGTGCACAAGTATCCGCAGAGTTTTACGAGGTACAGAAAAGACGGCCACGTCGGTCAGCTGATCCTGGAGCAGCCTTTCAGCCACAAACACGCTGCAGCTGCTGCAGGACCTGCAGAGCAGCTCAGGAAGCAGCGGTGATGACTGCGGGTTTAGATATAAACTTTATATACTGCATATAGATATAAAGTTTGATCTAAAGTGGCCACACTTACAATAAATCCACACCTGAGCACACACCTGTCATATTCAATCATTTTATGAAACTGATGCTGACCAGTCTGACGGGTCTTAGATCTACATCCCTGCTGGTTCTTGCAGCTCTGAAGTGGCTTCATTTTTCATCTTTGGTGAAGTTTTGTCTGTTTCCGACCAATGAGTGCAGCTCGCTCTGTGGTTTTTGTATTCCAGCTGCGTGCCACGCCCCCTTTTCAGTGTCCATGTTAGAACGACCTGCAGATAGGACACACTTGTGCATCCTCCTGCGGCCTCCTCTCTCCTCCGGATGCATTTTGGAAACCGGGACGTTCCCCATCATGGAGCGCCGATGTCAGATTCACAGAGGAGGCGTCGGCCAATCGCTGATGAATATCTTGCAGTAGCCCCTCCCTCTGATAACAGTATTGTGCGGCGGTTTTTATTATGGAGGAAAATAGAGCGGAGCTGATGGATGTGCCAGGTGATGAAGGGCTGCTGATGCGGTCTCTGATCCTCTGATGTGATCAGTTTATCAGTTCCAGCTCAGATTTGTTTGTCATGATTTTGTGATTTCGCCTGAAACAAACTTTTCAGTTTTTGCTGCTTTAAATGGCGTCAAGTCTCCGAGCTGTGGCTCACAAGAGCGTGCAGGTCGGAGCGGGCTGCAGGGAACTCTGCGGTCCTTTGTGTCTCACGCACCTGAGACCACCCAGGTGTGAGCTCTGCGATCACGGGCGTGTTCACGAGGAGAAAGAAAGAAAGGCCGGTTCCTCTCTGCTGAGCGTGAAATGTCCCTTTGTTATTCCTGGCACCTGAGTGCCCGGAGGCCACAACCAGGATCGACTCTGCTGCTCTCTGCTGCCCCTCTGTGGACAGCAGGTGAGCTGACTAACCTGAACTCTGATTCTGTCAACAGGGTGAAAAAGGTTTCCCCGGGGAAACTGGTCTTCCTGGAAACGTTGGCTATCCTGGAAAAGAGGGCGATCAGGGCAAACTAGGAGAAAAGGTAGCAGACATCTCCTCTTTCTTCTTCTTATTGTCATATCGAGTCCCTGCACAGTCCTCTTTACACTTGTTTTTATTATATTACATTTTATTACAAAGCTTCTTTTTAAATGGAAATCCCATCATTAAACATCCAAGTTTGTAGGTTTAAAATCACATTTCAGTACGTGGTCAGTTTCACACTCGTGAAAATAAACGCTGTGTTTTAGTGCAAAACTGAGGAGGAGGTGAGAGTGAGTCTGACTCAATCACTACTTTCTGTTTGGAGCAGTCACATGACAGCTCAGTCACATGACAGCTCAGTCACATGACGTGTCAGGTCCTGATGCTGCTCTGATTCCTGATCGTTGACCATGTCACAGCTTTCTCACTGTGAACCCAGAGTTGAATGGAGATCATTTAATGTTTTCTTCTTCTTTTGCTTAGGGTGAACTGGGACCTGCAGGAAGTCCGGGTCTGAAGGGTTCCCGGGTATGACGGCCTTTACTGTTTATCCCACTGAACCTTTCCTGTTTTGGCTGCTTCCACGTCAGAGTCATAGATGGGACCGTATCTGGGTGAAAGCTCAGTTATCAGATAAAACAAGCTGGCACAGATGCTAATGCTAATCAGAGCTCACTACCATCCAGATAAATGCTCAAGCTTCACCTAAGCTCTCGCTCAGCCTTCGTAGACGGTCTGTTGCTACAGTAACCTCACAGAGGCCGAGTTATTGGTCACACGATGTCATTAAAAATGCTCCGATAGGTTCCAACAGCACAAACACGGCCCAGAGGTTCAGGTGAAGCCAGCTGGCAGCTAGTAGTGGGGGAGGTCATTTTGATTTTTTTAAGCCTAAACTTTCCCTGATTTTAGCATCATTTCAGACACATTTACCAAAAAATGTCCTGCTGACGTTGTTCTGAACTTCTCAAACCATCAGGGTTTGCCGGGAGAACCAGGTTTCCCAGGACCTCCGGGACTGCCGGTACGGACGCTCACCACACACAGAACACATTAAACATACAGCACAGTAGACTGAAGGCTCCATACCTATTAGATCCTAGTACGTATGGAAGTAACATGAAGAATATGTAATGATGATAATAAAGTTTAACTTAACATTTAATACATTTCTGGATGCATTTATTTCTCAGGGACTGCACGGACACGAAGGACCGCTCGGTCAACCAGGAATCCCAGGATGCAACGGGACGAAGGTAGAAATGATGGCTTGGCAGAAGGCAGATCGAATAATCTTTTTTTCTCTCATCTCCGGAGTTTTATATTCCTCTCTTCCTGTGCTCGCCGATGTATAACCGCCTGAGCCTCACACTCTCATCCCTGCAGCTAGTTATAGACCAGCTGTGGAAAACTGTAAAAAAACTGTGATTTGCAAATGTTACAGATGCACATTTTATTCACAACAGAGCAAAACTAAGAGAATTTAGCGTTTTCATTTTGAATTTGTCTAAAAGTCCGTCACAGCCGCTGATACTAAAATGAAGCAGCTGGAGGGACAACAGGCAAAGAAGAACGTTTTGCAGATGCAGAGGTGCATCAACCTGCAAAAAACTAGATCTGCAAACTATTTCACAATGTTTGAATGTCAATGAAAACAATGATGCGGATGTTAAATATCTCGTCAACAAAACGTTAAAAGATTCTAAGGCTGAGAATCAGTGTTGGATGTGCGTGATCGTCAGGCCTTCACGCAGCACGGCATTAACTGCAGACACGATTGTGCGCTGGAAATTAGTGCACGCGCTCAGAAACGCTTCCAGAAATCAGCCGCCATCCACACATGCAGGTTAAAGCTGCAGAAAAGAAGCCGCGGTGACCATGATTAATCCTGTGGTGGCTTATTATAAACACAGAAGCTGGCTTACCCAGTATGTACAAGGCTGTTATTCTGAAACTTTTACAGGAACTTTTAACAAAGTTAAAGTGAACAATTAAATTGAACTTTTTCATCTTTTTGACAAGCTGTTTAAAAAGCTAGTTACGCCAATAACCCTGGGCAGGGAGATATACTTGTGTAGAGTCACGATCATTTTTGAACAACACATATCAAGGACTTTCAGGTTTTCCAAAGCTTTCCAGGCTGTGATCAGCATCAAAGGCAGTCTCGGAGAGTGTTTCCTATCAAAATGAATCATCCGATCGTACCCACACACACAAATGTGACTCATGTCTTTCAGGGGGATGCTGGTTTTCCAGGGCATCCTGGACTTCCTGGACCTGCAGGCAGGCGGGTGAGTCACTGTCTATACACAGTTAAAAATAGGCTAAGCTAACTGAGTGTGTGAAGCTAAAGCTGTGAGTGTTCACATGTTTCAGGGGCGTGATGGTCCTCGGGGCATGAAGGTAAGCATTGACACCTGAATGCTGTAATGAAGAAGACGGATTTGAAGATGGCTGATTTGATCTGTGAAGGTTTCTTTTGACAAAGGTTCCTCTGACTCTGTTTCAGGGAGAGACGAGAGTGTTCCCCGAGACTCAGGATATAAAAGGAGCACGAGGACCACCGGGACCAAAAGGCGCCACAGTCAGATATTTGATTTTTATGAAATAAAGAATAAAATCAAGTGAAGTTCATCGTTTTCCAAATGAATGTCTCCACCAAACCCTTTATAGCAGGGGTCGGCAACCTTTCTGATGACGAGTGCATCTAAAATTTGCTCAGCAGTCAGTGTGCCATATGATGCATTAGCAATAAATTTAATAATGCTCTATATTAACAGTTACACACTTTATAGAATCATATTTGTTTGCAGATGTTTGCAGCTGTCAGCGAATAGTTATCAGCTATTATGAAACAAAAAAAGACTTTTTATCCATAACAGCAAATGAACTGAACAACAGAAAATACAAATGCTATTTATGGTCTCCTCACAACAATAAGAGAAATAAACTGGGCCAATATGGCATGTTTGTTAATGCAGAGACACACATGTTAATGTGTCTCTGGTCTCCCACTCAGACACACAGGTCTCCGAGTGTCCAGCATTCAGAGGCTACCTGAAGAAGAAGAGGCAGCTGCAGCGTAAACACAGAATAACTCCAGCTCTGTGTCTGTTCCATTGTAGCTGAAGTTCAGGACAAACTGTTCCTTCTCAGCTCAACACAAAACGCGTAATAATTTCTTTGAATACAAGAAGATTTCGTTTTTTACGGGACGATTGGCAACTCTACTAACTGACCTTATGAATAAAATAAAGTTCACTATCAGTAACATCATAGCACCACCCAGCTGTATAGAAACTCCGTCATGCTAGCTAGCACGCAGTACGAGTTATTGTAACTGAGGGTAAAAAGTCAGCACAACAAAAATAAACTAAACTTGGTTCATATCTGACCCAGAGAGACTGCAGGTCATAACTTCTTACCTGAAGTTCAGTTCACCTGACACTCGGACCGGCGGCCGCCTCGGGTCTCTCCTCCTCCTGCCTCCCCTTCCCTCATCCACCTGCTGGCCTCAGTGGAAGCTCCGCCACAGCCACCACCAAACAACTGAGTTATTGTTACACATCGACCTGCATCTGACCAATATGTATCATCGGCCCATAAAAACGAAAAATCACCATCGGCCCACCGAGCAAATACCCGGTATGCCTGATGGCCAGTCCAGCTGTGGTCATGCCATCAGTTAACCCTTCGGCAATCCTGGGCACGCGTGCCAGGGCTGCCGATCCCTGCCTTGCTTGATCATTTTGAACAGTCTAATCAGTTGGTTCGCAGACTGAATCCAGCCGGCTCGACCAAATTCTGTTCAATCTTAAGATGCTTTCTATCATGAGCATTATCATCAGATTAGCTGGTATAAAGTTTGCTCTGACTGGCTGTGGAACTGTTTGTGTGTTCCAGGGGCTCAGTGGGGATCCAGGTGAACCCGGCGTGACAGGATCACCAGGATTCGATGGATTTCCTGTATGCTTTGAACATCCACCTTATTCAAACATTAATTGCGCTCAGTAGTTCAGGGACCTGACATCTCTTTTTTTTTTTTCCAGGGAATTCCAGGTGTTCCAGGGTTGAGAGGAGAAAAGGTTAGTGGGGTAACAGTAAACTGAACCAGGAGCCGTTTCTGATTCAGAAAAACGATTCTTACACACTTGGCTTAACGTCAGAATTCGCTTTTGGTTTCGTTTTTGTTTTTTGGGAGAAGCTGCTGTGGTGGTTCATGTGACAGCACCACTCATACGTTAACACGGAAACCATGAAGTAACTTCTGTCTCTGTTTTTGGTTCAGGGTCAGGAAGGTCCCAGTCCAGTGATCCCAGGTCCACAAGGACAGAAGGTGGGGATGGGAGTATGGTCTGCATTTACAAACTACGACATGCTCTGATTTTATACTGTGTCTAACCTGTGAAACGCCATCATCTTCATCACCATCCCTTTCACCTTCACCACCATCAGCTGTGTTTGGTTTTAGGGTGACCGGGGACCTCCAGGAGTTCCTGGGCCAAAAGGAATCAAACTGTATGCCGAGGGACCCAAAGAGCTGAAGGTCTGTCTGTCTCTCTGTGGGTCTGTCAGTCGCTCTGTGGGTCTGTCTTTCTCTGTGGGTCTGTCAGTCGCTCTGTGGGTCTGTCAGTCACTCTGTGGGTCTGTCTGTCGCTCTGTGGGTCTGTCAGTCGCTCTGTGGGTCTGTCTTTCTCTCTGTGGGTCTGTCAGTCGCTCTGTGGGTCTGTCAGTCGCTCTGTGGGTCTGTCTTTCTCTCTGTGGGTCTGTCTGTCTCTCTGTGGGTCTGTCAGTCTCTGTCTCTCTTGGTCTGTCAGTCTCCTTCTTTGTGTGTTCTGGTTCTCTCTCTGTGGGCTGTCTTCTCTCTGTGGGTCGTCGTCTCTCGTGTGGGTCTGTCAGTCACTCTGTGGTCTGTGTCTTTCTCTCTGTGGTCTGGTCTGTCTGTCAGTCTCTGTGGGTCTTCGTCACTGGTCTGTCAGCTCCTGTGTGTCTCTGTGGGTGTTGTTCTTGGGTCTGCTTTCTCTCTGTGGGTCTGTCTGTCTCTCTGTGGGTCTGTCAGTCTGCTCTGTGGGTCTGTCTGTCTCTCTGTGGGTCTGTCTTTCTCTCTGTGGGTCTGTCTGTCTCTCTGTGGGTCTGTCTGTCTCTCTGTGGTTGTCTGTCTCTCTGTGGGTCTGTCAGTCTCTCTGTGGGTCTGTCAGTCTCTCTGTGGGTCTGTCTGTTCTCTCTGTGGGTCTGGTCAGTCACTCTGTGGGTCTGTCTGTTCTCTCTGTGGGTCTTCGTCATTGTGGTCAGTCTCTGTGGGTCTGTCTTCTCTCTGTGGGTCTGTCTGTTCTCTGGTCTGTTTCTTCTGGGTCTGTCAGTCACTCTGTGGGTCTGTCTCTCTCTGTGGGTCTGTCAGTCTCTCTGTGGGTCTGTCAGTCCTCTGTGGGTCTGTCTGTCTCTCTGTGGGTCTGTCTGTTCTCTGTGGGTCTGTCTTTCTCTCTGTGGGTCTGTCATCTGGGTTGCTTCTCTGTCTATCTGTGTGGTTGAGTTCTCTGTTGTCTTAGTCTCTCTGTGGGTCTGTCAGTTTCTGGTTGTCATCTCTGTGGGTCTGTCTGTCTCTCTGTGGGTCTGTCTAGTCGCTCTGTGGGTCTGTCATGTCTCTCTGTGGGTCTGTCATTCCTGGCGTTCTACTCTGTGGGTCTGTCTGTCTCTCTGTGGGTCTGTCAGTCTCTCTGTGGGTTGTCTAGTCACTCTGTGGGTCTCGTCTGTCTCTCTGTGGGTCTGTCGTTCGTCTCTGTGGGTCTGTCTTTCTCTCTGATGGGTCTGTCAGTCACTCTGTGGTTCATTTCTGGTCTGTCAGTCTCTGTGGGGTCGCTCTTGGTCTAGCTTTCTCTCTGTGGGTCTGTCTTTCTCTCGTGGGTCTGTCAGTCTCTGTGGGTCTATCTTTCTCTCTATGGGTCTGTCAGTCACTCTGTGGGTCTTCTTTTCTCTGTGGGTCTGTCAGTCTCTCTGTGGGTCTGTCAGTCGCTCTGGCTATTTCCATGGGTCTGTCAGTCACTCTGTGGGTCTATCGTTCTCTCTGTGGGTCTGTCGTCTCTCTGTGGGTCGTCAGTCATCTCTGTGGGTCTATCTTTCTCTCTGATGGGTCTGTCAGTCACTCTGTGGGTCTGTCTGTTCTCTCTGTGGGTCTGTCTGTCTCTCTGTGGGCGTCTGCCTCTTAGTCGTTCCTCTGTGGGTCTGTCAGTCACTCTGTGGGTCTGTCTTTCTCTCTGTGGGTCTGTCTGTATCTCTGTGGGTCTGTCATTTCTCTCTGTGGGTCTTGTCGAGATAACAAGACTCTGTAAGAGAATACTAGTCGATCTCTCTATGGGTCTGTCAGCCTCTGTCTCTGTGGGTCTGTCTGTCTCTCTGTGGGTGCTCTCTCTTGTCTGTCTCTCTGTGGGTCTGTCTGTCTCTCTGTGGGTCGTCTTCTCTCTGTGGGTCTGTCTGTCTCTCTGTGGGTCTGTCAGTCCTCTGTGGGTCTGTCTAGTCTCTCTGTGGGTCTGTCAGTCTCTCTGTGGGTCTGTCTGTCTCTCTGTGGGTCTGTCTGTCTCTCTGTGGGTCTGTCTTCTCTCTGTGGGTCTGTCTGTCTCTCTGTGGGTCTGTCTGTCTCTCTGTGGGTCTGTCTGTCTCTCTGTGGGTCTGTCTGTCTGTCTCTGTGGGTCTGTCTGTCTCTCTGTGGGTCTGTCAGTCGCTCTGTGGGTCTGTCTGTCTCTCTGTGGGTCTGTCAGTCGCTCTGTGGGTCTGTCTTTCTCTCTGTGGGTCTGTCTGTCTCTCTGTGGTGCCTCTGGTCTATCTTTCTCTCTATGGGTCTGTCAGTCACTCTGTGGGTTCTATCTTTCTCTCTGTGGGTCTGTCTGTCTCTCTGTGGGTCTGTCAGTCAGCTCTGTGGGTCTGTCTTCTCTCTTGGGTCTGTCAGTCACTCTGTGGTCTTCAGTCTCTCTGTGGGTCTGTCTTCCTCTGTGGGTCTGTCTGTCTCTCTGTGGGTCTGTCATTCTCTCTGTGGGTCTGTCGTCTCTCTGTGGGTCTGTCAGTCCTCTGTGGGTCTGTCAGTCACTCTGTGGGTCTGTCAGTCCCGGTCGTCTGTCTCTGTGGGTCTGTCATCTGTGCTGTCGTCACTCTGTGGGTCTGTCTTTCTCTCTGTGGGTCTGTCAGTCCTCTGTGGGTCTGTCAGTCTCTCTGTGGGTCTGTCTTTCTCTCTGTGGGTCTGTCTTTCTCTCTGTGGGTCTAGTCTCTCTGTCTGTGGGTCTGTCTAGTCTCTCTGTGGGTCTGTCTGTCTCTCTGTGGGTCTGTCGTCTCTCTGTGGGTCTTGTCCTTGTCTTCGTTCTTGTTGGGTCTGTCTTTCTCTCTGTGGGTCTGTCAGTCCTCTGTGGGTCTGTCTTCCTCTGTGGGTCTGTCTTCTCTGTGGGTCTGTCTTGTCTGCTCTTGGGTCTGTCGTCATCTCTGTGGGTTCTGTCTTGTCTCTCTGTGGGTCTGTCAGTCTCCTTGTGGGTCTGTCAGTGCTCTGTGGGTCTGTCTTTCTCTCTAGTGGGTCTGTCGTCTGTGTATTTCTCTCTGTGGGTCTGTCTGTCTCTCTGTGGGTCTGTCAGTCTCTCTGTGGGTCTGTCTGTCTCTCTGTGGGTCTGTCTGTCTCTCTGTGGGTCTGTCTTGTCTCTCTGTGGGTCTGTCAGTCTCTGGTCTTCAGTGCTGGGTCTGTCAGTCAGCTCTGTGGGTCTGTCGTCTCTCTGTGGGTCTGTCTGTCTACTCTGTGGGTCTGTCTTTCTCTCTGATGGTGCAGTCCTCTGTGGTTCATCTTTCTCTCTGTGGGTCTGTCTGTCTCTCTGTGGGTCTCTAGTCTCTCTGTGGGTCTGTCTGTCTCTCTGTGGGTCTGTCTGTCTCTCTGTGGGTCTGTCAGTCACTCTGTGGGTCTGTCAGTCCTCTGTGGGTCTGTCTGTCTCTCTGTGGGTCTGTCTGTCTCTCTGTGGGTCTGTCAGTCTCTCTGTGGGTCTGTCTGTCTCTCTGTGGGTCTGTCTGTCTCTCTGTGGGTCTGTCAGTTCTCTGTGGGTCTGTCAGTCGCTCTGTGGGTCTGTCTAGTCCTCTGTGGGTCTGTCAGTCTCTCTGTGGGTCTGTCTGTTCTCTCTGTGGGTCTGTCAGTTCATCTCTGTGGGTCTGTCTGTCTCTCTGTGGGTCTGTCTGTCTCTCTGTGGGTCTGTCGTCGCTCTGGTCTGTCTGGTCTCTCTGTGGGTCTGTCTTCTCTCTATGGGTCTGTCAGTCACTCTGTGGGTCTGTGTCGTGTCTGTCTTCTCTCTGTGGGTCTGTCTAGTCTCTCTGTGGGTCTGTCTTCTCTGGTTTCAGTCTCTGTGGGTCTGTCAGTCACTCTGTGGGTCTGTCTTTCTCTCTGTGGGTCTGTCAGTCACTCTGTGGGTCTGTCTTTCTCTCTGTGGTCTGTGTCCTCGTGTCTTGTCTCTCTGTGGGTCGTCGTCACCGGCTACTTTCTCTCTGTGGGTCTGTCAGTCTCTCTGTGGGTCTGTCTTTCTCTCTGTGGGTCTGTCTGTCTCTCTGTGGGTCTGTCAGTCTACTCTGTGGGTCTGTCAGTCTACTCTGTGGGTCTGTCAGTCTCTCTGTGGGTCGTTCTGTGGTCTGCATTCTCTGTGGGTCTGTTTCTGGGTCTGTAGTCATCTGTGGTCTCTTGGGTCTGTCATCCTCTGTGGGTCTGTCTTTCTCTCTGTGGGTCTGTCTGTCTCTCTGTGGGTTGTGTTCTGTGTCTGTCTCTCTGTGTGGCGTTTCTGTCGCTTTCTCTCTGTGGGTTTGTGGCTGTCAGTCACTCTGTGGGTCTGTCTCTCTCTGTGGGTCTGTCATTCGTCTCTGTGGGTCTGTCTTTCTCTGTGGGTCTGTCTTTCTCTCTGTGGGTCTCTTCTCTCTGTGGGTCTGTCTGTCTCTCTGTGGGTCTGTCTGTCTCTCTGTGGGTCTGTCTATCACTCTGTGGGTCTGTCGTCTCTGTGGGTCTGTCTGTCTCTCTGTGGGTCTGTCAGTCGACTTGTGGTCTATCATTTCTCTCTATGGTCTGTCTTCTCTCTGTGGGTCTGTCGTCTCTCTGTGGGTCTGTTCGTCTCTGTGGGTCTGTCTTTCTCTCTGTGGGTCTGTCAGTCTCTCTGTGGGTCTGTCTGTCCTCTGTGGGTCTGTCTTTCTCTCTGTGGGTCTGTCGTCTCTCTGTGGGTCTGTCAGTCTCTCTGTGGGTCTGTCTGTCTCTCTGTGGGTCTGTCGTCTCTGTGGGTCTGTCTGTCT
>NW_024582484.1:1452445-1485273 GCF_018398535.1 Haplochromis burtoni
CTCTGTGGGTCTGTCTGTCGCTCTGTGGGTCTGTCTGTCTGTCGCTCTGTCAGTCGCTCTGTCAGTCGCTCTGTCAGTCGCTTTGTCTGTCTGTCACTTTGTCAGTTTCTCTTGGGCTTCTCTGATGTGCTTTTGTTTTACAGGGAGAACCAGGTGACAGTGGAGAAAAAGGTTGTCCTGGTCGTAGCGTAAGTGTCAAATTGTTGGCCTGGGCTAATCATAAACTTTTTTTAAGCCAAAAAAACTATAAATTATTATTCTGTGAATTTTTATTTTTAAGTGATGAGCGCTTTTGTTTTCTCCTCCAGGGTAACCCTGGGAGGTTGGGGATTAAAGGAGAGAAGGGGGAGAAAGGTGACACTGGCTCCCTGGTAGGAACAACAAAGACATGTAGTCTTCAATTTTAAGTCACAGTTCTTTATAGGAATATAAACCTGGAACATGTTTGTGTTTCAGGGTAAACCAGGGAAGGATGGACTCCGTGGAGAGCTTGAAGAACAGGTAACAACCCGCTGAGTCAGTTTGTTTTCAACATTTGGCCCACTTGAGACTATCAAAATAAAACAGGAAGGCCTCCTCCTTCATTATACCATCCACTGTGTGCAGTGTACCAGAAGCACTGGCAGCAAACAGCCCACAGCGTGATGCTACCACGACCATGCTAACCCTGTCCCTTTATCTACCAGCTCTAGTTAATTTGTTGGACTTGTCATGATAAAAGACATCAGAACTTTCACTTATAAAAACATTCAAGTTTATATATCTGTGTTTAAATCTGTATGTCTACAGGGAGACCCGGGAGATCCTGGGTTTCTCGGACCTCCAGGTATCGATGGAGACATGGTGAGTACTGGACGAGACACAGAATGCATTACTGCATTACTGCATTACTGCAGTGCTGCAGCCAGTGCGGTGTCATTTTACGGTACTGTTTATGTTTCCAGGGAGAGAAAGGTGACCGTGGTCCTCCGGGCACTCCGGGAGATGTGAGTCTCTTTTTTCTGTACATATCACAGGAACAGTTGCCAGATCGTCTAAAGTTAGTGCAGTCCTTCTCAAATAGTGGGGCAACCACCCCCTCCACCCCCACAGGTGGGATGCCGGTGTGATGACGCGTGTGCAGCGCTCGCCTTCACTGCCAAACTGATGCACGTTAAATGTAGTTTAGAGAGCTGCAGTACTAGTACATGCACTTTCTAATAAAGGTACAGTTTGTTTTAAGTTGATCAGCTTTTCTTTCCTTTTTTGTTTTCTTTAAAGTTAATAAGGAAACAATGTCATGCAGAGATGTACTTAAAATAACAATTCAATAGAGAAATGATACTATTTCAAGTCGCGGGGGTGGGGTTCTTCTTGCTAAGGGGGGCGGGGCCTGTGAAGCACTAAGTCTTGAGTCTATGAGGACTGGCTCCGTTTTGGAGTCAGCCTCAACTGGACATTAGAGGAACTGCAGGTTTTCAGACTTCATTTTTCAGCCCTGAAGGTTGATGCTTGGTTTTGAATCCATAATCTGTGTTTGTGTTACTTTTAACTTTTTTATAAACCAGATGGTGTGGAAGAGGATTTATCTGAAAGGCCAGCCTGGTTTTCCCGGGCCCCGGGGGCCCCCAGGAGCTTCTGGAGTACAAGGTGAATTTCATTTCCCAAGTAATGTTTTACTTATGAAATATTATATTTATATTATACTGTATGTTATATACTTATATTCTGTGACTGTCAAAGCAACGACCTGAGTTGTGTTTGTAATCAGATTACATTGAGAGGTTCATGCCGCTATCATTTCAGACTTTTTCTCTCACCTGTTTCAGGATACATCGGTTTACCTGGAGAAAAGGGCGAGCCAGGTAAAGTCTGACTATTCTCTCTCTCTGTCCCTCATGTAATCCATCATGGTGTTAATCCAGAGACCACCTTTGTATCTAAGCTGCGTTAGTCTGGCTACAGCGTTGCTCTGCTGGGGTCTCGCTCCAAAACAGGCCTGTGCTGCCGAATATGACTGATGGTGAAAGTAACAGTGTCTTTTAGTTGAAGCTGGCTAAACTGCAGTGGATGGATTACACCCGACATCCACCAGATTTCCTGCAACTTTATTTGATTGCTGATATTTTTGGAATGTTTTGATCAAAATGAAAAAGATTTCAACAGAGAAACCGTGAGACTTCACTTGGTGGGAAACATATATTATTATTATTATTATCTATTATATATCCATCCATCTTCATCCACTTTGTCCGGGGCCGGGTCGCGGGGGCAGCAGCCTAAGCAAAGAGGCCCAGACCTCCCTCTCCCCAGCCACCTCCTCCAGCTTATCCGGGGGAACACCAAGGCGTTCCCAGGCCAGCCGAGAGATATAATCTCTCCAGCGTGTCCTGGGTCTGCCCCGGGGCCTCCTCCCGGTGGGACATGCCTGGAACACCTCACCCAGGAGGCGCCCAGGGGGCATCCTTGTCAGATGCCCGAACCACCTTATATTATATATATAAAATGAAAATTTATTCCGTTTTCGTCAGTCTTGTCTGATATTGTCTGTTTAGCTGCAGCTGAAAAAAAAATAGCTGCTGGTGCCCGTTTCCAAAATAAAAGCCTTTTTAAAGGCTGACACTTTACTCAGGCACAAAGAAATATAAATTATATAATAATTTATAATATTCAAGGTTATCAGAAGCTGTTCTTTGGTGACAGTCTGCCATCCTTCACTCCAGGTGTTCCTTTGCCTGGTCCTCCGGGGATACAGGGACCACCTGGATCATTTGGACCAAAAGGAGACCGAGGAGAAGAGGGCCCCTCCACTGCTGGCCCCACAGGCCTGACTGGAAAGCCAGGACTTCAGGGTGCTATCGGAGAGCCCGGAGAACCAGGAATACCAGGTGATGTTTCATTTTAAACATGTGGTGTCCCTCAGGGAAGCATCCCAGACCCTCTGACGTTTGTCTTTGAAGCTTAAAGAGAATAAAGACGAGAAATTAAAAGAGTACATTACTGAACCGCAGCACTACCAGCAGCTGAAAGTCCGTCTGGTTTAATGTGTCTCTTGTAACTGCCAGACTACCTCGAGGGAGGCACAGGACTGCCAGGACCTAAAGGTTTGAAGGGCTCGATGGGACATCTTGGAGAAAAAGGCACGAGAGGACAGAAGGGTGAGAGAGCTGGAGTTGTGCATCATGTAGGGATGGGTATCGTTTAGGTTTTATCTGATACCGGTGCCAAACCGGTACTTTTGAAACGGTGCCGGTGCTTAAACGGTGCTCAACCGGTGCTTAAAGAATGGAGAACACAAACTTGGTCCAAAAACCTCTCATGATTCAGCTGGTTTTTTGTAAAAAGATAACAATGTTAGCCTTTTCTGCAGCTATGGGGCATATATGGCATCACTCTTGGCTGGAAGCAGTGCTTAAACAATGGAAAAAACACAAACTTTGTCCAAAAACCTCTCATGTTTACTGTTTTCCACTTTTTCTTTGGTCATTTTAGCCTTTTTGGCCAGGGTGAAGGGAGATCTGCCATCAAACAAGAAGACAGCCGCATGTAGCTATGATGATGTTTGCTAGTTCACCTTACATGCATTAATGTAATAACGTGGTTAGCCTACTCAACGTAAATTACACACGAACAACATTAAGCTACTCACGCAGAGAAGAACGGCTGCTGCTGCCATCATCATCCTCATCATTTCTGCTACACTGGCAGGGCTAGGGGCCAGGACTCTCCTCTTCGGGTTTTTGGGGGATGTTGCTAACTCCGGGTCCGATAACAGGCACCACACCCGCAGTAGATGTGCTCGGTGTGAGGTCTCGCAGCAAGCTATCAAATACGGCGCATTTCTCGGCTTTTAAAAAAACGCTATGCGTCGCCAGGTGTTTCATCGGATTCGAGGTGTTACCTCCTTTGACAGTATCACAGTATCAGCTTAAAGCACTTGTTGCTGCTGAGTTTGCATCTTTTGCTGTGAAGTACAGCCAGACTTTGACCGCTTCACCTTGGACATTTTTAATCTGTAGCTCTGCTCTAACAGAACGTACGTACCTGGCCCCGCCTACTATCCTCGGAAACGTAAAATGATTGGCTAGAAGTGTATCACAGCTCAGGAAAAAAAGCACCGAAATAAAGCACCGAAATGTGCGCTGCTTTTTGGTCTGGTTACTACCGTTTATGTCAGAACCGGTGCCATCATGGCACCGGATACCGGTACCCATCCCTAGCGTCATGTGATATAAACGCCATGTTTGTTTGGCCCGATGTGGACACGTGTTTCACATCAGGGTTTAATGCGAAGAATTTCTACATGGAGGTGGGAATGAGATGTTTGATTTTTGAAGACCCAAAATAAAACTTGAGAAATCTCTTTCAGTACAGCTGAGCCAAACCAAAGACATCAAGGGTGCCAAACTCGTCCTGTTTATGTTGAGACAAAGCCAACCACAAAATAAACTCGGGTTTTTCATCCAGACTCATCACAGCTTCATTACTACTGATACAATAAACCTGTTTAAATAAAATCCAGAAATATTTTCCATAGTACAGTTTTTTTTGTTTATTTTCTAAGAAGTTTGACTTCCTGGTGCGTTTGTCATGATTCATTTAAAAACCGACTGCTTGGTGTTTACTAGGTGAGAAGGGGCAGATGTGTTTTACCTGTCCTGTTAATTCCACTGAGCCTGGACCCCCAGGTACAAAAGGAGAGAAAGGTGATATCGGGCTGCCAGGTAAGAACAGCAGCACCTGTGTTAGCCAAGCTAACAGATGAAATGTTAGTTTTTAGTTGTTTGATATAATCCTAGCTGCCACACAATGGAAACCATGATATTTTAAATACATAATAATGTCATAAATAACTCATCTTAACTGTCTACCTCTGTGATGTCTGGTTCCAGGCTCAGCTGGTTTTCCTGGATTTAAAGGTGGCAAAGGAGTGAAAGGTCCTGGAGGACAACCTGGTCCACAGGTGAGTGAAGATCGCCTCAGCGTCTACTGTTGGATTTCATATGGGCTGAACCCAAACCTTCCGGGACCCTCAAACTTTGACTGTTGTCAGTAGATCCTGTAATTATGAGTAAGTGTGAGTCAGTTTCACATACTGTTTGAACCTCACTTGTTATCAGGGTTCACTGGGGTTCCCTGGCTACCGGGGGTTCCCAGGACCTCCTGGTGACCCAGGCATCATGACGAGGGTGGGGCAGAAGGGTGAGGAGGGATCACAGGGAAATCCGGGACAACTGGGATCCCAGGGAAGTGATGGACCTCCAGGAGTTCAAGGATCAAAAGGTCTTCAGGGAGCAAAAGGAGACGATGTGAGTAATCACGGTTTTCTTCAGTCTGCCGCAGACTCGAATGTATTTACTCAGTACTGTAAGTAACTGAGGGAGTTTACTTTACTTTGTGTGGATCAGATGTACAAGTCTTGTGCCTCAAGTCTCATTTCTTTTGATTTTGTTTGCAAGGATTCAGACTTGTACATTTTAAAGTTCACCGGCTTTGTATCACCATTTTTAAAGGAATGTTTTTTCTCTGTAAGCCTCTTAACTCTGACAAATGAAAATGTCACGAGAACTGGACTGAAAACCATGAATCCAAATCATCATCACCTGTACAGAGCAGGTCTGGAGAGGAGCAACATGCTGATTATCAGCCAGTCGTGTTGGAGGTTTGTCAGAATTGATGAAATTATGAGTCCAGAAAAGTACCATCAGGTTTCGATTCACCACAAAATACCATCTGAACCATCTTTATGGCCACAGCTTCATTGTTCAGCACGTCAATGATCCCAAACCACAGCAAGCTGATTCAACACGACATGGATCGGCCTCCCCAGAGCCCGGACCTCAGCATCACTGAAGCAGCGTGGGCTCATCCAGACAGGCAGAAACATCCAAAGATGTGAGAATGTCCTGGAGAAGCCTGGAGAACTATCGGGGCGACCGTGGTTCAGGGGCTTGGGAAGCTCATCTTGTAGCCGGTTCGATCCCCAGCTCTGTCTGTCCTGGTCGTTCACCTGCCGCCTGCTGGTGCTGGCCAGAGGGGCCGACGGCGCGATATGGCAGCCTCGCTTCTTAGAGTTCCCACTGCTGAAGAATAAAGGCTGTCATAACAAATATTCACTTTCAAGCTCGTTTCAACTCTACAAGCTCAGTTTTTGTCTAATATATTGGAATTTTTTGTATGTTTGCACAATTCAATAAATCTCTGCACGTATTTTCCTGCAAAAACAAGGAAAACAACAGGGAGTGACTCAAGACTTTTGCACAGTACTGCTTTGCTATATATTACAAAATAATGTATCAGTTAACCAACTGAACTGATAATAAGACTGCGTCTGACTATGATTCTCTCCTTGTTCCACATTCACAGATGGATTCATAAAATCATAAAGTTAGATCCCAACTACAACACAGGCGTCCTCCCTGCAGGTTGCATGAGGGAGAATATAGCCTCCACCCTCATCTAGTTTTACTTGAAACACTATTTTATAATAAAACTTTATTCTGACTTAGAGTATGAAAATCATTGGTGTGTAAAGACGGCAGAACCAATAACATTTGTTGTATTTAGGCTGCTAGCTGGCAAAAAGGCTCTTTGTGGTGTGAGGGGAGAGCCCACAGTTTGGTACAAGTCAGTAAATTTGGATTAGTCGTGTGCGTCTTTGATCAGCTAAAACATTTGTTCTAAAATCCGGAGCCTTAACCACAGCGCAGAGCGCAAACACCTGCTGTTTATAACGTTTTTACATTTTATTTATTTAGTGCCGACTCACAGCAACTGTTGCCTCAAAGCACTTTATGTTGTGTTGTTATGTTCAAATTCTACCACTAGATGGAGCCACAGTTAGTGCCTTGTTGATGGCGGCTTTTAGGAAGAAACCATCAAGTTTTAACCGTTTCTGGGGTCAAGTGTGATTCTGTGAAGATGGTTTGTTGTTCTCTCCTTCAGGGACCGCTGGGGCAAAAAGGAGACAGGGGCTTGTGTGGGTCCCCTGGTCCCAGGGGACCAACAGGGCAGATGGGACCTTCAGGACCTCTTGGTATTGGCGAGCCAGGGCCTCCAGGAAGTAAAGGCAACATGGGAGACCATGGAGAGCGAGGACAACCTGGACAAAAAGGTAAATCTGCCCAGGAATAGTCTGAATTTGAGAGGAGGGGGATCAGATGCAAAGCTAACAGTCTGTTTCTTGTTTCAGGTGAAAAAGGTGCACAAGGAAATATGATCGCCTCTCCAGGAGATCCAGGTCAGAAAGGACAGAAAGGTTTATCTGGAGTCTCTGGACCAGAAGGTGAGACAAACAAATGTGTCCATTTATGTTTTAGTGACTTTATATAGAACCAAACCACCACAACTGTTACCTCAAGGTGCTTTGTGTTGGAAGGTAAACGCCCTACAGTAATTCAAAGAAAACAGAAAACCCCAACAATCATATGAGCCAATGTATGCCAGCGCTTTGGCAACAGTGGCAAGGAAAAAACCCTTAAAAAACAGGAAGTAACTGGGAAAGAAACAGACACGGAGACACGACAGACTGGGGAGACGAATGAATGAAACACGGGAACGTGAAGGGAGGAAACACAGGGACGAGGAGAAACCAAGGAACCGGGCTCAAGGAACGCTAACACAGAACTTAGAACATACGTCAAGAACGATCTTACAAAGGAGGAAAACGGGATAAAGACATGCTGTGGAAGAGAGACAGAGATCAAAAACCGATATGATTCAGTGCAGAGAGGTCTGTTAACACCCAGTGCATCATGGGAATCCCCGGCAGCCTACGTCTATTGCAGCATAACTAAGGGAGGATTCAGGGTCACCTGGTCCAGCCCTAACTATATGCTTTAGCAAAAAGGAAAGTTTGAAGCCTAATCTTGAAAGTAGAGATAGTGTCTGTCTCCTGAATCCAAACTGGAAGCTGGTTCCACAGAAGAGGGGCCTGAAAACTGAAGGCTCTGCCTCCCATTCTACTTTTAAATACTCTAGGAACAACAAGTAGGCCTGCAGAGCGAGAGCGAAGTGCTCTAATAGGGTGATATGGTACTACAAGGTCATTAAGATAAGATGGGGCCTGATTATTTAAGACCTTGTATGTGAGGAGCAGGATTTTGAATTCTGGATTTAACAGGAAGCCAAAACAGGAGAAATCTGCTCTCTTTCTAGTCCCTGTCAGGACTCTTGCTGCAGCATTTTGGATCAGCTGAAGGCTTTTCAGGGAGTTTTTAGGACTTCCTGATAATAATGAATTACAGTCGTCCAGCCTGGAAGTAATAAATGCATGAACTAGTTTTTCAGCGTCACTCTGAGACAGGATATTTCTAACTTTAGAGATGTTGCACAAATGGAAGAACGCAGTCTTACATATTTGTTTAATATGTGCATTGAAGGACATGTCCTGGTCAAAAATGACTCCAAGGTTCCTCACAGCGTTACTGGAGGCCGAGGTAATGCCATCCAGAGTAAGAATCTGCTTAGAGTTAGGTTGGCACGTGGCACTGAAGGAGATAACGGTGGATGAATTAGATGCGTAAATGTGGTTACAGCGTTTCAGAAAGAGCACATCACGCGATTCCACCTGCTGGAGATGCACACTCTGATTCACCTGTCCTCTGCTGGTCTCAGGTGCCGTGGGACCTAAAGGACCAAAAGGAGCTTGTGGTTCAAAGGGAGAAAAGGGAGATAAAGGATTTTCAGTCCAGGGACCTCCAGGCTTCCCAGGGGTCAAAGGTCAGTTCAGGAACAGTTTTTACATGAACTAATCTTGAATTATTCTGAATGTTGAGAATGAACCTCCTTCCTAACCCTAACTCTGTTTTACAGTTTAGCAAAGAGAAAAACAAAAACCATGATGTCATAGAGTTAGATGCTCTGAGCTCACAGGGTTACAACAGCTATCATCATTTTAGTGAACAACTTCTATATTATCTCAGGAGTGAAGGGTTTCCCAGGAGCCCCCGGTCTACCTAGCTTTGGCATTAAAGGACGAGCAGGACCATCAGGACCTCCTGGGATGCCGGGACCAAAGGTAACTCAATCAAACAGAAAGTTGTTATCATAAACAAACATCCTCGGCAAACTGTGTGATCCAAACACAACACAGCTGGTGAGAGATAAAGACAACTCCAGGGCAACAGTGCTAATCGTCACAACGCTTTTTTAACAAAACCCATAAAGGTACCAAAAAGTGGTTGTTGTCGTCACCAGTGACCACTGAGACCTCAGGTTGGTTGTTCTCCAAAGTTTTGGCAGTTGGAGGACAAATTAAAAACATAGAGTCAGGGAAACGTTATCTGAAGTGATTTTGTGAGTTTGCCACTAACAAAGAAATGATCCGTCTATAGTTTCAATGATAGGTTTATTTGAACAGTGAGAGAAGGCAGAAAAATGAATTTCAAAAAAGTTACAAGTTAATTTGC
Organism: Haplochromis burtoni; assembly: GCF_018398535.1. Classification (NCBI taxonomy): domain Eukaryota; kingdom Metazoa; phylum Chordata; class Actinopteri; order Cichliformes; family Cichlidae; genus Haplochromis; species Haplochromis burtoni. The sequence goes on from NW_024582484.1 coordinate 1,461,835, forward strand.
ATTTTCATGAAGGAAATATTTGGAAGTATTTGAACCCTCTATAAACCAGTAAGATTTCTGGCTCCCAGGTGTATTTTATACACTGGGAGCCTCAACTTGTTACCTGTATGAAAGACAGCTGCCCGTAGAAGCAATCAATCTATCCAAACTCTGCAGCGTGGCCAAGACCAAAGAGCTTTCCAAGGATTTCAGGGACAAGATTGTGGACCTAGACAAGGCTGGACTGGGCTACAAAACCACCACAAAGCAAATGGAAGAACCATAAAATATCTCCCTCAGTCTCGAGGTCCACGCAACATCTCGCCACGTGGAGTTTCAATGATAATTAGAAGCTTGTGGAACCAGCCCAGAACCACCTCGAAGAAAACAATTGGTAGAAAGGACCGAAATCCTGCAGTGTCTGCAAGGTCGCCCTGCTGGAGAACGCACACACAGGCCTGTTTGAAGCCACTGAATATCTCAGTGATTCAGAGGAGGCGGGTGAAAGCATTGTGGTCAGATGAGACCAAATTCGAGCTCTTTGGCATCAACTCAACTCTCCGTGTCTGACGGGTCGTTTCTTCGTCACTGGACAAACTTATAAAATCAGCAGGGGTTCAAATATGTTTTCCCTGACGGTGCTTCCCATGTTTATGTGCAGGGTGTAACGTGGACCTCAGAGGGTAAAGTTCCCAACATAAAAATCATAAACAGATGATGAGTCAGCAGCTAATCCCCAAACAAACATTCATTTCAAGGCAGACGTGTCACTCATACGTTGTCTTATGTGGGTTATATATACGCACCAACACAGTAAGGAAGATTACGTTTAATATGAATTCAGTAAGAATGATCATTTTGATTTATATCCATTGATGGGAAAACAAGCTAAATCTCACTTGCACTCTGGTGGTCAAGGGCGGTCAGCACAGCCGTGGAGAAGTAACAACACCAGAACTGATGCTACGGTTTAGCAAGGAAGACGGCGTCAGCGTGGAGACTCTGAACAGAGACCAGTGATTTGAATAAGCAACAGTACTGCTGTCATCGTGTCAGGAAGCTGGTTTTCTGACGTTTGTAATGAACTATTATCTGTCGCGTGTTGGTTTGTTGGGCGTTCAGACTAATTCAGCTCACGCTTATTAAGAGCTGATTAAATAACTTCTTTATAAGGTGAATATATCAGAAGAAGATCAGAAGATTATATGAATCATTGTTTGCCAACTGGTTAGAAATGTCATTTACTGGTTTCCTGTCCTGCTGCTCTCTGTGGTCTCAGGGGGAAAAGGGTTTTGGTTTTCCAGGCTCAAGCGGTCAGTCAGGACTTCAGGGAGAAGATGGCTCTGTAGGACCTCCAGGTGACCCTGGACCTCAAGGAATAAATGGAGAGCCAGGACCACCAGGACAAGCTGGTCTGCCAGGATCCAAAGGTAGTTAACCCATGAAGTGATCCAACTCGAACTGGTTAGCAACAAATTATGTTTCACAGCAAGATCAAGAGGAACTGTCTGTAGATGATTCTGTGGTTCTCTAAGAAACGGGAAAATACTCAAATGAATGTCCAGAGCCAGTCATTATGCTGTAGGGTAACCTCCAAAAAAGAAATACAGTCAGTTCATTTACACCTAAACTGAGGTGAAGTATTTCTCAGGTCACAGAGGTCTGTGTGGTGCAGCTGGTCCCATTGGTGCTATTGGAATCTGTATACCTGGACCTCCTGGACCTGATGGAGAGCCAGGACCGACGGGCTTCACTGGATTTCCAGGTATCACATCTGACAGCTAGTCTGGGTAGAGTTGACGTCACCAAACAGAAACAGATCTGCTCTGATACTGTCCTGTCCTTTAGGGTGCCGAGGCCCAAAAGGTTTGAAGGGAGATGCTGGGCGGCCTGGCACAGGAGTGTTGGGGATTCAGGGGCCATCTGGGTCCAAAGGGGATGCTGGAAAACCAGGACCTATAGGAGCGATGGGACCACAAGGTCAGAGAGGTAGTGATGGGGAGCCAGGAAGCCCAGGTGAGGAGGCATAACCTGTGTTGCTCGGTTCTATCTGTGATATGAGTGTTTCTGGATGAGTTCAAACTTTCTGACAGATTCATGGTGCATGTTTCAAGTTTAGTTTAGTGTCTTTTGTCAGTGAAAAGTTTGATGGGAAAAAGTAGTTTAAAGATGGACTAAAACTACATTTTTGATCTCCACCTATACCAGAGTGCTGGTGACCCGCTGAAGGGTAGGGTTGGATTCAGAAAGCAGACGATGTTCCCCTTACAACGAATCGTTTTAGCCTCACAGTTCAGTTTTCATAGCGTCTTTATTTGAGTATGTCCCATTGGTAAAAAACTCTAACCCATGAACCTTGTGCATGTTTAGACTGGTAGTAAAGTTTTTGATTGTTAATATAAATGAAACAATAGTGTAAAGATAAATGTTTGGGCAAATGAAACAATATTGAATAACAATATCAACATATGTTTGTTTTTTAGGGATCAGAGGGGACGTTGGTCCTCCGGGACCACCTGGGATTCCAGGGGATGACGGGAAACCAGGAGAGCCTGGACGACCAGGACCAACAGGTTTCATTTAGCCACCGGCGAGTCGGTTATTTTCACCAAAAGTCTGTCTGTCTGTCTGACCCTTCTCTGTTGCTCTGCCTCTCAGGCCAGACGGGTGCAAATGGGTTCTGTGGCTCTCAGGGGGCTCCGGGGCCTCGGGGGGACCAAGGAGAAACTGGACCAAAAGGACTTCAGACAAACATTGAGATCTTTGGAGAGCCTGGAGAGAAAGGTTTAGCAGGTAATCTGTTCTGTTCTACTGAGCATCACTCTTTAGTGTTGAAATGTTATTTATGGTGTTACGATCTCTGAGTGGTTAGCTGAGTTTACAACACTAACCTGCAAACACTAACACGAGTACTGCTACAGCTCACTGATTAACACATTTGCTGTATATGATTTCTTTAATTTGTCAGATGATGTGCCTTCATTACACTGACCTGCCTTCTTCCTTTCTTACTGTCAGGGCTCAGAGGCCTCACTGGTGATAAAGGAGACAAGGGCTTCTCCGGGCCACGAGGCCAAGATGGAACCAAGGGTCGAACTGGGAACTGTGGGCCTCAAGGTGAACTGTCATGTTAGGAAGTTTGTGAGCGTTGCAAACAAAGTGTATTCTCTCTGTAATTCCTTTGTATCTGAAAGAGAGAGGGGTTAGGTTAGGGTTAACCCCGACCCTAACAAGGTGACCTCGAGTTGCCCAAAATGAGCATCCAGTCAATCATCACCAGCTTTAACACTGACTGCTGGAACCACTAAGCCTAAATCTTCTCTTCCAACACTGTGTGGGAGCCCGTGAAGGATATGCACCTCACTCTGTGTTCCAAAAATGGTTTTTAACATGACACTCGTGCTGGCATGTTGTCGCTCCCTGTCATGCAGTCTTGAAATGTGAAGCCGTGTCAGACACCAAAGAAAGATTCTTCTGATTCTGCATGACTATCAACAACAACTGTGTGTGTTTATCAGGACTTCCTGGTGACCCTGGTAGAGATGGAAGCAAAGGTCCTCCTGGTAGCTGTGGACCCCGTGGTGACAAAGGAAAAATAGGGGCACCGGGTAACGTCCCCCTGCCTGAGTGAAGAAACATAAACCATCTATTTTTCTGTTGCAGTGTTTCTCAGTTTTAATTAGGAAAGGAGAGGAAAACATGATATTCTCTCTCCAGGTTTGAAGGGTCAGAAAGGTTGTGCTGGACGCTGTGGTCCTCCCGGTGCAGTTGGAAGTCAAGGATACGATGGACCTAAAGGGTGTAAAGGAGAACCTAGTCCACCTGGACCAGGATCTAAAGGATATCCAGGAGATAAGGTGCATATAATTTGAAGTTCATATGATATTGGTTATAGTATAAAATATTTTCCTCATAAAGCCGTTTATGATGGCAGTTGTTCTTATCCCAGGTAAGTGCAGGGTTCGCTGCAGTGGGCGTCTTCAACTGAAACGATCATACACATCTTATTATTCACGCACTGCGTTTCTTCCTTAACCTCCTGGGACCCGGGTCCACATACGTGGACATTACACAACATTAGATCACAACAAACATGTTTCTCTACATGAGCTCGATGTCCACTTACCAGGACGTTATGCTGCCACTGTTCTATCAAAATTTGAAATGTCCTCAGATGTGGAGCTAATTTTTCTCAGAAAGTTTAGGAAAATTAGGAAAAAAATCTGGTGATTCTTTGTTTTTACATTCATCAGGTCCCAATCAGCCCAAATATCAAACAGAAATTAAAATTATGCCATGGAAGAGTTCAGGTCTGACGAGGTTGGTCGCGCCACTGCTTCATTAGGCTCGCTGCTTCAGGATCGTGTCTGGCCCATTGCTACGAGCCGGTCGGTCCCAGTGCTGGTGGGGGTCGGGCCATGCCAGGGCTGCCCCTTGACGCTGATTGTGGTCATAGCTTTTAGAGACGCGACCCATAATTAGACGTTAATTATAGAACTCAAAAACAAATCTGGGGCATTACTCCAAAACCAGCTGAGAGTGGTAATTTATGCTTTTCATCATTAATGTGAAAGTTTTTAATAGTCTGTTTCTGTCATTAAGGTATTCCAACATGTACAAGTTAGCCTGCATGTTAAGCACATAAGCAGGTCATTTACTCTTGAATCCTGAAGACTAACATAAAAAATAAACTTTGGTTTTGTTTGTGTTTCACCTCAGCGGCCTAGAAACTGTACACACACAGAGGAGACAATGAGCGGCTAAAAAACAATCAGTGTTTTCATATCCAGTATTTTACAGAATTGATTGGCTGATTCTCTTTATCCATACAAAAAGCAAATTATAAGCGTTTTAAAAAACCCCACCCCTACAAAGCTGACATATTTATGTATTTATCATTGGGATAATACTTGCCAGAGTGAATGATCTGTCCTTTCAGGGAAGTCCAGGATTTCCAGGACCTCCAGGTAGTAAGGGACCACCAGGAAACAATGGCTTGTTCGGTCCCCCAGGAGTCAGTGGCCCCTGTGGCCCTATAGGACCCACTGGACTACCTGGTAGCAAAGGTGTGATTCATGGATGGAGAGATGGAGAGATACACATAGAAATTCTTGAGTCACTTTTTTAATAAAGTGTTCTAAAAGACATACATGCATGTATACATGCATACATACATGCATGCATGTAGCTTTTAGTAATGTATGCATGCATGCATGCATACATTACTAAAAGCTACATCAAACCCTGACTGTTTGTTTCAGGTCCTCCTGGGTCCACTGGTGAAAAAGGTTGTGATGGTCCTAAAGGAAAACCTGGCTGTCCAGGTCCCCCTGGCCTCAAAGGTACATCAGCAGTGTTCCAATATACACTTTGCTGTCTGTTTTTTATTGCCTTAAGCCGAAGAACAGACCACTGTGCATGAATTATGTCTTCATATTTAGGTAACACTGGGCCACCTGGAGTTTCTGGCCCATCTGGTCCAAGAGGAAATCAGGGACAGGATGGGATACCTGGACCTCCTGGAGAGAAAGGAGCGATGGGAGGTAGGGGAAATTTTACCCTGCCACCTCCACACAGGCGCCAGACCCAAATGCACAGCAGGTTATTCAAGAAAATGGCGCTTTCACTGAAGCAAAGAATGCAAAACATGAGCGAAACCATGAACAGAAAGCAACACAAAGAAAATAAACATGGAAGAAGACTGTTATCCAATGAGAACACAAGAGGACAAAGACAGAGACAAATGAGAGAGCAGCAAACCCAGAAGGAACCAAATCCACAGGAATGAATAGAAACGATGAACCAAAACACAGGATAGTAAAACACACTCATTACTAGAAAACCCATCAAAAAACAAGAAAAAAAAAGTTCTACAAATTAATTTGAGAATTGTAGGAAAATAGATGGTGAATAATTTCTTTATTACCATTCCAACCCTTTATAGTTTTGTTAATACTGGCAGTTGTTATATTTGATATAGGCCATCCAATTAAGGTAAATGTCATGTTGTAGTCTTTATAATCTGATGAGGAAGATTTTATTTCAATTATGGTTGTTTTATTTTTCAGTTTGCCCCCTGACGGATTGAAACCTTAACATGGTCAGGCGGGTTTGCGTGCCTCAGTGACACTAAGAGCTACGTTGGTCAGATTTTAGGGTGGAGACCTGACAAAGTGCATACATGACAAAAACAGTTATCCAGAGCAGCGTCCCCAACCCGCGGGACACGGAACGGTACGGCCCGTGAGTCGTTTGGTACGGGCCCGCAAGAGTTGAGGCTTTGGTGTGAAATTTATGGTTTTTATCGTTAACTTGGTTTCCCTGGTTCTTTTCCCGTGTTGTAGTCGTGCGTCTTATTTTGAAAGAAATATTTATGCGTTACCATAGCAACCAGAGAGCATTAAAGGGCAGACAGGAGGACGTTACTCTTAGTGTTGTTGGCGCATTTCAGGAGGACGCTGCTAATAAAGTTACACAGTTACGCAGTGAATTCACGTTTATTAGTATTTTTACAAAACAGCAGTTTTTGTCTCGTCGTTTTATTTTGTTGTGTTTATCTGCGACACCTTAAAGGCCGGTCCGTGAAAATACTGTCTGACATTAAACCGTCCGTGGTGCAGAAAAGGTTGGACCGATGACCTAGAGCACCCCACAACCACCCCCACCACTTTCCTTCCTCTGTTGCCACCATTTGCCCCCTTTACATTTCTATCTGCCCCCTCATATATGCCCGTCTAGAACCGGCCCTGGAATGAACTTTTAACAAAACCCCCAAAACTCAGAGACCAGAATCCAGGGACCAGACCTCAGAGATAGTAAACAGTCATACCTTTAATTCTCACAGAATCAAACGCATCAGTTTCGGTGTTACTTCCTAACCTGTTTCTTTTCCCAGCATCTAAGCCTGGACCTCCGGGACGAGATGGAGAGAAAGGTCCACCTGGTGAGTCCTGTCATCAAATCCTGTGTTTAGTGTTCAGTCAGAGCTAAAGAAGAAGAAAAACACGGTGCTGTCTCCTCTGGTCTCTTCAGGGTGTACCGGGGAGAAGGGTCCTCCCGGTCCCCTTGGACCTCCTGGGCCATTTGGTCCAACAGGAAATCCAGGCTGCCCCGGACCTCCTGGACCACCTGGCCCTCCCGGTCTTCCTGGTACGGAAGGAGTCTGCTTTCCAGGAGGCAAAGGTGGAATAGGACCGGCTGGATGTCGAGGACCAAAAGGTGATGAGACACATTAGAAGTCTCGTCAGGGAAATGATTTAGAGGCTACTGTGGGGGATTTAGCATTTTTTTCTGTGTTTGAGAGTTGCATTTTCTTCAAGTGCGACTAATTAGATGCAGCTATAGTTTCCCACAGTGTGGAGAGACAAACATACTCAGAAGTGCTGGATTTGCAGAGGACTTTCAGGATGTCTGCACTTCCCAGATTACTAAACTTGGTGTAAACAACATCTTCTGTCCTTTTGTAGGTCCACCTGGCTGTAAGGGCCCTCCTGGTCCTCCAGGTCCTGGTTTCAAAGGGGATAAGGGATGTAAAGGAACACCAGGTATCGCAGGAAAACCTGGTTCCAATGGAGACAGTGGTCCAAAAGGCCAGCTGGTCAGTACACAGAAACATTACGGGAAGCAGTTCGTTCAGAATCTGTTTGTCAGCAGTCTAGTGTCCAAATCTGTGTGATGCTAGATACCAAAGGGAGCTCGAGCTGCTTTCATTTGGGCTAAAATCAGGTGATACAAACTGTGAGAATCAGTAAAAACGTTATAATCACCACAAACACGAGTACCTGGGTTCACTCAGCATTTAACCTTGACATTCATTTTTAGCACTCAAGATCCAAATTGACCTTAAAAACATTCAAGAAACCACAGAGAGAGCTGTACGACACATTTTTAACATTTTTTCAATGTAATGTCCTCTGGCATCACCATGACGTCGTAAAGTTTCACAAAATCACATGCTGCATGAATACAGTTTAACATCTGTGTTAAAGCTGTTTTTAAAGCTTATAGCCAGGCCAAAGGTTTCAGCCAGTTCTGTTCCAATCATGTGGGTACAGGTAATAACTAGGGGTGCAACGATACTCGTATCGATATTGAACCGATCGATACAGGGCTTTCGGTTCGGTACGCGTTTCAAACAATACAAAATTTTAAATTTATTTTATCAACTTTTCTTCTGACGATGCTGTCTGTGTTGAGAGCTCAGTGAATCTGCGTTCGACTACTCCGCCTAGGCTGCACTGTCGAGCGCAGATCCACTGAGCGCAGCACAAGCTAGCAAGACAGAAGCTAAGCTCGTTGCAACATGGCAAACTGAACCTCCCCCACCCTCATTCAGATCTGGCCTTTGGAACTATTTTGGTCTTCATGTGACGACAGTATGTCACATGAAGACCAAAGGTGGTGGTATCCCGGATGTGCCACGCAATGCTCAATTACATGGGTGGGAACTACTGCGTTAGTGCAGTTAGCTCGTTAACGTGTTGATGCCGTCTAGCCCCACACACGGGGCGATCCGCGGTAGCTCGTTAACGGAGATTTGCCGTGTTGTGGCGTTAACGTCATTTCAGATTAACGCTGACAGCACTAGTGGGAACACAACGAATATGACTGCACATTTACTCCGACATCATCTTAGTGCAAAGACAAGTGGAAGCAGACAACAAGCACGCATGCTACAAACTTTACCCGAGTCATTTAGACAGCCGTTAGCACAGGATTCTCCTTATGGGGACCTGATATGTTTAATATGCTGCTGAGAATATAGCCCAGAAGAAGCGGATAGTATAGCTTTTATTTTGAAAGAGCCATTTCTCTGTAATAAACTCTCTTTTCCAAAGATGAGTGATTCCTCAATCAGATAGATTTATTTTTTTATTACTTTGTTGTTTCAGCAACATTAAATTTAAAAACTGTACTTTTGAGTTAAAATATATATTTATAATTTTAATAAAGGACAAATTAAAAAAGCATGAACATTTTTTTGTATCGAAAAAATATCGACCCGTCACGGGTCGATATTTTTTCGATACTTTGGTGTCACACCAAAGTATCGAACCAAACCGTGAACTTTGTGTATCGTTACACCCCTAGTAATAACATACAATCTTATTATGCAGCGCTTCATGGTCATAGGTCAAAGGTCAGATGTTTTTAGTATAGCCCTTTCTTCAGGGGGACCCATTCTTTATAAATTTAGACCCATTTAATGTTTCCTGGGATGTAAAGTAGATGATTGCAAATATATTTAAAAAAAATAAAGAACCAACTGTTGCTCATCAGAAAAATAATTATACTAATAAATATTATAATCAATATTAACTATAGTAATGGTGAAATGTTGGGCTACTTATTACTACCCCTGGCTGCAGTGCACGCAGCCATTATAGCTGTCCATGCTAATGCCTGTTATAAATGAGGAGTTAGCTAGCTAGCATACCACATGCTTGTTTTTTGAATAGTTTATTACCCTAAATTTACATTTAATCAACAAATCAGAAGTCAGGGACACGCCCACAACAAATGGAAACGCAGTTTGAAGTGTTCTCAGTCCACCCCATCTTTAACAGCTCGCTGAGGCTGACTGTTACCAAGCAGAGACTGCCCCCATGTGGGGTTTTCTAGCACTGCACTACAAAGAATTCAAATTCAACTTGTCTATATCAAACAGAGTAAGGAGTGTTAATATGACAGTATTAAAAACCATCAGCTGCTTTTGTGGTTTTACAGGGTGCATGTGGCCCACCAGGCTCACAAGGACCCAGAGGCAGGAAGGGCGATGTAGGTGTCAGAGGACCTGTTGGTAAGGACTGAAATAATAATCACTCCACGTTTGCTGTTTGCAGCTTCACAATGCTGTTTCATTTCATGTCCTCAGAGTGTGCATATATCTATGGAATTATATTTATGTCATAACAAATGTGCAAGTAAAAAATAATTTTAGCAAATAATTTCATTTCATGGGTGCAATTAAATTCCTCGCATGTAAATGCTCAACACGTAGCAGCCGTGCGCACAGAGAAGTTGTCTCGAAACTTCTTTTATGATTTGCTCTGATTATTTTTTAGCTCGTGCTTTTATTAAGACGTAAATATAATTCCACATATATCCCAGAATGAATGTGACATTAAGCACAGCTGTAGGTTTTACAGCTGCCCTTTCACCACGTTAAAGTAACTGTTTAGACTTTTTCATTTTTGGATGTTTAGCCTTCCGTCTACTTTCAGTCAGTGTCCACAGTTATCATCTGGGCAAGAACAGCTTGGCAGCATAAGATGAGATCAGGTAGGATAAGATAACCTTTATTAGTCCCACACTTGGGAAATTTGTTGTGTCACAGCAGAAAGTGGCCAGTGCAAAGTTACAGCAGCAAAAATTAAGAAAACACTGGAACAGGATAAGATAATAAGAATAAGATGGTGTACACAATACAACAGAATAAAATGCAACATTGTCAGAAAACACTGTGGATATGAGATACTCCTGACAACCTGACATCTTCACTTTAACAAAGTTTTTCTGATTTTTCTTCTTCTTATATTTACATGTTCAAAATAAACTCTATTCTTTTGTATGCTGTGTCTTCTAATGATGCTGCCTAAGGGAAGCATGTATAATGTAAACAGAATTGGTCCTAGCACTGAACCCTGTGGAACTCCATAATTAACCTCAGTGTGTGAAGAGGACTCTCCATTTACATGCACAAACTGGAGTCTATTAGATAGATATAATACAAACCACTTCCTGTAGAAAGAACAGAAAGTTGCAGTTCCTTCTGTAGGAAGTGGGTTGTTTAAATTCACACAACACTCGCGCACCAGTTTGCTGATGATACCACTGTGGTAGGTCGTATCTCTGACAGCAACAAATCTGCATACCAGAATGAGGAAGAAGAGTTGGTGCATGGACACCAATCTGGCACTGATGTTATTCAACTCTTAAATATGCGCTGAACATCGTGTTAATTCAGTTTATGATTCTAGAATCTGAAAGTTAAATGCACTTTAACCTCTGTGTATGGATAATGCATTTTCAAAATGAATTGAACCTCCATCACCGCTGACTGTTCCCCTCTGGACTCTTCCTCATTGCACTGAAAAGTACTTTAAAGATCACTGCTCTACTTGTATAGGCTCGTCAGTTACATCCTGTATTCATGTCTGCTGTGTGTGGATCTGTCTTGTGGTATATGCAACCACACCAAGAATAATTCAACAATCAACTGTATTGCAGAAATACTTAGGTCAGGTTCTTTCTATGCAATGACTGAAGGGTTTGGAAGGTTACAGTGTTCTGACAAACCATCCTACTTTGGCAAAACGTCCTACCGTAAGTAGTTTATGCACATTTCTGCTGTCACAGAGTAATTGCAGCACAAATTTCAGTAGGTATGACGGTTTGCCACTTAACGTTGCCCATCAGAGTATGCTTGTAGCTTATAAAGTATGCTTGTAGCTGTTATTCACAAAGGTGGGATGGTTTGCCACTGAATTTCGTGTTGTGTGCATACACAGACACGACGGGTAGGATGGTTTGTCAGGTAGGATTCCCAGTACCACGGCACTGGTTTTAAAGGGGTTTCCAGTTACCTCCTAAGTTCAGTCCATCAGAGATTTCCCACATCCTGAGATATGTCCACATTAGTTTTATTAAATGTAGTTAAGCTAAAGGTGATTTGTGTATCTTATAATTAACAAAATGACATCATCAGCATACGGTGATAGTTTGGTCCGTCTGATATTTCTTTAATTTCTCAGATTGAAACATACAGTCATAGCAAGAGGTTCAGCAAACAGGCCTTTTTACTTCATGCAAGCAAAGTCTGCTTCGGTTAAATGGTCACCAGAAGCTGTGATGGGAAGAGAAAGCGCACCTTATTGTACCAAAACTCTGTCCCTTATCTATCTGTGTGCTAATGCTCTCTTATATATTCATGTGATTAAAAGATCTAATATTGATATCTGAAGGTGAAGCGATTAATAGAGCTGCTCTTCGTTTGTGTTTTGAGGGATGAATGGGAACAAAGGCCCGCCGGGTGGATGTGGCGTACCAGGACCTCAGGGCTGTCCTGGACAAAAAGGTAACACACAGAAACACACACCTGCATGGTGACACATGTATTGTATGTAATACTGAATGTTACCTCTTGCAGGAACAAAGGGGCTAAATGCAACCAGACAGTTACTGTTGTTTCCCGGAGACAAAGGCTCACCTGGAGAGCCAGGGCCCTGTGGGGAAAAAGGATTTCCAGGTTCCCCTGGGAATCATGGCCCCAAAGGTGAGTGTGGAAAAAGTTGGAGGAGATCTGCAACTTCTGGTGCCTGCAAACCCGGCCTGGTCAGTCACACTAGCTTAATTAAAAACAAAGGAAAACTGGGGGAAACTTGTGGGGGTGTTCCATGATCCTGGAGAGTCCTGAGAGATCCAGAGGACACAAGCTTCAGGTACGAGCAGTGAAAGTGTGAACTGAAGCAATGTTGTGTTTGTGGCTGCAGGTATGAAGGGTCACTGTGGGAACGTGGGTAAAAAAGGACAAACTGGAGGCCCTGGGATAAAAGGACAAAAGGGAGATGGAGGAGTGCCCGGAACAAGAGGTAAGAAATGTCCGACATTAACACTGAACACAAGTTTAATGCTAGAAATACTCAAAATGCTGCAGAGTGAATGTGAGTGTGAAGAGTTTGTGGCATAAAACAACATTTTCCAGCAATAATTCAACTGGAAAGAATCCTGATGTTTTCTACACTGAATGGACTTTCTTGATGTTGTTTCACCCGCTGATCCTGTTACGCAGCTGTGGTTTGTGTCACTCGGTGAACTTTCACACAGTTCTTCATTGTATATGTTTTACAAGTCAAACATATAAGACGAGTAAATCGTTCATTTGAACTTCAAGACCTTGGTGGATGTAGTAGATGGTTCACATGACCCCACTCTACCCTTCCACAGCGTTTTGTCAAAATTCAGACTTAGCCGCAAACAGAGATGGGCAGTAACGCGTTACTGTAATCCGATTACTTTTTTCAAGTAACGAGTAAAGTAAGGGATTACTATTGCAAAAACGGTAATTAGATTACCGTTACTTCCCGTAGGAACGCTGCGTTACTGCGTTACTAAAACCGGACTATTTTGCTAGAATGTCTCACGACAGTGACGTAAGCGAGTGCGCCGTTAGTGACAACAGCTGTGTGCAGATCAACAATGAGTGCAGAGAGAGTATGAGCGTGCGGCGTTTAAAGCGTGGAAGTACTGACCTTACTTTGAGTTTGATTCCATAAAAAGTGACAAAAACATGAGTGTCCGCTGTGCATGGGAAGAAAACTTCTTTTTACAGCGAAAAAACCCCTAAACTTCCAACAAGCACCGAGTAGCTACGACGTAATGGGAAACTCACAGAGAAACTCGCGGATTCTTCCACTGACCGCGGCACACCTGCACCAGGGTAACCCTCCGCCTGCCCCACTCCTGCTTTACAGGTGAAAATAGAGCAACAGGACCGCTGAGTCTTTGACTTTATTTATTTTCTGCTGTGTTTTACTTGCATCTATTTGAAAGACTGAGTGTAAACACAAAAATATTTTATTTTATGAGCTGGAATGTGCAGAAAATAGGTTTAAATGTTAAACTAATTTCTTCCAGTCAGAGAATGTTGCAGATAATTAAATGTTTGCTTGATGCATAAAGTTAAAAGATTAAAACTAATAAAACAAGTTTTAAAAAGAGACTTTTCCATCTGATTACATTTTGTATGATGATTATGCAGAAAAAGTAGAATTGGGCTGAAAGATCTATCACTTTATCACCTCTTCAGGTTGTAAATCGTGTTTTTAAAAAGTAACTCAGTAACTAAGTAATTAATTACTTTTGAAAATAAGTAATCAGTAAAATAACGGGATTACTTTTTTGGGGAAGTAATCAGTAATTAGTTACTGATTACTTTTTTCAAGTAACTTGACCAACACTGGCCGCAAACAGGAAGTCTGTGCTGGCCAAAACAGCTTAGCTGCCCTTAGCGTTCCCAGCAGATGTTCCCGAACAGTCGGAAAATCAGCCGGCTAAGTTAATGTGATGTAATGGGGAAAATCTACACCTGTGCCTCCAACCTGTTCATGATTCAAATAGACTTTCCTCACGCAGTGATATACCTGCTGAGGAAACGACTCTGGCAGGAGCAGGCGAGGTTAACAGAGACTTGAAACTGCCGGTACAGGACGTACATGGATGCGGTGTGGCTGTAACCAGCAGTAACAGAGGTCCCTGCAGTTAATTAATGTTGCGTCTTGTTGCTGTCGTTTATAGAAGGTGAGCGGATAAAAAACAAACCCAAAACAAATAAACGTAGTGACGTAATGGCACATTTCTCTCAGTCTACCTGAAGGACCTACATAGTGAGCGGTGAGGTACATGTGAATGTGTTGTGATTGCTGTCTGCTCTGTCTGTAAGGAGTCTTTACTCATATGTGCCCAGAGGGACAGAATCCTAATTTTAATTTAAGGTTTGGTGGCTTTACCACCGCATACAACGCACTAACATCTCTGCCCATGTATCTACACTAAGCGCTGCAGATCACTGCTGTGGTGGCTCTGAGACTGCTCACTGCCTCTGTGTTTTAGGTTGTCCAGGCCCACAAGGTCCAGTCGGCTTTAAAGGTTCTCGGGGTACACCGGGTACTATGTCAGCATCACCTGAAAAGATCAGCTTCCTGTTCACCCGACACAGCCAGACAACCGACATCCCAAAATGTCCTGAAGAAACAAAACTCATATACGAGGGTTACTCGCTGCTGTTCATCAACGGCAACAGTCGAGCTCACGGACAAGACCTGGGTAATTCAAGACCCTGCTTACGTTTTCTATCATTCATATGAAACATTGTGGGAAAAAACCTGTTAAAGTTGATGGGTGTGCCGACCTCATCCAGAGTTTGAATACTTTCAATCTGCAGCACAACTGGAGACCCAAGAGGGATCAAATAACACGTCCTTCTCTCTGCAGGTACGTTAGGTAGTTGTCTGAGGCGCTTTACCACCATGCCCTTCCTGATCTGCAGCCCTGGGCAGAACTGTCTGTATGCCGCACACAACGACTTGTCCTACTGGTTGTCCACAGATAAACTGGTGGCAGAAGGGCTGCCCTTCGTCACTAACGAGTCACTGAGCAACTACATCAGCCGGTAAAACACAGCCGCACACTTCACCAACACCGATGTTTCTCTACTCGTGAACATGTGACGCACCGGGCGACACGTGTTCACGGGGCGCTGCTTCTCATGTCGCAGGTGTTCTGTGTGTGAGGCCAGAGCTTCCACAGTGATCGCCGTCCACAGTCAGACCAGTATGATTCCCACCTGTCCCACCAACTGGGTCTCGCTCTGGACGGGTTACTCCTTTGTGATGGTGAGCTCATGTTTTCATATCTGCAGCTTTTTAAGGTACAATAAGCAAATAAAAACAGTTCTCAAAAGTACCAAACCAGCGTCGCAGTGGATGAACCATTGTTCTGACCTTTGACCCCAGTTGTGACTGATTCCCCAGGAAACAGGAGCAGGGGCGGAGGGGTCGGGTCAGCCTCTGGCCTCGCCCGGGTCCTGTCTAGAACACTTCAGGAAGCTCCCCTTCATTGAGTGTCATGAAAGAGGAACCTGCAACTTCTACACCAACTCCTACAGCTACTGGCTGGCTGCTCTGAACCCCAGCAACATGTTCAGGTATGACACGCCTTTGCTAAGGTCACTGCTGTTTTCCTTTGTGTCACCATGTTAACACAGCTCAATGCTCCAGACTAGCCCACTGCCAAAACTCCACCTGCTGAGGACCACATGATTTTTCTTTAAGAGTTGAAATATTGTGTGTTTGTATACACCGTATTTGCGCAACACCTTCATGTGTGTACAGCCTGTTGGGATGTACACAGCTCAGAATTTAAGGAACACATCAGATCACAATGGGAAAGAAGTCATGCTGGGTAGTTCCCCTGATATCGACTGCTTCATCAGTTCCTAACTTGACAGCAAGCAACTCACAATCTCCTGCATCACAGTTTGGTTCCGTGGTAGTTAGACAACAGGAGAAAAAGGCCCATGGCTGCAGCTTACAGTTGTTTTAATGTGATGAAGGCTGTCTGGGCTTCAGGGGACTGAGTGAAAGGAGTTTTGTTGAAGCTAAGGTGAGCAAGAGGTCCGTTTATCTGACTGTAGTTTCTGATGAATTAGCGTCAGAGGTTGGCAAATCTGAGAAAACATTCGAGACATGGGACAGACAGATTGTACGTCTTCACCTTACCTCCTGCCGAGTATAACCCAGGAAGGTGACAGATGGAGAGTGAAACTCTAATTCTTCTGCCTTCATGTATTGGCAGCTCTCTAGAAGACCAGTAGGACACTTCAAACGTGGATCTGACATGTCTTGAGGATATTATCCTGATCTTTTCCACCCAACAAACATGTTAAAAAAAATCCCTCAATATGTCATTAATGAGGCTCTGGAAAACCACGGGAGCATTGGTGAGGCCCAAAGGCATCACCAAGTACGCAAAGTGTCCGGATGGTATATTAAATGCTTCCATTCATCCGCCTCCCTGATACAGATGAGGCGATGAGGATTCCAGAGAGTTCATGAAAATAGTGTCCCTGTGGACGGTTAGTGGGAGGTGATCGCTACTAGTTTTTGAATGTGATTCAGTGCTCTTTAATCAATGCACGGTCATAGTGTCTTGTCTTTCTTGGGAACAAAAAGGGAACCAGAACATACTTGGTTGGGATGGATGATGCCGGCAGCTAACAACTCACCAATGTAACCCTCAGCTGGAAAGGGAGGCAATGGAGAGGTGGCTTGAGGGTATCGGAGCTCTGGAGAGAAGGTCACCACAACCATAGCGACGCGACAGGCTTGATCTTCATTGAAAACTTCTTGAAGGTTGTGTCCTCCATACTCAGTGGGAATGGAGGACAGATGGTGAGTCGGGTGGTGAGGGAAATTCGTGTGAGCTGGACGGTAGCGCCAATCTTGGGCAGTTGACCAGACTGAACAGACTCCAGCTTGCGACCTCATCACTGGGCCGGTCTATAAGTGCTTCTTTAGCCATGGATAGCTGAAGATCAGAGGGGTCTCAGGGGGAAGCAGAAGTGTGGAATGAAAGAGTCTCTGCAATTACCAAAGAAAACTAAGTGGACTGGTTCCACTTGATGAGTGATCAGGGTTAAACTTTGGTTATTGAGAACAGTTGCAGGAATGGGAGGTTGAAGAGGAACCAGTGGGAGAGCTGGTTGTTTGTTCAAATTTCAGGAAGAGGCCAGGGTGAAAGGAAAAGTATGCTTCAGCCCATGCCGGTGCGTTTCCTCTCAGCTGTCCAACAAAACAGGAGTTTCAAAGCATCGGCCGAAAACAAGCGAGCACTGAAACAAATCCTCCACACACCAACCCAACTCACCCAGGAGACAGCACTGTGGAAAATGGGCTTGACAGGGGAAAAGGCGGAGCAGCCCCTATGGTGGCGGTGGATGGAGAAGGATAGGTAGGTGACTAGGACCGGGAGTGCCTTCAGAACAGAAACTACAGTTTATGGATAGAAATTTTACACTGATTACTTAAAAAGTCAGGACATGTTGACCGAACCACGACTGCCTGCTTAGAGATTTCCGTCTGAATTGGGTCCATTTCTTCAGCCAGTTCATACTTTCAAGGTCAGAAGGATCCAAGTGCAGACACAACACAGAGCAGTAATAAGATTTCCCAAGTTTGAATGAAAATGCAGAATAACCAATGGCGAGACGTGAAGACGTGGCGTGGGAATCTCTGACGAGGAAACGCTGAAGCTGTAGCTTTAGGTGGAGACATAAAGCTGTGGAGGGAGGGTGGGGTAGCCGGGTGGGCGTCCAAGTGGCGAGTGAGTGAGTGGAGTTCCAGTAATCAGAGGATTGTGACAGGCAGGAGAAACAGGTCAGTCGTTCAAATCCAGGAGAGCGAGTTACAGAAAAGCGTTGACCATGGACGCCGTGTCCAGAATGCGGAGTTGTGAACGAGTCACGTGGTGACCTGACGAGATGCTGCGGGACATGAGGTTAAGAAACAAGAGGTTACGAGGCCTGGTTATCACCATGGCGACCTGGTGAAGAACTGACGGCAGTGCTGGTCTTAAGTATGGTCCTGCTGATTGCCAGAGATGGCTCCGCCCCCAAAGGGCTGGGCTTTGACAGAAAAACATCATTACACTGACTACTTCCTGTTTGTATTTCTGTCTGTGTGCAGTCGACCGCAGCTCTGGAGAGACTCGGGACCCCTTCCAGGTAACCGGATCAGCCGCTGCCGCGTCTGCATGAACCAGATATAACTTACTGCTGCGCCTCCTGCTGCTGCTGTAAATACGGCTGCTGTTCACATCACTACTGAGTCATACTACTGATAATAATAATGACTATTAATATTTTAAAATATGTGATAATATATGATACCATAATAGTCCTGCTGATGTTGTCTGTGCAGCGCTGTGCTCAGAGAGGCTCCCCTGCTTTCTCATGTTCAGGCAGAGCTGTTTATACTTTCATGCTGTTTAAGAAAAAGAGCAGATTCTTTGGGTGAATTTTGTGAACTTTATTCTGTTTAATAAAAAATGTTTTCTAGAAGTCTCCTGTGAGCCGTCCTGTTTATGCACTTTCTCACCACATGCACTATATGCAATACTCCTTCACCTTTTTTCTGTCTAACATCACACTGATGGATCAGAGAGATTCAGTATCTTGCCCGAGGATACTTTGGCATGCAGACTGGACCCGCTCCACCTCCTGAGCTGCAGCCATCACTGCGAACTTTGCAAAAACCTGCCGCTCTGTCTTTAAACAGAAGATTGATCGTTTAAAATAAAGAAACATGTCTGACTTTCTCAAACTGTGAGAGAGGCAGACGCTGCTTCCTCAGATGTTTTGGTGTCGACGTGACATTATCACAGAGCCGCTGCAGATGTGCGGAGGCCGTCTGAGTGCAGTGAACTCATCCTCATTCTGACTGAGCATTGAGACATCGCGCTCAGCAACAACACTCGGGTGGTGTTTCGACGATGCCCCCACACCATCGCACCAGCAGCAGCGTGAGCTGGTGACACGGCCGGATGCATCCACGCCGTTTCCTCCAAACTCTGAGCCGATCACCTGAACGTTGCAGCAGAAATCGAGACTCGTCAGTCCAGGAAACGTTTTCTGACCGCCTGTGAGACAGCAGTGGCCTTCTGCTTCAGCTTCCACATGTTGTGCAGGGATGAAGCATTTACTTATCTCACCTTTGAGAGTGAGAAAAGATCCCAGTGGAGACGATGTGGGCTCACCAGAGCAGCTCTCTTTGTCTCAGCCAATCGAGACAGAGGCTGCAAATACGTTCTTCATGATGATCGGTCCCACCTCAGATTCCACCTCAGTAGCACGCTGTGTGGAAATAAAGTGAGGTGCACACACCGGGCTGAGAACACACATGAAGTTTCCTCCACAGGTTGGTGGCAGCTGTGCCCGTCATACAGTAAGAACTAAAAATACTAAAAGTTTTACAAACAATAAAAACTAACGTGATGTGAGATTAGAAAATACTGAACTACAGTAGCTGATACACACACAGCCCCAGTCTTTGCACTGCAGGTCCAAACACCTGCACGGCGTAACAGCTGCGATGCATCTGCTCTGAAAGCACGACAGATGGGAGGATTTGGGCTCTTTTACATGTGTTTGGTGGAAGAATACTCTCTGCTTGGCACAGCATGCATCACTGTCAAACGCCACAGTCCTTTAAATCCTCCCATTTTGCTGAGAAAAGGTGAAAACGACCTGATCTTTCAGCTGAGGGTTGTTATTCAGCGTATGCCTGACTCGTCCTCCCGACTCTATAAATATTGGAGGCTTACAGTCTGTCAGAAACATGCAGTCGTGCTGTTTGACCTGTAAAGACGTCTGTGCCTCTTGGTTTATTTTGCATTTCCACAACAGTGCAGTCCTCCAGCGGCCTGAAGTTTGAAGCCTAATCTTGAAAGTAGAGATAGTGTCTGTCTCCCGAATCCAAACTGGAAGCTGGTTCCACAGAAGAGGGGCCTGAAAACTGAAGGCTCTGCCTCCCATTCTACTTTTAAATACTCTAGGAACAACAAGTAGGCCTGCAGAGCGAGAGCCAAGTGCTCTGATGGCTCTTTGCTTTACAAATGGTGTCAGGGTGTCGGAGAGGTTTTGTGTCTCTTGGGGTTTTTCTTAAAATTGTCTGCATGAAAGAAACATGTGACCGATGTCCCAGCACTGATTAATGAACTTGTTTTGTCTGATATTTGTGTGGCTGCAGGAGGCTGTGAGCGGCCCTCTAATGCATTTTCATATCTAAAGATTAGCGCAGCAGATAAGTGATTTCTCTTATTAATGTTGCTCAAAAACAACAAGACGACTCATGAAATTTCATTTTAAAGCTTAAATCTGAGGCGTTGGCGGCGGCGGTCGAGTCGGTTAACGTTCCCGCTCACGCTGAGGGCGTGATGTGAGCGCTCGGCTCCAAATTAAAGTGTTTTGCTGTAATCGTTGTGTTTGTGACTTCACACAGTGACTCAGGGTGGAAACAAAAACATCACAGGGGGGAGCGTGATGTCATCGCTTTCCATCGTGTGTGTGTGTTCGTGCCAGCGGCTCCTTAGCAATGGCTGTTCGCTGTTAATGTGTTGCCACGGCAACCGGCGGCTGATAATGCGTTGTTCATTATCCTCCAGAGAAGATGATGAAGACGAAGACGGTGAAGGAGAAAATGTGTGTGGAGCCCAGAATCACAGATTGATCTCAGATTTGTCGGCTCTTCCTGTGACGAGCCAGAGCACAGGACGAAGGTCCATCAAAATGAAACTGACTCTTATAGACAAAATCACAACATGATGGGAAAATAGATGTGAAAGGACGTGCACGTAGTCAGCATCAGCTCCTCAGCGATGTGGAAGTGCAACAGCAGAAAGAGAAGCAGCAACATATCAGACGTGTCCTTCTGAAAAAGATAAAAGCAAGAATTAAAATCTAAGTGAACTTTTGTTCTATTAGAACAAACGTTTTCAGTTCTAAACGAACGTGCTCGGCTCAGATCAGTCATCTGGAACACGAACAGAGCAAAGGGAGAACTTTTAAAAAGTGCAGTTTTCTGTTGCCTGCTCTGGTTAAAGTGGTGCAGGAACCCTGCAAGGAGCTGATGTGATGCTCGTGTTCGTGCTGTCTTTCTACACGGCTGAAGGTGGAGTTCAGTCAGTGAGTCTCTGCTACACTTGGTGTAAACTAACTGTGACCATGAAACCAGGCCACTGTGCAGCAAGCGAACCTGTTTATCCTGCGTGAACCTGCAGAGGGCTTTCATGCAGCCTTTAAATATCACAGTTAGCCTGCAGCAGCTTTCACAACATGAAGAAACATAATGTGACATGTGCAGATTGAAAACAAGAGGACTTAATGTCTTTGAAGCGAGCGAAGCTAGCGTTCACCTTCCTGATGGCTGGTTGTGTAAAGCGCTTTGGGGTCCTTAGGGACTAGAAAAGCGCTATACAAATACAGGCCATTTACCATTTTACCATTCCTCTCCCTGTTAAATCAGCAGCTGGACCTTTAGCTGCAACTCACCGTGAGACAAACTGCACACACACAAGCTGCGTCTCAGTGCGTGGGCTGCAACCTCCTGAGGACCCGGGCCGAGAAGACCGAGAAGGCCGGAAGTGAGCGTCTGTGAAATTGGACGGTCTAACCTTCTGATCTGCGTCACCGCTGTCTAAATATGACAGGACACCGGAGTAAACTCTCGACCATCTCACACTTATGATAATCAGTCTGTTTGACGTTTATTCAGCTGTGTGAAAACTAGAACTTTAATCTCAGCCAAACAGATTCACTCAGGAACAAATCAAACACTGAAAGAAGCCAAACAATAACAGTTTTAAGTTATCTGAGTGACTCATAAGTCTGAAAACGACGTGCCGGGAGTTCGCTGTCCTCGCCCGGTCAGCTGTCGAGCTGGTGGGTAACAGACGTCTCTGAAAACATCGGAGCACTTTTGCAAACATGTGATGTCCTGATAAATCTGCAGATATTTGAAGTTTACACAGCTACATTCTCGCCTGAAACTACCTTAAAAATGTATTTTGCGACACAGAAAGAGTAATAAGAGTAATATTAAAACTAAGTAGCGACTGATATCGTTGGAAACTGGACTTGGCTGGGCCGCGCTATGAATTCTGGGATATGGTGGGCCACGAAGGACACACCCGACCCATCCTTCAAATTCGGGGAAATGAAGGACACATTGATATCAAGTGTTGGTGTTGTTCCCAGATCAACACCAACATGACGATCAGATCATCCATTTTGCAGAGCCTTTGTCGCCTCGCTGTGACGTTAAACCTGCAGACACCTGCACTCCTTGTGGCCCGTTTTAACCTGGCTATAAATGATGCATACAGTTTTGCCTCTTTTATCTCTTTTCGTGACTTAAATGTTGGTAATTATGACCCATTAGGACTGCCTTTGCTGCGTTACTGTTTAGGCTTGAAGGTGCACAGTTGATGTGAAATAATAACTTCCCTCAAATGTGTTAAAGTAACGAGCCTGTTTTTAAAATGTGAGGAGTAGAAAGTTCAGATATTTGTGTTAAAAAGTAGTAAAAGTAAAAGGAGTAAAAACAATACTCCAGTAAAGTACAGATACCAGAA
Organism: Haplochromis burtoni; assembly: GCF_018398535.1. Classification (NCBI taxonomy): domain Eukaryota; kingdom Metazoa; phylum Chordata; class Actinopteri; order Cichliformes; family Cichlidae; genus Haplochromis; species Haplochromis burtoni. The sequence goes on from NW_024582484.1 coordinate 1,484,500, forward strand.
AAATTCTACTTAAGTACAATAAATAAGTAAGAATGCAGACATTGATGTGCTTTATTAGTTTTTAAAATAATTTCCTGAATGTGTCGTATTAACGTTCTTCGTTAAAATAATCCTATTTGTTCCAGCCTCCTCTGCTGAGGGTGGAAGCAGAAACCTGTCTAACCTCCATCCACACAAAGAAAATACTGTGGCAATAAATTCTCAGTGATTCGGTTTCCATCAAAAGTCTGCCAACTTTTAAAACCATCTCTGACTGACATAAGAATACAAAAATAAATAAAAAGACACATTTTAATGTCCAAAGTTTGAAGCCTGATCTTGAAAGTAGAGATAGTGTCTGTCTCCTGAATCCAAACTGGAAGCTGGTTCCACAGAAGAGGGGCCTGAAAACTGAAGGCTCCGCCTCCCATTCTACTTTTAAATAGAGTCAGAACAGGGTGGGGGACACGTGCCCACATTATGTTCATGGCAAGAGAAGATGAGAGCTTTTAACCCAGGGTGCGTTCTTCATTCTCAGCTCACTACAGGTTTCCCAGCCTCAGAAACAGCACAGCTGCATAGAAGTTAAGACTCACTAACACTATAAACTAACATGAGCTGTGAGCTCAGTTTCATGATCGTTAACATGCAAATCGTTGTTGCTAAGATCACTTCCTCACTTCTCGAAGCACCGGTTCGAGCCCCGGCTCGGACAGTCTCGGTCGTTGTGTCCTTGGGCAAGACACTTCACCTGCCGCCTACTGGTGTTGGCCAGAGGGGTCGATGGCAGCTTCT
>NW_024582484.1:1485293-1490030 GCF_018398535.1 Haplochromis burtoni
GCTAAGATCACTTCCTCACTTCTCGAAGCACCGGTTCGAGCCCCGGCTCGGACAGTCTCGGTCGTTGTGTCCTTGGGCAAGACACTTCACCTGCCTCCTACTGGAGTGGCCGATGGCGCACTATGGCAGCTTCTGTCAGTCTGCCCCAGGGCAGCTGTGGCTACACCTGTAGCTGCCTCCACCAGTGTGTGAATGTAAATCGCTTTGAGGGCCCCGGAAAGCACTAAATAAATGCAATCCATTATTATTAGGTACATCACACACAGATACTAATAAGTAAGAAGAAATACCTGTACAGTAACCTCACAGCAGCCATATTATTGGTCAGGTGATCCCTTCCACTGCCGATGTGGCAACAACACAGCCGTTTCCCCTCCTTATGAAACGTGTGTGAACCATCCAAAAACCACGACTTACCTCTGTTTCTATCATTGTGTCGTATCCCACCTTTACGTGTCGTCTCGGTGTGATCCGGCTGAGCCAGAGCAGCTCCACCGGGCCGCTTCTAACTTTAAACTGTTGTTGACTCTGTCATATTTTGTGTTCTGTTTTTTGTTTAAAAGCCAATAACAACACTACAAAACTCTCCACACCTGTACAAGCGCGGCTGCTGTGAGCAGAGGAAGCTGAAGGGAAAGCAGAAGTAACCTGTTAAACGTCCTGTGAGTGTTTGTGTCGTTCAGGCCTGAGAATGTGAGTTTGTCCTCAGCGAAACCAGGCGCCGCAGTAAAAGTGTCAGAGCACTGCGGAGCGATAATCAGCTGCAAAAGGTCCCACAGCAGAGAGAGGTCAGAGGTCACAGAGGAACAATGAGGGGAGCTGCAGTGTTTGTGCAGATAATCCATCCCGCAGCACCAGATTGGATCAGGCTGGATTGGATAGCCTTTATTGTCCTCAAGGGACAATTGAGTTGCAAACTGTGGTGACCAGCCAGCGAGATAGCATTAAACAAATGAAAGACACAGACACGGGAACTTGGTGGGTGTCTGCACTCATACGTTGGATCTAGCTTGTTCCGGCGCATCCCACAGATACTCGATCAGATTGGGATCTTGGACGTCTAGAGGCAGAGTTGGCCTCTTTGTTGTTTCTGGAGTGGTTTTAGCAGAATGCTGGCCTCTGATGGGGGAGACTGCTGGGATTTTGTAGATGTCATCAATAAAACTGTCAAATAATAATGTGGGTGCAAAAGAAAACATGCAGCACTGCTCCTGATTCACTCATTCATCCTTCAATTTGCAACTCAAATGTACTTAAATAGCACAAAATCACAGCAGCTGTTTGATACTGTAAGGTGAAAACTCTACAGTAATACAGAGAAACCCCAACAACCAGACCACCCCAGTGAGCAAGCACTTGGCGACAGTGGGAAGGAAAAACTCCCTTTTAACAGGAAGAACCAGGTTTGGTGTGGAGTGAGGAGGAGCTGCTTTATTTCTTTTCTTTTGTAAAGCGTCCTCGGGTTAAAGGAACTGCAGAAATCAAAGTTTCTGTTATTATTATGACTACAAAGATGGCCGTCTGAAAACAGCTTCAGCCATTCTGAAACTTGAAAGTAGAGCACTAGTCATCAAATTCAGTCCACCCAGGTTTTATTCACCTGGACTGATGTCATCAGTTTTACTTAAATCCTTAACAAAGAGGCAGAGGGGTCACTGCTGACCTGGTGCTGGTTAGATCCACTTTGCTGTAGCATTAGCCAAACTGCTAACAACTCATCCAAACAGCAGGAAGAAAAACTTCTTTCCTTTTTTTTGTTCTGCTCTTTAAACTGGACACACTGGATTCGATTTAGCACACAAATAAATATTTCAAAGTGTAAAATGTGAACATTTAATGCTCCTGCATTTATTCCCCGTAGGAAGATCGGTTGTGTTCCTCCTGAAATATAATATCAGGATCGGTCCTCGCGGCGTGTCCATCGTGAAGAGCTGCGCTGCTTATTGCGAGCCGTTATCTAAAGTGCTTCCACTGAAGTTGGACTTGAATCGAGTGTTATTTTACGCTCTGCTGGGACTGCGTTGAGTCATCCGTGTTGGTGGGATTCCCTGATGCCATTTCCACTCTGTCTGCCTGCAGAAGAACATTTGAAAGCAGCACAAAGTGTTTTTCGACAGTATAAAAGTCGTGTTTGTTCTGACTAAATGTTGAGTGGGCGACTCTCTGCTGCTGCCTCTTTGTTTAATGGAGATATCAGCGAGTGCTAATGAAGTCTGCTAATCCTCTGAACGCTCCGTTAATTCCTGTCCTCTTCAGCCCGACGTTCCGCTGTTGTATTTGTCGGAGATGAGCGGCGGCAGCTGCGGCGCGCTGCTGCTGATAGGTTTATTGTTTTATTGCTCGGCTTCCATTTAAAGTCAATAAGGATTAATGGACTTTTGTTTAACTTGTAAGTCAGAGTTCCTTCATCACCTTGCAGCTCGCCGGCTGTCAATCAGCCACGCGGCATCATGTGACCCACAGGAGGAGGAGCACCAGGCTTCAAAAGGGCAGCACCCACAGCACCAGGACCAGAGAGAGCCAAGAACCAGAACCAGCACCAGGACCAGCAGAAGAAACCAGACCAGCACCAGTAGGAGCTTCTCCTTCTCCTCTGCTCTTTTTCTTGGTTCTTTTCCTCTTTTAACATCTTCTTCTTGCTCTCCTCCAGGTATGCAGTGTGTACGTTGTTCCGCCATTTTGGTTCTCATGGCACTGGTTCTGTGCAGTACCGGAGTTTCCTCTCAGCCAGACAGAGACCAGCTGCAGGACCCGGACCTGGAGCTGGAGCTGGAGCTGCGCAATCATCGGCTGCTGCAACGACCTCGCAGCGCAGGGTTCCTGTCACAGGTGAGACCGAGCACCCTGACAGCTCGCAGCATCGTTTTAGTGCGCCATTACTTTGAAGGAACAGTGGGGAAACAGCTCCCTTCAGATTAAAGCGTCGCGATGATAAGGCTCTGTTAGTGAGATGCTTTATTATCTTTGGAGCCAGGCTAGCTGGTTCCCTCTTATTCAACATGTTTTTATGCTAAGCAAAGCTCACAAGGTAGCAGAAAAGACGGTTAGAGGGTTCCAAGTATTTCTTCAAAGTTCTGCTTCAGCTCCATATTTCTATTCTTTAACTCTGCCAGAGCAGCTTTGCATGATTCACAGCTCAGAATAATCCTTCTTTATCTGATCCAGGGCATTTCCCATCTGCCTTCACTGAATCAAACTCTGATTGGCTGCTGAATGTGTGGGTGGGACTTGTGTTTGCCGAGATGATTATATCAGGATATTTGCTCTCCATGACATCATAGAGACACAAAAAGTGGAAAAAAACAAAAATACAAACAAAAAGTGATTTGCAACAGAAGCCGAGTTACCTCGTTTCATTCTTCTGCAGTTAAAACTGGACAGTTTGTTTCTTCTTATGATTTCTTGCTCTGTTCATCCACATTAATGTTTTGGAACAGCAGGTCAGTTCAGATCAAATGTGTCTTCTTGGGAAGATCCCAGAAAAACTTGGTGCAGTTCCAAGTTGCTCTAAACAGTTCTGAGCTCTTCTGTTTGGTTACTATTCGATGTGTCCTAATCCGTGCTGAATCATTCTGACCTGCTCTAAACTCGTTCATCACTGTTGCCAAACTCCCAGGTGTACCACATGGTTCCAAAAAAGTGATCTAAACTGTTCTAGCTGCTCTTAGCTGTGCTAAAGGGTCTGCTTTGGTGCTAAACTGGTTTCTGGATCCTCAGGAGTGGAGTAAACGTGCGGTGGAGGACCTGCTCGCTCAGATGTCTCTGCCTGAGGCCGACGTCCAGCGGGAAGCTGAGGCAACAGGAGGGCGGATGAACCTGGAGCGGTCTGCCGACCAACCCAACAGCATACCCCCCCGCGAACGCAAGGCCGGCTGCAAGAACTTCTACTGGAAGAGCCTCACTTCCTGTTAAAGCCCCCCCAGGTACGTGACCACCCGCTTAAGCTACACCTACAAACTATACCAGTTAACCTAGATACCAACCTGCTGTCTCACCTGTCTTCTTTTTTGCTTCCAGATGAGGCCACGCCTTCCTAAGACCAGTGGACCGATCCCCTATCACCTGGCCTTCACCTGAGAGACTGGATGGACCAATCAGCAGCTGTCTGGCTGCATCATACCTGAATAATTAATGTAATTATCAAATAAAGAGAGAAATCTGTGAAGTCTGTGTCCCCGCCTCCTCTGTCTGTCTGAACTGTGAACACACATCCAGCTGTGCAGCAGCTGTTAGCATCCTGACAACAGACTCCTGCATGCGTGACCGGGAGGAGCAGTGGGAGCACTGGGAGTGATCGGTGTGTTTGTGTGGAAACAGCAGCAGGCCTTAGTGTTTGAACAGAGAGCGAGAGGGGCGAGTCTAATTAACCTTAAATGGAGAGCAGCGAGAGAGAGCAAATATTGGCTGAAGACATTAAACGGCTGAGAGAGAGTCGGAGTGATTACAGGCAGACACTTTAGTCCATTAAAGGGCACAACATCACTCACACACACCTTTGAAAGCTTCACACTAATGTGCACACTCAAGCCCCGCCCTCTTCCTGAACATAAGCCACCGATTGGCTGCTATGCAGCAGCGTGTCCGTGTTTCACTTTAGGAGAACGAATACATCCGATGATGATCTGAGGCAAGGTCACGTCAGCAGAGCGAGGGTCACATTTACAGCTCGACTCACGCTGCTGATCTGTGCTGGCCTTTAATTATTAAACCGAACGTGACGACCGCATGCAGTGGCGG
>NW_024582484.1:1490446-1500515 GCF_018398535.1 Haplochromis burtoni
TCTTTTTTCTAAACTGAGCACCTGATGGCTTTGAGCTTTTCTTGTCCATCTTCCACTGGTTTTAATGTTGCACTCCAGTATGAACACAAATAATGGAGCACTCGAGGATCACCCCAACATGACCTGACAGACCTACACCTTAGTTCACTGATTCTCTTTGTCTAAGGTTTATTTCTGGGATTTCACACAACCCAGGATTCAGATCATGAATCCATGATGGGCTTGGATTTACATCATTATGAATGAAATGTGCTCTATTTGGAAGCAGCAGGCCCCGCCCCTTTCGACGGGTTGTGTGAGACTTTAAATCATCAAACTGTAAATTATAAATTTAAATTGTTATTGATCCTTTACTCCGTGTCCTAAAGTGTAGATTTGTTTTCTTACTCTTCTTATATTTATTGTTTGTTTCCTTGCACTGCTGTAACTGGAGCCTCGTCGTCTCGTCTCTATGTGCTGGACTGTCTGTAGCAGAGATGACAATAAAGTTTACTTTGACTTCAGCAGCGCACAGGCGCACCTCGCAAACGGAGGGCGCCCTTAGTCCCAGCAAATGGGCGACAGAAAACCGATCGGTGCCTGTGCCATTTCCTGGCTGACGTCGGGGCAGCAGGAGTATGAGCATTTTTTTTTGCCGTCCCGGGCAACCGCCCGTGTCGCCCGTTTCTAAAACCGCTACTGACCACATGACGTACTGACGTCTGTCCAACCTCCTTACAGCTGCAAACAAACTCGATATGTTGAACTAACAGCCTGCAGGTCGTTTGCTCTTCTTCACTGCAGTAAAATAAGAGCACAAAGATAAGAGGAGGATGCAGGACAGGACGACCTGCTGCACACGGCGAGCTGTGGGGCCATGTTTCTAATCTTGTGCTGCGAGGCCACTGTGGCACGTCTGCAGTGCTGAGGTAACTTTCAGGTTGTTTCACCATAACACATCCACAAGACGCTTTATTAGGTGCACCTTGCTACCACTAGGCTGGACTCCCTTTGGCACAGATTGAATAGGGTGCCAGAAACACTGCATCAGGTTATGAAGCTGCTGCATCCATCACGTGACTGTCCGCTTGCTCTGCTGAGCTGTGACTGTGGAGACCGTGGGAGTGCAGTGAACGCATCATCAGGTCCGAGAAACCCGTTTGATCTGGGCTCTGAGACGTGCTGCATCCTGTCTTCATCGTGAGCAGCTCCAGCAGCGTCTGCGTGACTAAACAGGGAGCAGTGTAGCTGTACCTAATGAAGTGGCTGGTTAACGTGCACTTTCCATCATACCCCGAACTTCACGTGGCCCGTGAGAGCCTGGGCCTGCGCGTCTCACAGGAAGTCAGCATTATGTGTTTACAGAGAAACCCTCTGTGAGCTCAGCAGGGGTGAGGGCTGGTGGTGAGTACGGGGAAACTCAGAGGAGGAAGGACGGCGTGTTTGTTTGCTGCAAAATGAAAAAGTAAAAGCAGCAGGTGCTTCAGGCCTCTGGTGGATTAAACAGCCCCCTGCACACACGCAGCCTGGTTTATTCAAATATGAGATAAACCTGGGTGAATAATGAGGATGTTTCAAAAATAATAATCAAGACAACAGCTTCAGCAGCACAAAACATCACCAATTATATCTTGAATGATGCTCAGGAAGAAACCCGGACACTCGTTTAAGGAGGAGCTGAGCGGGAACAGAGTCAGCTGATTTATAATCAGCGGGAGAAATGATCTGTACACATGCAGCTCCCTCAGTGTGCGTGTGTGTGTGTGTGTGTGTGTGTGTGTGTGTGTGAGAGTGTGTGTGTGTGAGTGTGTGTGTGAGTGTGTGTGTGTGTGTGTTTGTGTGTGTGTGTGTGTGTGTGTGTTTGTGTTTGTTTGTGTGTGTGTGTGTGTGTGTGTGTGTGTGTGGTGTGTGTGTGTGTGTGTGTGTGTGTGTGTGTGTGTGTGTGTGTGTGTGTGTGTGTGTGTGAGAGAGAGTGTGTGAGTGTGTTTTTGTGTGTGTTATCTCTGCCCGTCAGCTGGGTGGAAACAGCCTCTGTGTGTTTCCACAGTGACTGATCCACGATGGTCTGGTTCCTGCTGACCTGCCGGCGCTCAGCATCCGGTCAGCGATGGAGGATGAAAATATTCCCAAATCCATAAAATAAATGAAGAAGAAAAACAAGAGAGAATTTACGGGAGCCCCGCCCCCCTGGGGTGGCGTGTTTATATCATGTAGATGTGTGTACACCGACTCACAGTGATGTCATCAGGAGGATGTGACAGTATGATCGTGGTTTCAGTGAAGGTCCGGCCTTCATCAGGTGTCACTCCTACAGACGAATCTCACGTCAGCATCATTTCATGTGAGAGATGAAATGTTTGTCCAAGCGTCCCCGTTAAGGACATGAATCGTCCCTGACTTTACTCTGCGGACGTCTCTCACAGCTCAGGCTCAGCACAGAAGCACCTGTTTAAGAATTAAAACAGTCTAAAACTAAAACCATATGAAATCAAACTGATTTCTGATCAGATGATAACCACTGTAGAAACGTAGCTTCTCATCCCTGCTGACCAAACACCTCAGCTTTTAAATCAACATTTTCCCCATAACTTCCTCGTTTCCTAGTCTTTCACTGGTTGCATCTCCAGCATGAAACTGCAGCAGCCCGAGGAGCCCGCAGGCACAAGGACGAGCCTGCTCGCTGTCCTCGTGTGTTTGTTGCTTATTGAAATTAACAGCTTAACCTCGTGGTATCCATTGTGATTTTTTAATCTAAATTATTTATTACATATAAAGCACAACATGTAAAAATGAAATCACGTCGCAGCGCTTTATTTTTAATTTATTGTCATTTTAATCTAAACTAAATAACAGCGAGCAGAGACGTGAGCGACTCCCGGGGTCAGCTGGATGCTGCGTTATTGGATACTCTGTAATTCCCGCTATGATGCTCAGAGATTAATGTGTGATATCAACAAACAAACATCACCATCATCACTCTTCCACAGACAATAAATTCAAAGCTCAACACATCATTAAAGAAGAACATTTTTATTCCACTCTTTAAATTTAATCACACACTGAAAGCCATATAAAAAAATGGGAATAACACAAGAAGAATCACGTGACCTGCGGAGCAGCCGGGGGCGGGATTATGAAGAGCCGTTAATGTGATTCGTTTGTCTTTGGTTTCCTCTGAAATGACTTCAGTCACTCACGCGTGACGCGTTCAGGCGACGTCTGTAAGTTATAGCGACAAAAAGGCAGGATCCACTCGTGTGTGTGTGTGTTTGTGTGAGTGTGTGTTTGTGTGAGTGAGTGTGTGTTTGTGTGAGTGTGTGTTTGTGTGAGTGTGTGTTTGTGTGCTGTGTGAGCGCCATGTTCATTAAACACTGAGTTACCAATCAGAGGGCTGGATTCCCCTCTGAGGTTTGTCCTGGTCTGTCCTTTTCCTTGTCTCCTTGCACTCTATTTCATTTCCTTGTCACTTTTCCTCTGCTGTTTTTTTTCTTTTCTTCTCTCAGTCGTTTCCTTGTCTCCTTGTTTCCTTTCAATTTCCCCTCTCTCTTTTTGCTTCATGTCCTCTACCTTGTTTCCTCTTCCTTTCTTACCCTTCCTTGTTTCCTCAGCAGCTCTTTGTTTTCTATGCTTTTTCAATTGTTTCCTTTCTGTTCTTTTTGTTTCCTCGCCTCATCCCCTTGTCCTCCCTCTCTTCCTCTTTTTACACTCTTCTTAGGTCTCCTTCTTGTCTTGTCTCCTTGTTTCCTACTTCTTTTCATTCCCCTTTCCCAGTTTCTTCTTTCATTTACTTCTTTTTCCTTTTTCCCTTTTGTCTCCTTGTTTCCTCTCCTTTATACTTACATTTACTCTTTTATTCTATCCTTCTTGGCTCCTTGCTTTGACTTTTGAGTTGTTCTCTGTCGCTCTCCCAGAATCCCGCGGTGGAGATGCACGATGTGTGCTGACCTGCTAATTATGTGGACGACAGAAACCAGTGTGTGTGTGTGTGTGTCACACACACCTGCTGTGTTTCTGCTCATTGATTAGTCCAGACTGACAGACAAATTCACCTCCAGCCGAGTGTCTGATTGGTCAGCCTGCAGCGAGGTGTTTTATTGGTCCGCTCCCCCGCGGGGTGTCGGTGTGACGCTGAACCCCACCACACTTGCACCAGCTGGACCTTTGAACCCATTAAGGGAGCAGTTCACACATATTTCCACGCTTATTATGGGAGGAAGGCGAGGACGGGAACAACGACAGAGTCAACCTGACATTAAACATAAGGAAATTTCCATCAGTGCGGATTTAAAAACCAGGAAGTTCCAACACCATGCCATAAAATTAAAAAATCTCATACGATTTAAATTCAGGGGGTCAGCACTCACCTCTCCTCACCTGCTCCACCCACTCCCACTTCCCCATCCTCCAGTCAGAACCTCTCAGTGCAAAGAACGGAGACTGTGTTGAAACAATGTGAACGTTGCACAGGAAACACAATACTACCAAAAGTATTCACTCACTCATCCAAATCATTGAATTCAGGTGTTCCAGCCGCTTCCATGGCCACAGGTGTAGGTGTGCAGACTGCTTCTACTAATGTTTGTGGGACAGTGTTCAGCTGTCAGCATCTTCTTCTCTGGATTTCAGCTGTAGTCAGCTGAGGAGCTGGCAGGATGAGACTCCACGAGCAACATGTTCCCTCTTCTCTCTTTCAAAATAAAACTACAGGAATTTACGGTGTTCTGAGAGAAGAATGGAAACGTGGTCGTTTTGAAGCTTTGAGCTTGTATTTAACGTTCCTCACACACATGCAAAGGTGAGTTTGGCAAAGTGTTTAGAAATCATCTTCAGGTAAGTGTGGTTCAGGTTCTCTCTGTGCTTTGCTGGACAGCTAGCTGAGCGGCTAGCCTTTACTTGTTGCTAACTCAACCTTTTACATCAGGTTTGTAGGGACGGTTGACTTTTCCAGGTCTCATTGGAATTAAAAACAAAGTCCATAAAGTGCCTTAGCTGTAACACAGACTGCATGAAAGCTAGGCCAATTATTTCTGAAGCAACAGATAAGAGAAAGTCTTACTGCTAAAACATGTTTCCACTCACACCGAATGACGGGGGGGTCTCATTTCTGTTATTTAAAATGATAATAGAGTCAAGTGAGTGAACGACTCCATGCTTCTATTCCTACTGGTTATCCAGATCATGGTGGCAGCTGTCGACGCAGAGCTGCACAGGCTTCCCTCTCCACTTCCTCCAGCTCTTCCAGGGTGACAACAAGGCATTCCCAAGCCAGCTGAGAGATATAATCTCTGCAGCACGTCCTGGTTCTGCCCCAGGGCCTCTTCTGCTGTGCCTGGCGACTCACCTAGGGTTGCAAAGCAGCTTGCAGAGGCAGTGGTGGACAGGCTAAAGCATGATTTATGGATGATTATAAGCAGAGGCTCTGGAGACGAGCTTATGTGGAGTCCAATTAAAAACCACAAACTCATAGCTGGATGCATGCACGCTGAATGCTGATTGGTTGAAGGGTCAAAATATGAAGTGTGGCTGCAGTGAAGAGTTTCCACACTCAGCATCACTGAGAGATGTTCTTTAGCCTTTAATGTTATTTTAATGTTCTAAGGACCTGAAACACCAACAACATGCATGCATGAGTCTGCACAGCTCGCTGTAGCACCTGCAGATTACCGAGCTACAGCCGTGCACGCCGCGCTTCTGCGGCCGAGCTTCTCTTCACAGCTGAGCTCTGCGAACACACTGAATGTATCAGCTGGAGTTAATACTGCACACCGGTCGGGGGAAATCATTTGCATCATATTTATGTGAGAGCAGAGATGAATCAGCCTCTGCGAGTCTGTAAGTTGCTGTTCCACAGGGCACGGGTTCACACGGCGTGCAGGAAGTGAAGACCTGAATTTATTTATCCAATGTTTCCGAGCTGGGATGTTCTGATGCTCAGTGCAGGCTGTTTAAATGTGTATGAGGTCGGTTCATTGTGCTGTCGCACACATGACAATATCTGATTTGTTGTTTTTTATTGTGTCTGAATATTTTCGCCTGAGCAGACATGCAAATAAAGTCAGGGACACGATGCTCCAAATTGAGACTGTGCAGAAGGAAGCAGACGAATCGCAGCAGGCCGTTAATCCACAGATTGCCGCCTCGCTCTGTCTCTCCGTCGGGCTGTCGTCCTCTAACTCGCACCAACAGGCCGAACCAATCAGCTGTCACGACAGGAAGCCGCTGTGGTCCGAACACTCACAGAGGCTTTTCTCCGTGACCGCGTTGGACAGGTGTGGAAAGTGTCCTGTCGGTCGCCGTTAGCATTCTGACAGCTGAAGCTGTCGGCACGCACTCCTGCGAGGCGTGCTGGACATATCGATGACAGACGACCTCTGGAGGTCAGAAGATCTTCATGTGTTTGTGCATCTCTGTCATAAAGCTGAAGTCTTTCTTTGTTGTTGTCCTGAACTTCCTGCCCTGAAGACTTGAATCCATATGAGATCCTCGTCACCTCGTAGGAGTCAGGATGCTCTGTGAAATAAATGCAGTGATTTTATCATAAATTATATTTTAGTCATAACAGAACATAAGAACATAACAAATGTGGAAACTGGAAACAACAGACATCTCTTGGTTTTGGGGGGGTGATAAAAATATGAGCTCCTTGTGAACATGATGCAGCGACACGTCTGTAAAAGTAGGACAGGTCCATGTTTGCTCTCTAACACCAGTCTGTGATGGTCTGCTTCGTGCTCTCGTTGCTTTCACGATGCTCCAGATGTTGTCAGCTGGTCAGAGGTCTGGACTGCAGGCGGGCCGTTCAGGGCCGGACTCTGCTCCTCTGCTTTAGTCTGAGTTTGGATGGATCTGACCTGCATGGAAGCCCGTTTCTAGTATCCATAACTCGAAATTTCGAGTTACTTTTCTCAAAATTTCGAGTTAGCTCTGCCAATCAAAAATATACGTGAATGAGGTCGCTTTCTTGTTACCCGGAAGCATATGGCGCAGAGGAACGCGCACTCAAAAACGGATCCCAACAAATTGGCGCTTTCGCGAGTACGTTTGCTGATAGTAACACCATGTGATTCAGCTAATAACACGGGGATTTCATCATTTGTGAAGCCAGGCTGAAAACACTCAGCAATCTGTGCATTCACGACTGGATGTAATACCGGTAGCTTAGCTGTAGCATTTGTAGCTGAGGCTTCAGCTTCCGTGTAACAAGGAAATGACGTCATTCATGTAGATTACTGATTGGCAGCGCTAACTCGAAATTTCGAGTTAATATGTCGAAATTTCGAGTTATGGATCCTTTTTTTTTTTTTTTTTTTTAGTGGCAGAAACGGGCTTCCATAGACCTGAGATCAGTTTCAAAGGAGCTTCTCTGTATGATTCAGCAGTAACCTGCACGCTGAGCTGCTCGCAGACGCTGGCTTCTGGAAGCGTTCCTGAGCGCGTGCACTGATGTTTTAATGCAGCGCTGCCGACGGTCGCAGATATCGGCCTCGTCCCTGCGCACAGAGACTCCTCCAGGTTCTCTGAGATGCCGATGGTGACGTGCTGTGGATGTTCACAGATGGTGGATGTCTGCCCGTCTTTACAGCAGGGAAACTCCGCCTCTCTAAGATGCTCATTTTATACCCGATCACGTGACTGACCTGCTGCCAGATGTTTCTGTTTAGCATCACTTACTTTTCCAGACTTTTGTTGACCTGTCTCGACTTTTTTGAGACTTTTACTAACATATAATTCAAAATGAGTTTATTATGAGTGTGGGCGTGATCGGTTTCCTCTCGTGCTTGGATCAGAGCTCAGCTCTCGTCAGACAGATGCAGCTTCAAATGCTGCTGCGACCTTTTCAGAGCGTTTGATGAACAATAACAAACACACTGGATGTGTTTGTGTCATTTCTGAAATGTTAGCATCATTTTTAGTTCTGCTCCAAAGTTTGGGGTCACTGAGAAACGTCCTTGTTTTTGAAAGAAAAGCACATTTGCTTTCACTTAAAACAACATTAAATTAATCAGAAATGCTCTGACAATTAGTGATTAATGAAATTATTAAAGATGAACAACAGTAATACCTGCGTAGGCGTAGAACGGCTCTTTTCCAGCAAATGTCACTGCAGAGCTTCAGCAGCACACGTGTGAGGAGACGGGCTGACTGCAGTCATGTGAGCGCCGCTGCAAACACACTCAACGAAGCTTAAAGCAGCGAAAATGTCCTTGACGTGGGTCAGAGTGTGTCAGGCTTCGGTCCAGGCAGGTCAGCGTCCCGATCGATAGATTTCCAGCCGATCAGCTGATCTCCAACAATGACGCCGTGGAGCTCCGACCACGGCCCTGTCAGTCCAAACACCGACGCGTTATGAAGAAGCAGCTGACTCACTGTGTTACTGTGCTGTGTTTCATCTTCCTTCATTCACGCCAACCTGGCCCCGCCCCTCCCTGAGCCTGGTTCTGCCAGAGGTTTCTTCCTGTTAAAGGGGAGTTTTTCCTTCCCACTGTTGCCAAGTGGTCCAGGCCCTGGTCGCGGTCCTGGTCCAGGCCCTGGTCATATGCAATGTGAGTGTATTAAACAGCGGTGGCTGTGTGTGCACGGCCATGTTTCAGGTTTTTCTGCTGCAGTATTAAAAGAGGAAAAATGAGGCTGTGAGGGGAGCAGCAAACAGCAGAGCGACGCGTCTGCAGCTTAACAGCAGGACACTGTTGGTGGGAAGAGCCTCGCTGCTGCGACTGAAGCTTTGTTACTGAGACTCCTACAGATCTGAGCACATTAGGACCTCGACAGGGGTCAAACGTGAGCTCGCAGTCACAACGGACCAAAGAGCCGCTTGAGCTCTGCAAATAACCCCAAATGCAAAAATGAGCCCATGAAATGAACATGTTTCCTCTGCCTGTACGTCTGCACTGCATCACGTCAGCGTCGGATCAGCTCTCACACGAAACTAAAGTAAAACAGCCTCAAAGCCGCGACGCACGAGCTCATCGCATGTCAGCTGACTTACAGGCACAAACTGTACCACACAGATTTCAATAACCACTCAGCTGTGCGTGTCAACAGGTAAATGGTTTTTCATTGACAGACCTGCAGGCAGCAGCACAATGATGCGCTCGATGTGAGGAGGGCGGAATAATTATTTCAAACCAGAGCTGATGCTTCACTGAGCACACGACATTTATCAGCAAATTGAGTCAGAGATGGAAGAACGAGAAGAAAGAGACGTGGCAAGAACAGTTACCTCACGCTCACCTGGACCCTAAAAATAATCAAATCAAATAAGCATCATCCTGCCCCTTCACCTGCTCGCCATCTCACCAACACACGACTGCTCAGTGAAACAATCAGTAAAGCTAGACTGAAGTAAAAATGAAAACTGGCTTACAAAACTACTTAAACTGAAGTAAAAATGCCCAGAAAATGTCTTCAGCTTTAGTCTCTACCAAGCAGCTGCAATTCCTTCAATGTCCAGCAGAGGCAGCAGTGAGTCAGCCGCAAAGACGTTAATAAACCCGTTTACAGTCTGTCCATCCATCTGTTTGCTCCTTTTCAGGGTCGCTGGAGCCTATCCCCGCTGTCTCAGGGTGAGAGGAGGGGTACACCCTGGACAGGTCGCCAGTCTGTCGTGTTTTGTGTTTACTGTGATAGAATAGAATAGAATAGAATAGAATAGAATAGAATAGAATAAACCTTTATTATCCCACGGATGAGAAATCTCGGTGTTACAGAGCTCTTACAGCACGGGAAAAGAAAATATAACAGGAGGACACAGGGTGGTCCTATATGCAGGTAACAATGTACAGAATACAGTAAACAAACAGGCTGGTGAGTAAGACGACCAGAACCATGTTAAGCTGCATCATAGAGTCTCGCTCCTTCCTACACTGAAATGAAGTGGACTGTGAAGTGGGGTGCACCCCCGAAACCAAGTGAACAACACGTTCAGCCATTTATGTTCACAGTGTGTTCACAGAAATACCTCAGGATTCATGATGACATCATCACACATCATCTGTTTAAGCTCACGGGCGCTCGCTGCGCCGACACAGGAGGAGCAAACGTCAGCGGTGCAGACAGAGGAGGCTCTCTCCACAAAGTTTCATCTCCTGTT
>NW_024582484.1:1500535-1506204 GCF_018398535.1 Haplochromis burtoni
CCCCCTCCTTTGGTGGCACCCCAGATTTTACGGACACTTCCTGTCGATCACACAGCATCAGTGACTTTAATAACGCGGCTCATGGTTCTGTCTCTTCGTCGACGTTTGTTTCAGGCAACCTTATTTGACAACAGCACGATCAAACTGGAAATTCTGGCCCCATTTGGTCCCCTGTGACAACATTCTGGACACGCCCCTGTGCTAAATCTGATCATGTGACCGCCTCCTGTCCGCGAGCCTCCGGCTGAGAAACAAAGTGAGTGGGAGGGAGGGAGGGGAGGAATTTGAAACTGGCTCATTTCACTAAACATCATCATCATCATCATCATCAGTCACCCCCCTCCACCCATCACCAAACCCACCCCACCGCCCTGGGCAATGACGTCAGCGGGGCTTTAAAAGAGCCGCCGTGACGGGACAGAAGCAGAAGATCCTCCGAGCCGCAGACAGACACACACGTGACGAAGATGAACTCCTCCTCGCGCCTCCGCTGCCTCCTCCTGCTGCTCGTCTCCCTCACCGCCTCCATCAGCTGCACCTCCGCCGCGCAGAGAGACTCCAAACTCCGCCTGTTGCTGCACCGGACCCCGCTGCTGGGCTCCAAACAGGTCCGACACGCGCACACACACGCGCACACACGCACCCATTTCATTTGATTTCAAAAAATCTGTTTGAACTTTAATCGGAGTCTAAAAAGTTTGAAAATGATTTTCTGTTAAAGTTTTGTAGAAAAATGAAAAACTGCAGGAAAAAGTTTGAATGTATTAAATGTAATGAAACTGTAAAGGTGGAGGAAACATCACTGAGTGCAGACAAGGCTGAATATTGTCTTTATGAATGAACAGCCATAAACAAATGTACCAGATAACCAGGAAGCAGCTCCTTTAATGAAAAACACAGAAACCTGCAGCTGGTGTAAAAATCACAGCGGTTTGTTCTCTGTGAACGTTTGAGGGCTTCAGCTCTGATTTCAGCTCTGTTCAAAGAAATCAGAGGCTGAAAACATCATCATCATCATCATCATCATCATCATCACTGAATAAAATCAGACAGGAAGCAAAAGGATGCAAATAAAAGCTTCAGTCTTTATTAAAAACTCTCTGAGGCTTTAAATCCAGAGACACGTTTCCCTCCATCACAGAGCGCTTCAGCTTCACTTTAACTACACACGTCCTGAACCAGTCTAATACCTGACAAACGGGCTGAAATCACACCTTCTCGGTCTGTGAGGGCTTCTTTTATTTCTTCGTCGTGACCTGCGTGAAGCTCTCCTGACGATGACGAGAGGGCGAGGAACGGTTTGTTTGGCGGCTGTAAATCAGCCGATGATTCATCTGCTCATCGCTCCTTTGTGGATTCTTTATGGTCGAGTCTGGAAAGCCCGAGCGACCGATGAAGACAACGTTACTGCTGTGTGATGTTTCAGACGCTTTCAGCAGCCACTCGCGTCGTGACTTCAGTCAGACACGAGGTGAACGTTCTGAAGAAGCTCAAACAGCTTCTTCTTCCACCAGTGAAGGTTTGCAGCAGAGATCATGCAGGACTGTGACACTCTGCTGCAGGCGCTCAGCTCTTGCATCCACATCTCGACTGACGTTTCCACCTCGGCTCCACATCAGCTGCTTCTTCTGCAGCTCGACTTTCACCCATAAACATGTGAACACAGCCTCCATCTCTTTACATAGAACGGTCATTTCATCTCAGTGTTATTCGTACAGCACCGGTTCACACTGTAGGCTAAAGACTCTACAGCAAGAATCAGACGACCCGCGGCGACAGTGGGAAGGAAAGGAGAGAGAGATGGGCAGAGAGGACAAAACTAAAATGTGATGACACACAGCAGGTAGAGATCAGTGCAGACGGTTGGTGTTCAGAGAAGGGCGCGGCATGCTTTTTGAGTAAAACGGAGGACGTGGTTCCTCTCTGCAGCACCGTGACGCCATGAAGACGCCACGCAGACAGGAAACACGACGGCGTCTGACCTCTGCAGACTCACAAACACTCAGAAACTATGACATAAAACCTCTTTTTCTGTTTTGATGTGTGCAGTTTTCTTCAGCATCCCACAAACTGCTCAGCAGGAAGTGAAGGAGTCACAGCTCACCCTTTCACAATAAAGCTTGAGAGTTTTCAGAGCAGGGCTGCACGCTCTAAACTTAGTTTGTGGTTTTCTGCCCCCTGGAGGTTTAAGTGTGTTAGCATCTTTCGCTGATTGGCTTCAACCTCGAGATATCCTGCAGGTCACGGCGATGTGTTTAGAGGAATCGTCTTTGGAACAACTTTACAGATTACTGTGAAAAGTCTTTAGTTACATTAGATGTTTTCAAAACACAACTCATAAAATCTTTAAGGAAAAAGTCAAAAACATGTTTAAACTAAAACTTTAATATTTATCCACCAAATAACAACTGAACTCGTGTTGTTACAGCCGGTGTTTCAGCGACACGCTCGAACCTCAGAGAGAAATCAAAACAGCGAAACAAATTTGTCTGTTCAGAAATGTCAATAACTAATTTCACCCACATAATAAATTGTTTGTTTGTGAAACAGTAAATACAAATGAATGGATAATGAAAATATTTTGCTATTAGCATTGAAAACTATACCTTGATCATTTTTCAAAACTAATTATAAAAAAAATTCACTTATAATAAAACAAAACCATTTATAAAAATTTCATTATTATTTCATTTAATTCTCCTCAGGAAAGAATTTATAGTAATATATGAATTAGATTTCAAACAAACATAAACTCACAAAGAAAAAAACTTCTGAACATCAGAAGCTAAATTTATTTAAACGAAATCATCATGATCACGATTTATTTTATAAAATTTGTTTTGTTTTTTCACAGTGTTACTACTGTCAGTCAGTTTGTAATTATACATTAAACACAAATAACTTCATTAAATCACAAAATAAATGTTATTTTATTATGTTGTGCAAAAAGTAAAATCTTCACTTTATCAATTTTGTTTTTACTACTGAATCTGGGTGATGTCACAGACAGGAGATGTCCCTATATGGTCATCTCTGGCACCAAAGCCCCGCCCACCACCTATTTAAAACAGTTAGACGGTGGGAGATAAAGATCATGCAAAGCTCCCCTCCTCCCTCCCTCACAGAGTAAAAACAGGAACTTCGTTTCACTTTAAGCAGCCGACGCTGAGCTTTGTTGGGCTCCTCACGTTCCCGCACTGAGTTATTCGTGTGTTTTTCATCTTGACGTGTTTTCAGGACATGTCGCGGTCCTCGCTGGCAGAGCTGCTCCTCTCTGACCTCCTGCAGGTGGAGAACGAGGCTCTGGAAGAGGAGAACTTCCCTCTGGCCGACGGTGAGCCCGAAGACATCCGCGTCGACCTGGAGCGCGCCGCCGGCAGCGGCCCGCTGCTCGCCCCCCGAGAGAGGAAAGCCGGCTGCAAGAACTTCTTCTGGAAGACCTTCACATCCTGCTGAGAGCCTCCTGCTCCTCCTGCTGTACAGAAACACGAGACTGTCATGATTAGTTTGGATGAAGTGTTTTGATTTCTCTGAGCTGATTCTTTCCGAATGTAAACTTGATGAAACTATTTTTAATTGTTGGTTTGAATAAAATCAGTTTGAGACAAACACTCGACCCCGTCTGCTGCTCGGGGGGTAAACACCTTCATCACGATGAAGAACTGCAGATTTTATGAAGCTGATTAATGCTGGTGCCGGGGAGGGAGGGCTGAACAATAAAATAACTTTAATGATGGTTAATAAAGAGAGGAAGTGGCTCCATAGCAACCACAGGGAGGAATATTTAATCAAACTGAGATAACAAATCAGATCATAAGTTTCCATTTTATTGATCCTCAGAGGCTGGACTGAACATCACAGCAGAGAAATCAATAAAAATCACCTGTGCAGATGTTCAGGCCATAAGTATGTGGACACGTGTGCACTGACACGGAGGAGACGGGGGGCTGTGGGCTTTCTTCACCACAGAAATCAATCGCTTCACTCAAAAAAGCACATTTCAAAGCCAAACACAATAAGTAGAAAAAGCGACATTTGTGCATTTTTTTCCAGTTTTAACTTTTCATTTTTTGCACATTTTTAATTTTAGGCTGTGAAACATTTCAACACAGAATGACCAAATAACAGAACCTCGGGTTTATATCAGCTACATGTTTCAGTGTCCTCCCGCTAGCGCTCGCACAAAGCTTCTGTTCTTCTTTGTCAAAGACAGATGATCACATCTGTCAACCTTCCCGTAGCGCTGGCGACATGTCCCCGAGCACGCCTGAACGCAAGGATTTGGTTTTGGCATTGGTGGGGACGGATGATTCAACCATCGAACTCTGCCCCGTTTCTTTTCTTTTTTCCATTTTGTCTTTGCTTCTTGATAAAAGGAGAAGTATACTTGCCTACATATGCTATTCTACCTGCTTTTAAACCGTTTAAAATTACAATTCATAGTTTTATATGTGAATTATATAATGTTAAATTACTATTAAACAAATGACTGAGTATTTTAGGCTTTAGTTTACTTCAGTCATATTTCATATAAATCAGGTATCATACAAACATAAAAATAGCTTCAAATACAGTCATGACAATAAAAGAATATGACTTTAAGGACTTAACAACATTACTTCAGTTACACCAACATCTCTGACACATCAGCACTAAGCGAACACTGAATGACCTGCTGGTTTTGTCCATAAAACTACTCATGTAAGATTACCACAAAGTAAAAGATCTCTCAGCAACATTATGCAACATTTTAGGCACTGTTGCCCCGATCAGATCAGTGAGCTGGGATGTTTTATTCTAAACATGAACTACTGTTACAGCAACACACACGGACTACATGCCCCACACAACAAACACATGCCTGCTCCTCTCGTTAGCTGAAATGAACTGCTGGCATATTGGTTTTACATCTATACTGTCCAGTCTCTCCTGGTGGACATGGCATCACATTATTCATGGTTACATACAATTTTAGACTGATGTGGGCCAAGCCTAGCACCTACTTGCCAACCTTGAGACCTCAGAGTTAGGGAGACATTCAAAGGGGCTGGGGAGGGGGGTATACATGTACATACATATATACAAAAAACTTTTTACAGTGTTTATTTATCGGATAAAATAAGTTAAATGTCACCGTTATTATTGTCCGACCAGAAACAGGCCGGGGGTGTCCTTTGTGGTCTAAGTGGGCCGGGTCCTCCGAAAGCCGGGTAGACCGGAAATGAGCGACTGTGAAATTGGACGGTCTAGCATTCAGAATTACGTCACCTGCCGTCTCCTCCTTGCTGTCTAAAATATAACCGGACACTGGTGTAGATGTTCTCACACAGCAGTTTATTCAGCTGTGTGAGAACCCCGGAGGAATCCTCCCGAGGGATTAATAAAGTTTTATTTAATCTAATAACTTTAATCTCAGTCAAACCGATTTACTCACCAACAAATAAAACACAACTAAAGCACTGAAAAAGGCCAAACAATAACATGTTTAAGTTATTTGACGTTTACACAGCTACATTCTCGCCTGAAAATGTGTTAAAAGTTTATTTTGCGACCCAGAAAGATTAATAAGAGTAATCCGGTCATTAAGTCTGACGTCACTAGCCGTGTCTGGATCTAAACTCCGCTGCAGTTCCATATATCAAACGATCACTGTGGCATTACTGAGAGTT
>NW_024582484.1:1508175-1512828 GCF_018398535.1 Haplochromis burtoni
CCTAATTTAACATCACACTCTGGAGCAAACAAATGTCTGCAGCCTCTGTATCTTCTCCCTCCTTTTGACTTAATGGTGAAGACTGTGCGTGTGTGTGTGCGTGTGTGCGTGTGTGTGTGTGTGCGTGTGTGTGTGTGCAGCAGCTGCTGCAGTCAGATTAGCAGCTCCTTTCACTCATTAGTTCTTTGTTAAGAAAAGCTTTCAGGAGCTTAATGAGAGCTGATGATTGGCAGCTGAGACACGCAGCAGCAAATGGAGAGGGCGTCCATTACCGCCGATCACGCGACGGCACTATGTGTGAAATCACATGACCCGCTTTGAAAGTTGGTCAGATACTCAAAGTGCATTGAAAACGGTAACTGCCCATTTCTTGTAAACATGATCAGAAACAGATGCAAACCAAAGCTCAGCGGCAATAAAACATGACGCCGTGTAGCACGTTCAGGAGGAGCTAGCCTTAGTTCTCACGGTGGGACCGTCTACCCAGCTGGTGATTAAATACATTAACTTCAAAATGATAAGAAATGAATGATGCCAACCAAAAGAAGAATGCAGCCCAGAGGCGGAGCCAGACATTTGAAACACCCGGGGCTTAGCCCAGTAAGCCACACCCCCGCTCCACCACTGATGCAGCCAGAACTGAGCCTTGTGGAACACCACAGGTTAGGGGAAGACCGTGTGTTTATCATATATACGTCATTCAGTGTGATCAGAGACACGAGGTCAATGACTCGACACGAAGGATGAGCCGACCCAGTTTAGACCAGATTGGACTTCATGTGGTGTGTGACCTGAAACCAGTTTAATACCACGATTTAAGCTATCGCTGTTAACATTACACAAACTTACAGACTCTAAGCTAAACGTTTGCGTGAAGCCAGTGTCCTCGATGTCCAGGATTTGGCGTCCTGAAGCGTCCCGTACTTGCACTTATTTCAGGGACGATCTCAGCAGCTGCGACGCCACCGCTGTGACCTCACTAAACTCTCTCCTGATGAGTTTACGGTCTCAGCCGCTGTTTTCAAGCCCGAATGAATAAAATATGATTTCTGTTTGGTTTCATTTTGTGGTTTCATTAGAGTCAGAAAGGCCCATAAAGCAGGGGCGGGCGTAGGCTTCACAACACGACCCCACAAATCGCATCTTTTACACACAGTCTGTGAGCTCATCTGCGCTTCCTGCTGTGGATCTTATTATAATGTCCACATGGCCATCAGAAACCTGCTGCTTGAATATATGTGATTGTTTCACAGCGGCGTGCAGCAGAGCGTCTTCCCTTTTTCAATATTAAATTTCAGCATTTAATTACCTTCAATAAAAGACTTTGGCTAATTTGAGGCATTCGTGTTTGCCTTCCAGCCTCAAATCCTAATTAAAGCCTAAAGAGGTTCGAAGCCTCATAAGACAAGACAAGACAAGACAAGATAAGATAAGATAAGATAAAATAAGATAAAATAAGATAAGATAAGATAAAATAAGATAAGATAAGATAAGATAAAATAAGATAAGATAAGATAAGACAAGACAAGACAAGACAAGATAAGATAAGATAAAATAAGATAAGATAAGACAAGACAAGACAAGATAAAATAAGATAAGATAAAATAAGATAAGACAAGACAAGACAAGATAGAATAAGATAAGATAAAATAACATAAGATAAAATAAGATAAGACAAGACAAGATAAAATAAGATAAGATAAAATAAGATAAGATAAGATAAAATAAGATAAGACAAGACAAGACAAGATAAAATAAGATAAGATAAGATAAAATAAGATAAGATAAGATAAAATAAAATAAGATAAGATAAAATAAGATAAGATAAGACAAGACAAGATAAAATAAGATAAGATAAAATAAGATAAGACAAGACAAGATAAAATAAGATAAGATAAAATAAGATAAGATAAGATAAGCTAAGATAAAATAAGATAAGATAAGATAAAATAAGATAAGATAAGATAAAATAAGATAAGATAAAATAAGATAAAATAAGATAAGATAAAATAAGATAAGATAAGATGAAATAAGATCAGATAAGATGAAATAAGATAAGATAAGATAAGATAAGATAAGATAAAATAAGATAAGATATGATAAGATAAAATAAGACAAGATAAAATAAGATAAGATAAAATAAGATAAGATAAAATAAGATAAGATAAGATAAGATAAGATAAAATAAGATAAAATAAGATAAGATAAAATAAGATAAGATAAGATAAGATAAAATAAGATAAGACAAGATAAAATAAGATAAGATAAAATAAGATAAGATAAGATGAAATAAGATAAGATAAGATAAAATAAGATAAGATAAAATAAGATAAGATAAAATAAGATACGATAAGATAAAATAAGATAAAATAACATAAAATAAGATAAAATAAGATAAGATAAAATAAGATAAGATAAGATAAAATAACATAAGATAAGACAAGATAAAATAAGATAAGATAAAATAAGATAAGATAAAATAAGATAAAATAACATAAGATAAAATAAGATACGATAAGATAAAATAAGATAAAATAACATAAAATAAGATAAAATAACATAAAATAAGATAAAATAAGATAAGATAAAATAAGATAAGATAAGATAAAATAAGATAAGATAAGACAAGATAAAATAAGCTAAGATAAAATAAGATATGATAAGATAAAATAAGATAGAATAAGATAAAATAAGATAAGATAAAATAAGATAAGATAAGATAAGACAAGACAAGATAAAATAAGATAAGATAAAATAAGATAAGACAAGACAAGATAAAATAAGATAAAATAAGATAAGACAAGACAAGATAAAATAAGATAAAATAAGATAAGATAAGATAACATAAAATAAGATAAGATAAGATAAGATAAGATAAGATAAAATAACATAAAATAACATAAAATAAGATAAGATAAGATAAGATAAGATAAAATAAGATAAGATAAGATAAGACAAGACAAGATAAGCTAAGATAAAATAAGATAAGATAAAATAAGATAAGATAAGATAAGATAAAATAAGATCAGATAAGATAAGACAAGAGAAGACAAGATAAAATAAGATAAGATAAAATAAAATAAGATAAGACAAGACAAGACAAGATAAGATAAGATAAGATAAAATAAGATAAGATAAGATAAGATAAGATAAGATAAAATAAGATAAGACAAGATAAGCTAAGATAAAATAAGGTAAAATAAGATAAGATAAGATAAAATAAGATAGAATAAGATAAAATAAGATAAGATAAAATAAGATAAGATAAAATAAGATAAGATAAGATAAAATAAGATAAAATAAGATAAGATAAGATAAAATAAGATAAGATAAGATAAAATAACATAAAATAAGATAAGATAAGATAAAATAAGATAAGATAAGACAAGACAAGATAAGCTAAGATAAAATAAGATAAAATAAGATAAGATAACTCAGCAGTTAATGTCGACTGATTGCAGAACCACACACAGTAGAAGAGTCAGATGTTCTTCAATTTTACATTTATTCTGAATTTAATTCAACAGAAACAGTAGTGTGCAAAAGTCTTGAGCCATTTCTTGATGTTTTTATTTACGAAACATGCAAACGGTTTCATTCTAACTCGTCACTATTCGGTGACTATTTCTGATCGCCAGTTCTCGTGTCATTTTCATATGTTTCCCTTCGTTAAGCACGGCTTCCTGGCAGCCGTCCTTCCACTGAGACATCTCTGATGAGGATCAGTGGACAGTAATGATCAGCTGACGGTCCAGATCTTCTCTCAGCTCCTGTGTCAGAACTTTCAGAGGTTTTAGGCCTCGTGCTGCTTTGTTTAAACGACACACTGCACACCCCACTGAGTTTTTGTCATGTGTAGTGGGACCAGAAGTACAAACTCAGATAACAAACTGACCTTTATTACACACAGGACAAGAGACTATCAGAATAAAGCAGGAAACTCACAGTGAGACTAAACACCTGAACCGAATAAACACAAAGACACGGATAATATAACGGAAACACAGACCAGACACGTGGAACACAGGCGGCAGAATAACGAGGAAAACGCTGATGATCAGCAAACAGTGGGTACTATGTATCATTAATGTGTAACAACAGTCTGCACAGTCATCCACGCTTTAATCCTATCAAGGCTTAAAGTGTGCATTATTAGGGGCGTGGCCTCTTTGACTGACAGGTGGACGGTGACACCGGTGGCTGTAGCTGTGTTGGTGCTACGGCTGCGGTGAGGTTTGTGTACTAACAGACATATAGGTGACATTCATCCTGAACCTGTCTAAACGCGACAGCCTCAACCCGACATCATCTCCATCATCTGCTTCAGCAGCAGCGAGTCATCTTTAGGTGGATGTGCAGGTGCGTTCAGCCTCTGACAGGAAGCTGCCGTGACGTCGTACACCTCTCCGTCTTGTTAAGAAATGAGCGTTTCTTTATTAAACAGGAAACGGCAGCTGCAGCTGCACAAAGAGCCTGAGCCGCCAATCAGCCCATCAGCCAATCACACGCCGGCATTTAAACAGCTTCAATAAACCTTAATGAGCGTTAATTACATCTGAAAGCTTCACTGGAACACAGCGCACACTGCCTTTTAACTCTGTGTGTGTGTGTGTGTGTGTGTGTGTCTGTGTGTGTGTGTGTGTGTCTGTGTGT
>NW_024582484.1:1512848-1516002 GCF_018398535.1 Haplochromis burtoni
GTGTGTGTGTGTGTGTGTGTGTGTGTGTGTGTGTGTGTGTGTGTGTGTGTGTGTGTGTGTGATGTATGCAGCAGCTGATTAGTCGTCTTTTTAAGGTGAAATCATCATCAGAAGCCACACACACAGACACACACAGACACACACACAGAGCACGATGATGTCAGCAGCATTCAGGAGATCAGAGGTCAAACTGCGATCAGCAGGGCTAACCAATCACAGAGCAGCTGATAAAATGGAGAAACACAGCGTGTTGCCGCGGTGACGTTATCATCAGCCTCCAGGTTTGGAGGTGAGTCAGACTGTGAGGTTTGTGTGGGGCCCAGTGCATGATGGGTAGGCGCGGCGTGCTCTGGGTTCAGTCTGCAGCGAAAAGATGACACAAACTTCAGAGTTTAACATTTAAGAGACGCGACCTTTGACCCCTGCAGCAGCTGCTTCCTCCTGATTAAAACCTCGCTGAGCTTCAGTTTGTTCACACATCCACACGTCTTTCACTGTACGCCGTTTATACAGATGAGTCACTTTAACCTCGAAACAAAATGAAGGCCCGTGTTTGTGAAACGCTGCAGGTAAGAGCTCCACCTGGCTCAGGTAAGCAGCCAGCTGCTGGGACGATATCTGCCTCAACTCCAAGACTCTGAATATCCATGAGCGTCTCTTTGTCCATCGACACGACAACGTCTGAGTGTCTGCGTGACTCCAGACGATCTCCACAGTTCCTCCTTTAGCCATCGGCCTTTTTCTTTCTTCCATGGTGAGATCTAAAATCAGGCGCAGAGTCCATCATGGAGAGGACCTGGAGGAGACATGGTCCACGTTTGAGTCTGCAGCACAGCCTGTGATGACTTCACATCTGATTCACTGAAGCTTCACAAAGATGCACAAAGGAAAACGTTGTTTTCAGGAGGCTGACCTTCAGCTGTAACTGCGTTTGATTAAAAACTGAAAGGGGAAGCGACGCAAACGCCGCCGCCACATCATGTAAAGTGACGTTTGGAGCGCACAGGTGAGGATGACTCAGCTTCCTGCAGGTGTTTGAGCGTCGCCGGCGTCTCTCCCACAATAAGAAGTCACCCGACAGCGAGAAGCTGAAGGTTTTCACCACAGCTCGTCTTCGTCTC
This sequence comes from Haplochromis burtoni, assembly GCF_018398535.1. Taxonomy (NCBI): domain Eukaryota; kingdom Metazoa; phylum Chordata; class Actinopteri; order Cichliformes; family Cichlidae; genus Haplochromis; species Haplochromis burtoni. Next base: position 1,513,970 of record NW_024582484.1, read on the forward strand.
TTTGACAGATGCAGCTGCTGCTTTTCTTCTGCTCAATGACAAGGTGACGCTGAAGAGCTCCTCATTCACTTCACCTCCTCTCCTTCACTGCCTCTTCTCCTCTCTCCTTCCCCACAGGGAAATGAGAGGAGAGGATGAAGAGGAGAGGATGTGATGAGGAAGGGAGGTCGTCTTCTTTGGAAGAACCGTCAGAAAAAAGAGGGCAGGAAGAAAATGAAAAGAAATAAAGAACAAGAAAACTGAAGATGGAAAGAAAGAAAGAAAGAATCTGTCAGGAGATGACATCATCAGTCATTTCCTGGTCCAAACAGCAAGGACGGTCTAAATTCTTTTAGATTCAGAAGTTTGTTTCTATCTACAGATGATAAACCATCACATGAATGCATCAGGCAGGAGTCAGATGGTCTGCAGTGAGAGCAGGGAGCAGGTGGAGGTTACAAACCCAGTGGAGACACAGACAGGAGGAGAGGTAGTGAAGGTGGATGAGCTTAAATAGCTGGGGTCAACCTTAAAGCCGTGGACGGTACCCGAGACAGGTGAAGATGAGAGAGCAGGCAGGGTGGAGTGGGTGGAGACAGGTGTCATGGGTGGTGGCTGAAGGAGAGCAGCAAGAGGTAAAGGGAAGGTTTAAAGATGGCGGTGAGACCTGCTGCGATGCATGGAGGAGGAGGAGGCCCAGCTGAAGGTGTTAGACGCCACAGTCTGTCAGAGGAGGTGTGCAAAGGAACACTTTATCATCCACAGAGGGGCAGTTTGCTTTGGAGCCAGCAACACAAATAACACAAGACAGAATGACAAAATGAACAGGAACAAATGAGGATTCAAGGGAGGGAGAGTGGATATGATGGAGCTGCCAGGCTGGAGGAGAAGAGGACGAGCTCAGAGGCTGATGAACGCAGTGAAGGAGGACATGCAGAGGGTGTGTGTGTGACAGAAGAGGTGCTCGCTCAGCTCTGTGAGAACAGCAGCGACGCCTGGAGGATTGATGATGTGCTGCCACCTGGTGGAGCACGTCCTGCTGGACAGACCGTTCACTATCATCTGACAGAAACACGTCAACACTTTAGAAAGAGAACAGCCTCCATTACAGAGGCGTCTGGCAAACAAGGAAAAGAAGGGAGCTGTGCGACGCTCCTCCACGTGACGTCACGGGCGAGTAGCTCACAGAGGCTGAAGAACTGCTGCTCGTACTGTGTGTCTGTGGCCAGCAGGGGGAGCTGCTGGATAACTTTGACTTCATCTCCACAGTTTAATGAGGAAGCAGGTGTGACACAGACACAGGTGACAGCGTGAGTCACTGAAAAAGGAAGAACCTGTCTGAGCTCCAGGTGTACCTAATAATGTGGCCTGCTCCCAGGTGAAATTTTATTTTGATGCTGAAATCTGAGCACTTCCTCCTCCTGCTGATCCAGTCCAGCCGGTTCCTGGTTTGTGCCTCCTGTGAGCCGTGATGTGGGAGAACCTGCTCAACCCGTCTGACCCCGCCCACCTGCTCCAGGTGACAGCGTCAGCTCACATGCAGCGCAGTCGTCTTTATAAACGCTCGTTTCATCTTCTTCATCCTTTCATTCCCTCGGCCGACATTTTGATTGGATAAAGTTAAAGAGGATGAGTTCTGCTCATTTCCTGCTTTTATTCTTGGAGCAGCTTTGCATGATTCACTGCTCAGAATAATCCTTCTTTGTCTTATGCTCGTGCAGCCCCTCCCTCCATCCTCTGTCTCAAACACGTTGTTACTGTTGTTACACGTTGTTCTGTCTGAGCTTTGGAGATTTCTGAGGTTTGTGTACCTGGACACAAAGCAGTGAAGCGTGCTGGAGCGTCCTCAGAGGAAAATCCCCTGGATTGAAGTTTGCTGGACAGATAAATTCAGACCGTTATGAAAGCTCTCACTGACTCGTGGTTCGTGCATGTGAGCGTCCCCCAAAGGGCCGTTGAGAGCAGGAAGAGCGATAAACAGTTTATTGATTTGGTCTGTCTGTAAATGGTCTGTATTTGTAAAGCGCTTTTACTTGGTCCTAAGGACCCCAAAG
>NW_024582484.1:1516022-1521550 GCF_018398535.1 Haplochromis burtoni
CTTGTATCCAGGGCAGGGTACAGTGATCCCCTGTTTTTTTCTCTCTCGTAGAGGTCCACTGTCTTTGTCTGGTCCCTCATCCAGGACCAATTTGCCTTGGGGGTCCTTGCCTACGACACATAGCCCCTGCGATCACTGTGGCACACAAGTGTGGTGGGAACGTCTGGTCCCAGTTGGTGGTTTGATTAGCCTGTGGGACTTTGGAAGCGCCTGACGGGCAGGCCAAGTGGAACACAGTTCGGGTGGTAGCTATGAAATCGTGTTGTAGTTATGGCCATGAAACAAGACCTTTAGTCTGCCTCAAAGCAATTCTGACAAGTGATCAGGTGACTCAGGAGAGGAAAGCGGTGCTCTACTCACATGGTGCATAGTGGGGTTGCTGACTTCAACTGAGCACGTAGTTGAGTGGTGGAAGGAATACTTTGTGGACCTCCTTAATCCCACTGACATGTCTTCTAAATAGTGCTGTCAGCATTAATCTCGTTAAAATGACGCTAATGATTTCCCGCGTTCATGCGGTTATGGCATTAACGTAATTTTAACGAGATTAACGCTGACAGGGTTACTTCTAAATAGAAAGCAGAGCCCAGGGACAAGAGGGACGATTCGCCCATCTCTAGTGGTGAAGTCACTGAGGTAGTTAAACAGCTCTTTGGTGGTCAGGTCCCTGTTTTGGATGAGGTTTGTTTTGAGTTCCTAAAGACCCCGTGTGTTGTCAAACCACTACAACATCATGTAGAGATTTGGGGCCTCTAGACTGGCAGACTGGGGTGGTGGTCCCCATCTTTAAGAAGGGGGACCAGAGGTTATGCTCCAACTACAGGGGGATCACAGTTTAAGTAACTCAGGGCGTTGGGAGAAGGGAGCGGGAGATTAACAAATGGATTGGGGGCATGGCTGCATCGATCTGTTGTGGTAAAGAGAGAGCTGAGTATTAAAATGAGGCTCTCAATTTGTGGTCAAATGGTAAATGGTCTGTATTTGTATAGTGCTTTACTTGGTCCTAAGGACCCCAAAGCGCTTTACACAACCAGTCATCCACCCATCCACACACACATTCACACACTGGTGATGGCAGCTACAGTGTAGCCACAGCCGCCCTGGGGCGCACTGACAGAGGCGGTCTCTACGCCTGTCCTGTGAGGCTGATGGAGTCCTCGGCGTTCAGCTCTCACACTGACCATTAACTACACATCTACTCATAGAGATACAGAAAGTGGTTTAAGGGTGGTGTAGTACGGTGGCCCTGAGGTGATAAAGAACACTTCCCTTCCTGGAAAACGATGGATCACATTCGCGGTTTCGCGTGTGTCCAGTTCCCGGTGTGAAGGATAAACTGAGAGCAGCAGATCAGAACCAGCGAACGCCGTGACGTTATGATGTGTTCGTTTTCAGCGTGTTTACATTTTAAACAAGTGTTTCGGTTTTATGAGCATCGTTGACTTTTGTAAATGATCAGAATAAAGACTTAAAATAATATACAGAATACTCCTAAAAATACACTTAGTATATGTCTCAGTGTGTGTGTGTCTATATAAATGGAGAGTCCTCTTCACACGCTGAGGTTGATTGTGGAGTTCCACAGGGTTCAGTGCTGGGACCACTTCTGTTTACATTATACACCCTTAGAGCAGGGTCTCAAACTCGCGGCCCGCGGGCCACTAGCGGCCGTATATTGATGTGAAGAAATACGCTGCAGTCTGGTCCTTGATGTTTGGGAGGGTTGTTTGTTGAGTGCAGTTAAAATAAGTTCTTAAACAATGATTCAGTGTGAAGACAACATGAGCAGAGAGCACGTGTGCTCTGTGAGCAGATGTGCACAGATGTGCAGGTCAGCTGCTTCTGTGTTTGTAACAAGTAAATTTTTTAGAGTTTTTACTTTGTTCGGTTTGATCTGAGTAACGTCATCACGGATGCCGGTGACCGTGCCGTGATGTGCGCGCGGTAAGGTTAAACCTTCAGGGTCGTGGAGGCTGAAGCTCTGCGGTCACAGGAGTCACTGCCGCCGTGGATTCTGGGAGTTGGAGGAAGAAATGAAAGTGTAATATTAAGGGAGGAGGAGGGCTAACAGCGGCGGATTTTCGCCCCACAGGGGGTGAATGAGGCCACGCGTGGGGAATTCACAAAAAACTCAGTGCGGAACTTACCGCAGCCACAGAGCGACGAGGAGCTGGAGGAGGTGACGTAGGGCCGTGTGAGTGACGTCAGTCCCTGTGTGTCTCGGGGTGTGTTTGTTTGTGAGAGGAAGAGGCCGGTTGGATGTTGGGCGGGGTCTGAGGAGAGAGGGAGAGAGAGAGGGAAGCGGAGAAAACCGAAAAACCTCCCGATCCTCCTCCTGCTGCTCCTGCTGCACACAGACAAAAGGACACCGGGACGACACACACGCACAGACTCGCACCCACACACACAGACGGCCAGAGCGCGGCACAGACGGACGGACACCCGGGAGGATGGGCCGGCGGAGCGGTCGTCGGTAGCGCTCTGATTTCGGGGACGGAGCTCCAGGATGAGCGTAGCGCTGCAGGACCTCCGGAACACCGTGAGTACGCACACACACACAGCGCGCCCGGACGCGTGACACTCGCAGCCCACGCGTGTTCTCTGTGATGCTGATCACCTGTCAGTCACTGTCGTCGGTGTGTGTGCACGCGTGCGTGCGCGTGAGCAGGAACACTGGCAGGCCTGAAATCAGGGCTGACCTGACAGTGACGTCACGGATCAAACAGCCTGATCAGAAATGAGTGTGACGCAACAGGTTTGTAAACACACACACACACACACACACACACACACACACTCTGATCCCAATGGTGTAGGTTTGTTTATAACCACAGAAGAAGAACAGACAAAAACACTCTTCTTCTTCTCCTCACCTCGCGGAGCTGAGGTGGACAGTTAGCTTGTGGCTGCAGGTAAATCTGCTCCTGCACACTTTGATAGTAAAGATGGAGCTGCATGACACCACCCACTGGTCTCTGGTGTTTTGGCCATGGCTGTGTTGGTTTTCATGGTGCCAGAAGTGACCATATTTGGATAAGACCGTATTGGAGCATCTCACACACACACACACACACACACACACACATCGATACCTGTAACTCAGTAGCACACAGTATTCCAGGGACTCCTGTTACCCAGGGTGAAGCCCAGCAGCTACCTGTATCACCAAGCAGCTGTCAAAGAGGCCACGCCCTTCTTAACGTAGAGTTTAAACATTAACTTCGCCCTGTACAGGTGTTACGAAGCAGGACATTAACTGTACAGACCAAAATCAGTTTTCTCTGGAATAAAGTGAAGCGAGTGTACAGCAGGCCGCCTGCTCCCAGAGGACACCGCTCTGTTATCTGTGCTGCTGGGTTTGCGTGGGTGACTGGGGTCTGCTGGCAGGATGCAAAGATAAGTCAGTGTCATCAGGGTGTGGGTGGAAGTGGGAGCAGCTGCACATAAATAAAACAACTAAGAGTCAGAGGTCCTCATCGGGTGCCTTGTGGTACTCCAGATCTGATACTCACCTTTGCAGTGATGTGATTTGTCAGGAACGCAGACACACATGTGCGGATGTGAGGATATCTGAGGTGTGAGTCTGTTTGAGGTGTTGTGCTTTAACTGTGTGTAAAACCAGCAGCTGCTGTCTGACAGTGATTTAGCTTCTTATTAGCTATTTAACAATGTGTCTGCATCGTGTGACCCACGGCGGGCTCGCAGGACTCGCACAACAGGAAGTTTTGGGCTGGACCTTAAATACCCAGCAGTGCTGTGATGACAGCTGAGCCCTGCACAGGTACGAGCAGCAGCCATTCTGATGCTGACTGCTTCAGACAGTAACCGATACACTGGTCGAGGAGTCACACGCTGAGAGACCTGAGCCGAGAGAGCCGAACACCAAACAAGCTGAGCCCCTGAAAGTGACTCCCTGCAGTGTGACGCAAACAGGAACACTTTGTTTTGCAGCTCTGCGAGTTTGCACTCTGCAGTTTGTCTCACAGAGAATGAACACGTGAGCTGTATCTGCATTCATGAATGCAACGTATCGATAGTTTCCTGGAATTAAAAGATTATTATTCAGCTTAATTGAGTTTAAATGGCCGAGTTCCTGGAAGGAAAATCTCTCCCGGAAGTGTTTAACAAAGTTTAGAGGAAGTTGTGGAAAGTCTGGAAAACAAAGCATCGCTTGTTGGCCGTCCGGTTTGGCGACTGCAAGGATCTCAGACTGAAATAGGCTGATGCACAGACTGGCTGAGGGGCGAGCTCAGGGGAAGAAAGCCCTCAGTGGTTTTTATTGAGGTCACTTTTCCACTGCAGATTCACTTGGAGTGGAAAAGTTCATGAAGAGATGATAGCAACTAAATACAGGTCTGTGCAGACCCCACAATTATACCTACAGAGCAGGTGATTGGACGTCAGAGAACGTTGTACTGGACATGTGATGTCAGAGGTCCTGACCTCTGTGTGTGTGTGTGTGTCTGTGTGTGTGTGTGTGTGTGTGTCTGCATTAAGGTACAGATGTTTAAGACTGCTCTGTGTGTCGGGGTCCCGCCCGGTGTAATCAGCCTCTGTATTTACCGAGGGCGTTTCCAGGTTTGGTTTGCTCCGCCCTCCTTCTGTGGGTACTATTTGGTCTGTGGGACCTTTTGTCCCCGTTCACTCTGTTATCCCCACAAATCGGTGTGTGGAGAAGCAAAGGCTGAAGCGCCATCTGATAAAACAAGATCCACGTGTGTCATTCTCACAGTGCAGCTGCACAAACACACACCAGCACCATTAAACCTTCATTCCACTCGGAGAGAGTTTTTATCCACTTTCTTTGGTTGTTTGGTGTGTGTGTGTGTGTGTGTGTGTGTGTGTGTGTGTGTGTGTGTGTGTGTGTGTGTGTGTGTGTGTGTGTGTGGACGCCACACAATCCTGGTGTGACTTTTGAAAATCTGAACACTAAATGTCTTATAAAAGTTCAACCGACAGGTCAGAAACACCAATCTGCTCTCTGCACCCTGACACACACAGCACAACACAACGCACACACACACAACACAAACTCAAACACACCACAGCACACACACAACAAACCACCACACGTTCGCATCAAACTGGTGTGACTTTATAAACTGAACACTAAAGCTGCCTCGTGACCTTTACCACCTGCAGGTCATCACTACGGCAACCACCTCCCATCCCAGAGGGCACATCATCACTCACAGTGACTCCTCATTGACCCCTGACCCTCCTCCACCCTCCTCCACCCTCCGTCAAACCTCCACCCAGTTCCAAGCCTATATCTCTGCCCAGTAAACTCCACCTGCTCTGCAAAACTCAGATTTAAGAAACTGTGACGGAGCGCTCAGGATCCATCAGTTAATGGAGAAGAAGTCTCAGCTCCAGTCATTAGGCTGATGAAGACGAGGGTGGGGAGGACGATAGAGACCGGTTATTAGCAGAAATGGACGGGAAATATTCTGCTGCCAGCTGGAAATGATGATGATGGAAATCTGATTTTCAGGGTTTCACAGCTGAGGAACAGGAGCAGGCGGCGG
>NW_024582484.1:1522270-1554273 GCF_018398535.1 Haplochromis burtoni
GTGTGTGTGTGTGTGTGTGTGTGTGTGTGTGTGTGTGTGTCTGTGTGTGTGTGTCTGTGTGTGTGCATGTGTGTGTGTGTATGCAGAGAGCAGATTGGTGTTTCTGACCTGTCGGTTGAACTTTTGAAGATGAAAACTTGTTTTTAGAGTTAAAGTGAGACTTGGTTTAGCTCAGGGTGAGTTAGGCTCAGGGTGAGTTAGGCTCAGGGTGAGTTAGGCTGAGGGTGAGTTAGGCTGAGGGTGAGTTAGGCTGAGGGTGAGTTAGGCTGAGGGTATTACAGCTGAGTATTAGTGCTGTATGTGTGTAACACACATTCTTCACACACGTGTCTGTGAGCCATCATCAGGTCAGGAAGTTCATGTCTTTCCTGCAGAGACACCGAGGACAGCATATCCCCCGCGGTGCTGCTATTTTAGGTCTGAGAGCACCGACGTGACCCGGAGCAATGAACTCGGGCTCACCCTGGGCCGTCAGTGAGGCAGCCATGCACACTCACAGACACACCTGCAGCCCAGGTGAGCTGACATGCACGTGTCTGGGCTGTGCTTTGTGATGTGTGTGTAAGTGGGATTATAAGCCTGATTCAGAACAAAATCTCAGTCAGCGACTGTTCGGTGACCATTAAATCAAAGATGGGGTATTTCTCATTTATTTCGCTCGGGAATTCAGATTACTGTCTGGAAACTTTACCGGGATGGCCGACGATGGCGAGACTTGTTCCTCGGAGGGCGTCACCTTTAAAACCAAAAGGAAACATAAATACAGACAAGTTCATCCATCTGTTGGGAAATCAGGCAAAACGACACTTGCTCAGGTCTTCGTAGTTGTTCCCTGAAGGAAAGCTTGCAGCAGAACTGGAGGTCACGATGAGCGGCTGCTACCTGATGTAAGGGGAATGTTTTCGCTCCTTTTCCTGGGATGTTGGTGCAGCGGTCTTCAGGCCTGATTTGTTCTGTTCTCTATTTGTTTTCTTGCCCTTCATCGTAGACACTGTGACCCAAACTAAGAAGAAGATTGCAGCGTGAAGGTTTCCGTGATTTTCCTGCTCAGCGTCCCGAGCAGCGAGCTGATCCGGGACTACAGGGAGTGCTGACGTCCCCTGCGGTTTTAATCCCGTCTGAGCGAAGCTGCAGTTTTTAAAACGCTGTTTTCTTCTGACTCGGCAGACCTGCTGAAAGTCCCGCTTTAAAGCAGCCGGTGTTATTTCCACGGGAGGGGGTGTTGGCGCCCGCTCCCCTTCAGGAACAGTTTTTTTTCGCCGAGCTCTTCCTGAGCGCCGCTTAAAGGAACGCAAAATCCAATTAGAGAGCCCGTGAAAGGCTCTGCACAGACTCACCGTAATCATGTTTTCTTCACCCATCAGTAATTCAGCGACCCTTGCCGGTTTCTGTGGTTACACTGCAAACACGATTCACGGCACAAACAAAGGCCTGAGTCAGCGTTAAGCTGATAGCTCTGCTTTTACTCCGAAGACGAGGAGTGAAAGTGGCGGCGAATGGGCGTCCCCACCAAGCCGGGAATTCAAACGTCGCTTCTGACACCAGCCAGGTTTTTTTCTTTTTTTTGAAACTTCTGCCAGTGTCTGAACAGATTGGATCAAAGTCCCCGAGTGTGACCTTCACAGGCTCTTTGATGGCCTCTAACAGCTTTGTGAGCTGAGCTTCGATCTGCTGACACTGAGATGTTGCATTGATGTGCTGGTCGACACTGACGAACACTGATGAATGTTGTCTTAGAACTAGGGCTGCCAAAAACGATTATTTTGATAGTCGACTAGTCACCGATTATTTTTGCGATTAGTCGACTAATCAGATCATCATCTATTGGACGTAAAACTACAGCTTATTGCACCAGCAGCATCTGCTCTTATATAACTATCATTAGCTTACAGCTTTAAGTGTTTCAGGTCTGTGCTAACTAAAAATAAAGACAAGATGATAGTTTATTAAATTTTAATGAAATTTGCAGATTGTTTCGGTGAAGTTTAATAAACTCCTTGCTATCTAAAATATAACAGGACACCGGAGTAAATTCTCCAGCATCTCACACTTCTGATAATCAGCTGTCTGCTTGACGTTTATTCAGCTGTGTAAAAACTATAACTTTAATCTCAGCCAAACCGATTTACTCAGGAACAAATAAAATACTAAAAAAGCCAAACAATAACATTTTAAGTTATCTAAGTGACTCATATATCATGTTTAACCTGAGTAGCGAAAGACGGCGGTGGGTTTGAAAACGATTTGCCGGGAGTCCGGTGTTCTCACGGCGCTAGTGACCTAGCCCCCGGCTAGCTATCGAGCTAGTGGGTAACAGACGTCTCCGAAAACGTCGGAGCGCTTTTGAAAATATGCGGTGTCCTGATAAACTGAGCAGATATTTGAGGTTTACACAGCTACATTCTCGCCTGAAAATATGTTAAACGTTTATTTTGTGACCCAGAAAGAATAATAAGAGTAATATTAAAACTAACTAGCTGCCGCCATTGTTGGAAACTGAGCTGGGCTGCGCTATGAATTCTGGGACACAGCTCTTCTTCTTCTTCGGGGTTTAACGGCAGCTGGCATCCTTGTACATGCAGTGCTGCCATCTTCTGTTTCAGTCCGTTATTACACTCTTAAATCCTGCTACTTATTCCTGCGTCTTTTGGATCTTACAAAGCTTCAAACGACGCGTCGACTATTAAATCAGTCGTCGACGATTTTGATAGTCGACGTAATCGTGACTAGTCGACTAATCGTGGCAGCCCTACTTAGAACCAACAAAGACTCCAACCATTCCTACACTCGCGCTTTTCCCAGAATTGATGAGAAGCATCGGCGCTGTAACAGCAGAATGTAGGCAGTGTAGCATCATCCATGCTCTCCTGTGAGGTTTGGAAAGCAACAGCTGCTTAATTTTGCCAAGTTGACCGTTGCACTGCGTCATCAAGATGACGGATGAATGTGCTGCAACACTTAGATGGGTAAAAAGCGTCAAGCTGTCGGGGAGGGCTTTAGCAAAAGGACCGTAATTAAGTTTGTCTTTATTGAAACACTAAAAATTCATTGGTCAGGTTCAGAATAAAGATTAAATACACGTGTGTCACAGTCTGGCAGAGGTAGACTGTATTTGTTGTGAAAACAGGACTCAAATGCAAACCGAAACAATGTGAAACGCCACGTGGATGAACAGAAAACGAGCAGTTTATTAAGGCTGGCAAAATAAATACAAACAAAGGGCATGGGTGAAACTAAACAATAACCGAAACTGGGGGAACTAAAACTAAAACATGAAAAAACCTTAAACCTGGCGTGGATACCTGGAGACGTGAACACACAGACGACCTGACGAGGAATGACTGAAAACACACGGACCAAATCCACACAGGAGGATATCGAGGGAAATGCAAACAGCTGACACGCATGAACACAACAACGTCACAACGGGAGAGTAAAACTAAACACAGGAACACAGGACCTCTTCAAAATAAAACAGGAAACATAATGAGACGCAGACATGAGAACATGAAGGGCAAGGGAGACTTCACAGGGGTTCGAAACACAAGGGGAAACTACCAAGCAAACGAACTTAGATAAGCTAATGGACGTAAACATAAACCATAAACATCAAAATTAATTAAAACTCAAAACGCTGAGTCAAAAGACCCAGGATCGTGACAACGTCACTAACGCTGACAGAGATGGCCCCGCCCCAGGAATCGAGGGAAGCTGAGACGCATCAGCAGCTGAAGCTAAACATCCTTATTGCAGACTTGGATGCAAAAAAAATCTGATTGGCTGTTTTGGTCTCCAATCAGCTCGAAATGATGAAATGCAACATCCCAGAATGCATTTCGTCCAAAACTCTAACGAGGCAGTGGCGGAGGCTGAAGAAAGCATACGTATGCTTTCTTCAGCCTCCGCCACCTCCTCCCCCACCAAGAACTTCGTCTTCAGCCAGCATCGCCTCACTCAAAAGGCGATGGAAAAAGGTGCTTCGACTTTGAATTTTGACTTAGGAAAGACCCTCTGGAAGTCAGGGTTCCACTATATTACTCTTTCTGGGTCACAAAATAAACTTTTAAGATGTTTTCATGTGAGAATGTTTCTGTGTAAACTTCAAATATCTGCTCGATTCATCAGGACATCACATATTTGCACAAGTGCTCTAATGTTTTCGGAGATGCCTGTTACCCAGCATCACCGTGTTTTTTTCTGTGGAACACGACAGCAAATACTAAACACACGAGTCTGCAGGATCAGTGCGGACTCCTGAGACCACTGATGCTTTTTACAGGGCGGGTCTCGTTTTTCCAAGACTCTGTCTAGTCTTTATAGCATAACTACATTTTCCACGTGTACTAACACCTTGTAGAGGATATACAAATTCTATTTTCCAAAAGTAAAGGGACTTTCTACTAGTGTCTTAAGCTGGTAGAGGAGGAGGGATAATCTGGCTCCTCTGTTCCCTCCCTCGGGGAGGACTGGTGCATTATGGTTATTCTGTTTGCATCGAGCATGATGCGTATCATCGGGTGGAAAACCAGTCCAGCTGGTTCTTTGTGCACTGATTCCGAGTTCATGGAAAACAAAACAGTATGAAAGACTCAAAGAGTCGCAGCTTCACCTGGAAGGAGACGCTTTGGAGCGCCGGAGTGATGCTAGCTTCCCTGAATTATTCCAGGCAAAGCTGTGGGATTTTGAGAAATGTTCAGGTCATGAAGTCCAAACACAACCTCTGAGCCTGCGAGTCTGGATGCTCTGTCTTCTACATTAATGAGAAGAACTTTGACTTCTGTCTGTGAAGGTTCTCAGTCATCCAGGTCATCGTGGTCACAGGAGCTTGCAAAGAAAAGCACCTGGACTTCTTCTCGGATGAGAGGTGAAACGGCTTCAAGCAACTTAAAGAAGTCCAGACGCTTTTCTCTGCAAACTTCTGTGAAATCAAAGCGAGTGCTGGATCATCTCTGTAGGTTCCCAGTCATCCCAGTCATGGTCTGAAGTCTGACGTACTTAAAAAAAGAAACACCTGACCTCCTTTACGTCTGACGTTTCAAAGTGAAGACGTCTCCTGCATGAGGTGAAATCCAGCTACACTTGAGAAGCCCAGAGTCTGTGATGGAGGACGGTGCAGAGCGTGAGCAGAGAGGGCAACGTGTCTGCACCAGAGATCAGATGCTTTTCACAGACTTTTTACAGCAGTTCAGATGATTCACGTGAATCCAGATCCTTTCAAGAGTGTCCAAATACTTTTGGGCTCGCTGGTGTCCTCGGGCGTCTGCTTGGTTCTGAGTGATGAGCAGCGATGTACTGGCTACTGTCGCTCTTGGATGTGGAGTTTTTCAGGCCCGTCAGCAGCAGATGAAGCTCGTGTTCAGGTGTTTGTACCTCAGGTCATGTGTTTGAGTACGGAGGCTGCGAGGGGACAAAAGAGCAGACTTCACATCCAGAACAGACAGACAGGCGTTATATAAGCTGCAGTGAACTCCATCCGAGCTGAATGGAGATGATTCACTGGCATTATTTAATTACACACACACACACACACACACACACACACACACACACACACACACACAATGACATCAACCTCTACAGAGAGATATAACACACACTCCTGTCTCCTGTCTCCTAGCAACCCACTCCCCCCTCTCTCCCCCTCTGTGTGCGTCATCAATTAAAGAGAACAGAGCCGGATGAGAGACACTGACAGAGAGTGAGACAGGGAGAGAGAGAGAGACGGCCCCCGAGTGTGGGTCCCGAGGAAGGAAACAGTTGGAAACCTTTGGTTTCCTGTAGGACAGCAGGACCGTGAGACCGCGGAGCCTCCGAGGATAGACCGGAAGACGCTCCCACCCTCCGCTGACACTGAGACAGAGCTGCTGCCGCGCCTCCTTTGTGACCCGCGGTGGGAGAAATCCATCCTCAGAAGCTGCTGGAGCTCGCCGCTCGTTCCTGGGCAGCGGTTATTCTTCTGCCAGCTGGAGCGTATCCTCACGGCAAACGCCCGCTCTGAGCCGGCGCTCGCACGCTCGCGTGGGGTCGGCTGTTTGAGGTCGACTCGGATAAGTGTCGGTGTGACGCACGTTTCCATGGTTACACTCACTCGGGCTCATGTGCGGGCCCACGCTTGTCTGAAGCCATCACACTCGCCAACATCTAGCTTTTAGGAAAGTCCCTCTTTGTGTTGTTTCTGATTGAACCGTCAAAGGTCGTATCAGGGGGGGCTGTTCCTTCAGGATACTTACAAAAGTTGCCTTTGATGTAAGCGTAGGTCACGTAAAAGCGTCTGTGTGAAACCACGAGACGTGTGCGACTGCAGGCCTGCACATTCAGGTGCGACGCCCTCGGGGTGGTCGCAGCTGCAGACACGCCCCCTTGTCAGGTCTGCTCTTTAGGCCTCGCACTGAGCGGTTCTGCTGTCGGAGCTTTTGGCGAGCGGGCGGTGGATCCGTCCGAGACACTGAGGAACGCTGCAAGCTCGCACTGCAGTCACAGCAAAGCCCCGCTCGTTAATCTTCCCCTGCTTTCTGCTCCTTGACTCAAACGGGACATCGTTTCAAAATGAACTTCGTGTTTTATTTATTAAGACATGAAACCAGCGGCTGAGTCTATAAAGTCATCAGCAAAGAGTTCACTGTGCTCGCAGATCAGCTGGTGCAGAGCCTCGTTTGGCGTAGACGTCAGTACAGTCAGACTATGAAGGAGTCGCCCTCTACGAGCGCGACAATCGGTTGATGCTGAAACAGGACGGCGGCTCTGAGGTGTGTCGGCCCTCGGGGCCCCCACCAACCTGCTCATCATCTGCTTCATTGCCCTGAAACATTCCTGTGATTCACAACAGTAAAGACACCCTGTAAAAACATCATATTTCACTGGAGGGTGACGAAAACCAAAGCGCTCAATGAAGTCAAACTACTCAAAAAGGAAAGAGTGCAGTGAAACCTTCAAACTTCAGCCCCCCCAGGGGCGGTCGCGCCCCCGCAGGCCTGAAGGGAAACATTTACTCAGCACAAACAACACGAAGCTCCACTTTGTGGGATTTCTTACAAAGTGCAGGGGGGTGAGGGTGGAGGAGGGGCGAGGGGGGTGAGGGTGGAGGAGGGGCGAGGGGGGCGTCTGCATAGTTTTGGTCAGAGTTCAGATCAGCTGTAAACTGTGGTTCAGACCATCATCATCATCCTCCTCACGCCTTCAGCACAGCTTCACTGCTAACACGCTAACAGTTAGCACCGCACACGGTGGTTTCCATGGCGCCCATAAGCAGTATGTGAGCTGGTGTTGTGAAAACGGAGCGCAGCTGTTTGAGTTTATGTCTCTGCCCTGGTCCGGGATCAGCGCTCGCTTCTCCCTGCAGGGTGGAGCGCCGTGCTGTTTGTGCTTCTGCCACACAATGAGCGAGGGGTGGAGGTGCAGTCTGCGTGGGAGGAGGGAGAAGGGGGCCGAGGGTAAACAGAGGAAGTGCAGATTTATTTGATCACAGTTAACTGTCTCCTCATGCTGAGCCCCGCTCTGCTCTCAGTTTACTGCACAAGCTGCACGTTTCTCATATTTATTCATCTGTCGCAGCACAAACACAGAGTCCTTCGCAGGGACAGTCCACGCTCATCGCCAACGCCAGTCTGTGATGGTCTGAGAGCCGAGGACAGCAGCTGCCCGGCGGTGCTGGCTCTGCTTCGTCCTGTTTCTGGGTTCACGCTCCTCCACCTGGCTCCTTCTCCGTGATGGAGCAGTAGCCTGCACGTGTGGACGACACGTCGAGCTGCTGAGCGTGGATGTTTTAATGAAGGTCGCAGTTATCGGCCATGTCCCTGCGATTCCTCCAGGTTCTCTGATGAGTCTTTGTTTTCATTGACGACCATTATTCTGAAATTGTTCCATCTCCATTTCAAAATCATCAGCTGTTGTCAGTGCTGCTACGCCTGCGGCCTGTTTTGGCCTCCACACCAACACCTTTGAGACACTTCAACATGAGCTGATATTTATTTGTGCAGCCCGACTCCTGACAGGCTCATGTAAACGCCACCAGATTTCGCCAGCTTCCAGTTTGGGTTCAGGAGACAGACACTATCTCTACTTTCAAGATTAGGCTTCAAACTTTCTTTTTGCTAAAGCATATAGTTAGGGCTGGACCAGGTGACCCTGAATCCTCCCTTAGTTATGCTGCAATAGACGTAGGCTGCCGGGGATTCCCATGATGCATTGGGTTTTTCCTTTCCAGTCAGCTTTCTCACTCACTATGTATTAACAGACCTCTCTGCATTGAATCATATCTGTTATTAACCTCTGTCTCTCTTCCACAGCATGTCTTTATCCTGTCTTCCTTCTCTCACCCCAACCAATCACAGCAGATGGCCCCGCCCCTCCCTGAGCCTGGTTCTGCCGGAGGTTTCTTCCTGTTAAAAGGGAGTTTTTCCTTCCCACTGTCGCCAAAGTGCTGCTCATAGGGGGTCATATGACTGTTGGGTTTTACTCTGTATCTATGAAGCGCCTTGAGGCGACTTTTGTTGTGATTTGGCGCTATATAAATAAAATTGAATTGAATTGAATCAAAGCCCACTGATCAATAACCATGAGTCCCATTCACAGAGAGTTGGGGAAAGGCTGCAATCACAGCATTTGGTGACAGATGTACCCTTAGGCCCCCTCCTCGATTCAGAGATGGTCTTTCCCTCCTTTCACTCAGTGCTGCTGGTTTCAGGGCGAACAGATGAGCAGAATCAGCCTTTTGGGATTCATGTCTGTGAAGGTTCTCGGTCATCCAGGTCATCGTAGTCAAAGGAGATCGAAGCTTCTTCAGTTCAGGACTGAAGAAGCTTCTCGGATGAGAGGCGAAACGTCTTCAAGCAACTTAAAGAAGTCCAGACACTTTTCTTTAAAAGCTCCTTTGACTTTTGGGATTTCCTTACCTGGATGATTGAGCGTGCATCAGGACATCAGCTGTTTTTGTTCAGATTAAGTCAAATAAATCAGCCTTTTAGTGATCTTAGTGTAGAAACTGAGTTTACAGGTTTGACCTGTGGGTGTAGCGTGGACACGCGTGTGATTCACTGAGTCCCACCTGTTTTCTGTGTGTGCACCTGTTGGTTCAACAGGTTCCTCTTACATTAATAATGAAAGCCATCCTTGAAACCCAAAGACAGGCTCCAGGGACAAACGTGTTCGTCACAGTTATCCTCGGTTCACGTCTGTGTGCAGCGTGACTGCAGGTCAGCTGTAACCCCACCCTGTCAGACCCAGCAGTGCTTCCTACGTCGATGCTGCAGCTGAGCCAGGCTGAGAGGCTCTGTTTTAATAAAGGTTGATGATCATTTGGCAGCGTTTCCAGAAGCTCTGCTCTGTGTTTCCGCCCCGCAGATTCAATTTTCTCGGCTGTTTTTCTTATGTATGCGTCAGGGTGCACGTCTCTGACTGCCTGCCTCTCTCTCCACAGATGTCCAGCTATAAGCGAGCAACCCTGGAGGAGGAGGAGGTGTCCGACGTGCCGGCTGAGGCGGCCTCGTCTCCTGACAGAGTGGAGGTCAGTGAACGCGGCAAACACGTCACATCTACAGGAAATTCATTTTATTTGTAAAGCTCAGATCGCAGCGTCAGGCGCGTCACGGCGAGGTCGCGACCTCTCAGCCTTACAGAGAGCAGCTCTGAGCGACAGTGGAAACCACTTTAAGCCTTTTAACTGGTCCCAGGTGAAGTCCCAGACCCAGTGGCATCAACCCCCTGCATGCAGGCCTTTGCGGGGTCAGACTGAAAACCCAACAGGGGCCCCGCAGTGTGAGTCCACCACCAACAAAGAGAGGAGCAGCAGGAGGTCTGGAGCTCCGCCACCAAGGCTGCTGGGGAACATTTTGGCAGCGAGGGGAGGACAGAGCGTTCAGACACAAACTTCTGGCCCCACGTCTGCAACCTCTTAATCCATCAGGCCTGTGCTGCACCGCGCAGGCTTCCAGTTACGTCACAGCGCAACCACGCACTAAACAAGCAGGATGTCTGAAATCACAGAACTGTGCAGGAGAACTGCTGCAAACATGAAAACCCAGCGTCTCAGACGAAAGCTGAGTATCAGTGTGAAGCAGCTCTCAGGCAGCTCTGTGACGTTCTCCAGGAACGGTTCTCCAGGAACGGTTCTCCAGGCTTCCTGAAGGACATTCAAAGCTGTTCTTTGCATGTTTCTGCGTTTGTTCTGTGCTCTGTCAGGATGATCCCACATGGCTTCAGTGGTGCTGAGGTCCACCATCATGTGCTGGGCAGCATTTCCATCACCATGAAGCTGGTCCTCTGCTAACCAGACACAGCCCAGGCTCATCTGCTGAGGTCACACAGGTCAGAGTTCATGTTGCTGTGAAAATGGTCAGGCACGAGGATGGGACTGCGAATGAGTGAAAAACATCTGCCGAGTACTTTGTCAGCGAGCCAGAGAAGAACCTACAGGAGAGTCTGACTACTGGCAAGAAAACGATTCAAGACTTCTGCACACGCTGAGCACTTATAAATCAGTTTAAAATGAGGATATGTTAGAAGGTGGAGACGGTGCGGCCTCATCGTCCGTCACTATCAGGACCTTAATTACTGTGGATGTGAATTTATTTTCGGCTGACATTTCGTCGTCATTACACTGTTTCAGCGCTACTGGCTCTGATAGCTCTCTGATATTGAATGAGAAGAAATCGTGCTGCTCCACAGCCATGCTTCACGGGCCAGTTTGCTGACACTCTTGCCGCCTTTCTTTCTGGCACTGTTAGCAACTTAGGTGTTCTCTTTGACAGCTCCTTTAAGTTTGACAGCAAGTATCCTCTGTAGTTAAATCTAGTTTCTACCAACTGCATCAAATCTCCAAGGCCAAGCACTACATACCAAAGAAGGACCTCGAGAAACTTCTGTGACCTCTAGATTAGACGACTGTAATCCCGTTACTTTGGTCTCCGCCCTTCTTATAGATCGCAGCTTGTCCACAACACTGCCGGACGCCTTCTGACTGGAGCCACAAGGTTTGCCTCTGTCAGCCCAGTCCTTGCTCACCTGCACTGCCTCCCTGTCAAATACCGAATTGAGTTTGAAATTCTGTGGCTTACCTTTAAAATCATAAACAATACTGCGCCGTGCTACCTCACTGAACTCCTTCCATATACCCCTGGCAGAGCCCTAAGGTCATCAGGACAGTTGCTCTCGGTTCAGCCTGGATCCTGGTAAAGACCAGAGGTGCTTTTGCCCGGCAGCCTCGAGCCTCCGGAACAATCTTCCTGCTGTTCGCGCCTCTGACTCCATCTACTCATTTAAATCTCAGTTAGAAACTCACCTGTTCGACTGAGCGTTTTCAGTTCGTTAGTGCACTTCCCCCATGCTTCACCCTCATGTTACTTATCTTCTACTAATGTCCCACTGCATTTACCTTATATTTATGAATACCCTGTAATTTTATCTTCTAAACGAATGTTTTACTTCTTATTTTGTCTGTACCTTTGGTTTTAAATGTGCTATAGAAATAAAGCTGTATTGTATGTAACCAAGAGGTTACACAATAATTAAAAAATAGCAAATAAATCACAGAGTGCATCAAACTATTTGGGGCATGAAACGGGAAACAGACTCTGCGTTTGTGGACATTTGATCTGCAGCCTTGGTTTGTGTCTTGATGCATTCTCAATCATCCAGGTGAGTAATTACACGATGTGAACCAGCCTGAGGTCAGGCTGACCTGCTCCGTGTGCTCGAGCAGCCGCTAGGACACGCTGCAGCTCTCTGATTACTGTGCTGCGCTTCCACAGCAGCACAAAGAAAACACTTTCAGTACTTGAAGCTTCTGAAGTTGAAGGTGCTGAAGTGAACTTCATAGCAGCTCCAGTACGATCCTACAGGTGGCGTCGCTCATCCCTGTGTCCACATACATCCATGTATAATCCCAGTAAATGGTAAACAGACTTTTTCCTGATGCGTGCATTGCATTGTGGGACATTATCCCGACACTGTGACATGCACACCTTGTGGTCAGCGCTCTAACTTCACCACAGCTCATCGAGATTTGAAGACAGTTTTCCTAAATGTGGATTTGAGCTTAAATATGACCATTACCTGGGTCATGGATGGATGACACCGTCTTTGTGTCTCAGGTGGGCTTCAGGAAGGGTGGTGTGGACATCCTGGGGAGGAGGACTCAGCTGGAGGTCCTGCTCTCAGTCCTGCTGCTGGCCGCCCTCCTGGCTCTACTGGCCTGCCTGGTGGTCCTGGGACTCGGCTTCAGCTCAGGTGATGTATCCCTCCTTCACTCCTCTACCTCCTTTTTCCTTCAGTTCTTGCCTCCTTTCCTTCCCCCTTTCGGTGACCGTCTCTTTCGGTTCTTGCTTCCTTGGTGTTGGCTTCTGTTGCTGCTCCTCCTTAACCTTCACACCTTTGCCTTTCCATCTCTACGTCCTCCTTTCCTTCCCGATGCCCTTCTGTCCACCTCAGCCTTTCCTTTTTTCCTGTCTCCGCCTTTCCTCTCTTTCCTCCTCACCCGCGTTATGGATCGTTCCCATGCCTCCTCCTTTCTTTTGTTTCTTTGTCTCCATCTCTTTGCTTTTCCATTCTCCTTCCTTTCTGTATCTTTATCTTTTCTGCCTCCATAATAACCTTCATGACGTCCTCCTGTCCTCTCATAATTACAACTCTTTTCTTTGACCTTGACTTTTTTTCTCACCCATGATGCTCTGCAGACAGTGGGCGTGGCCTGTGCCTGTCGGAGGCCTGTGTCACTGTGGCCAGTCAGATCGTGGAGGCGATGGACCGCAGCGCCGACCCCTGCCAGGACTTCTACCAGTTTGCCTGCGGAGGCTGGATGAGGAAGAACCCACTGCCTGACGGACGCTCGCGCTGGTCCACCTTCAACAGCATCTGGGAGCAGAACCAGGCGCTGCTCAAACACCTGCTGGGTACGGCGGCGGGCGGAGAGATGCGTGCAGAGATCATTAACTAGCTAATGGTCTCGCTGCTGGCTTCACCCTGTTAACACTGTGAAATTTTACTGTTAAAGACGAGCACACGGCCAGCTTTCTAAACGCGGACTTTTTCGTTTACAAAGTTTGTTTTCATTCTTTAGAGAACGGGACGTTTAACGGCAGCAGCGAAGCAGAGAGGAAGACTCAGTCCTACTACCTGTCCTGCCTCAACACCCAGAGGATCGAAGAGCTCGGAGCTCAGCCTCTCATAGACCTCATCACCAAGGTACAGCCGGTCACCATGGCAACCGCATCACTCAGGCAAATTTGCTCCAAGTGTTTAAGGTTGGAGACAGAAGTGAGTTTGGAGGGTTTTTGTCCTGCAGAATGAAACGCAGGAGAAACGAGAGACTAACGAGGAAACATTATTGTTTTCATCTCTTTACTGTAAAATGACCCTCAGGATCTTTGTGGTTGGTGGTGAAAATCCTTTTTCATTCATACAATACTGAGGATATTTTGTATGTTATCATAACAAATTACCACAACGGTTTAATTTTGTGTTGTGACCACAGTCAAGCTGCTTAATCAAATGATCCCAAAGTAAAGGACGTGGAGCGAAGTCCACACTCGGGAACGTTGTTGTTCCATTTATTGCACATTCATCGTTGTAGCTCAGAAGCTTCCCAAATCAAAACAAAACACAGAAATCTGCACGATTCAACACAAAGTAAAAGCAAACGTGTTATTCCATCGAAACTTCATGAACACTATAAACATGATTGTTGGACCAATCAGCGTGCTCTCGCTCTGCTACGACTTCAAACTTCCTGTTTGATCAGTTACAATAAAATGTATTACTATAAAATAACAGAACTGCAGGTATTACAGTAGTTTCACCTGGACCCTTTATCACAGGACTGTAGCAGCGTCTTTGTGTTAAACTTTGTAATATTTCTTTAAAATCTTTAGTTGGTTTTATTCCAGTTTTTTAAAAAAATCATTTCTTTTAAGCTTTTATTTTGAAGTAATTCTGTGCTTCCTTCTTGTGGGATGTTTCCTAATTGGAGTAAAATGAATCCTGGATGGAAACTTTATACGTAGCAAAATCAATAATAAAGTATCATCAGCGTACAGGGTTAGGATTCAGTCTGTAAACACACGGAAGTGATAACGTCAGTGTTACGTTTTATTTACACGCTTTCATTTGTTTTTCCACTGCCACCGAGTCCAGCTCAAAGAGGGAGCACCTGATAGTTGGGCTTCCTTTGCTGTCATCACTTTATCATCTACAGCACGTGGAACTTTAGGTTTGCCATCACTATACTTACAGGAAATGGGATTTTGGATGACGGTGTTCTGTTTAGCATCCGTGGATTTCCACGTTTCTGCTTTGTTATTCCAGTAAATATGTGAACTGTGTGCAGATTGGAGGCTGGAACATGACGGGCCCCTGGGACAAAGACAACTTCATGGATGTTCTGAAGGTGGTCTCCGGTCCGTACCGAGGTCAGCCGTTCTTCAGCGTCGGAGTCAGCGCCGATCCCAAAAACTCCAACAGCAACGTCATTCAGGTGAAGCAGAAACACCTGGTGACACATTCAGCCGATGAGCCACTGAATGAACATCTGTCTCAGTTTCCTCTTTAACTTAAACTATTTAATACTATTTCACACTAGAATACTTGTGCTTCAAGCTTCTGCAGACGTGTTTGCTTTTTGTATTTGTCTGCGACAGCAGAAAGAGAAGCTTTCAAATTACTCCTGTGCTGTCACAGAGTCACCGTGTCGATCTCTTCTGCAGGTGGACCAATCAGGGCTCTTTCTGCCATCCAGGGACTATTACCTTAACAAGACGGCCAATGAGAAGGTAAGAATGCCTGGAGCAGTGTACCTCTTCCAGTGACATGCTGACTTTATTGAAGCTTAAATAGAATAAACCTGACTTCTTCCAGGTGTTGGTGGCGTACCTGGACTACATGGTGGAGCTGGGGATGCTGCTGGGGGGCGAGAGGAGCTCCACTCAGGCTCAGATGCAGCAGATTATGGACTTTGAGACAGGGCTTGCCAACATCACCGTCCCACAGGACCAGCGGCGAGACGAAGAGAAGATCTACCACAAGGTCACCATCGCGGAGCTGCAGGTGAGGCTGGCGTCCTGATTGGTTTCTGTGTCTGGTTACATCACGGCCCACTGTTACTGAAGGAACCTAGTGATGTTTGCAGGTGACCCTGAATCCTCCCTTAGTTATGCTGCAATAGACGTAGGCTGCCGGGGATTCCCATGATGCATTGAGTTTTTCCTTCCCAGTCACCTTTCTCACTCACTATGTATTAACAGACCTCTCTGCATTGAATCATATCTGTTATTAACCTCTGTCTCTCTTCCACAGCATGTCTTTATCCTGTCTTCCTTCTCTCACCCCAACCAATCACAGCAGATGGCCCCGCCCCTCCCTGAGCCTGGTTCTGCCGGAGGTTTCTTCCTGTTAAAAGGGAGTTTTTCCTTCCCACTGTCGCCAAAGTGCTGCTCATAGGGGGTCATATGATTGTTGGGTTTTTCTCTGTATCTATGAAGCGCCTTGAGGCGACTTATGTTGTGATTTGGCGCTATATAAATAAAATTGAATTGAATTGAATGTTTGGCAAACATCTGAAAGACGTGAGGGTTCAGAGCCTCTCCTCCCACATTCTAGGTTGTTTCCTCTGAGGCTGGACAGGAAGTGAATCTTTACCTGTGTCCATCTGGCTCGTCACGTTTCTGTTTTGAGCCGAGAGCTATCGTCGTTTGAGTCACGAGGTCTGAGTCTACGTAGAGTCGCAGATGTGAACGGAGGCTTCACTTTGTATTGTGTTTGATTCGCTGTCATGTTGTGAAACGGCGTCACATGTGCAGAATTCACTGTCAGAAAAATGTTTGCTGGAAATATTCAAAAAGTCACCGACAGGTTGAGAAAGTCAAAGAGCTTCAGAGACGCGTCGAGCAGACGCAGCCTGACAGAATCAACATGAAAGCAGTTGGACAAAAGGTCAGAGGTCACGGGTGGTGGCTGTCAGGGGTGATGGAGACAAATGGACGGCCAATGTTCATCGGTCTTTATCAGCGTGACGCTTGCGTGCGTCCTCTTTCCTGCTGCTAACTGGGTTTGGGTTCATTTCTCTGATCTCAGGTCAGATTACAGCGTTTGTTCTGCAGCGCTCAGACCGTGCGTTTGTGTTTTCTCCTCGCGTTCCTCTGACGCGTCCTCCTGCCATCTTCGCGGTGGCCACAGTAATTCAGCAGATGTGTTTCATCGTCGGTGTTGTGGCTCTGATGTTGTGGCGGCGCAGCCTGTCTGCTGCAGCTCTCTGTCCTCCAGGGCTGCAGATGCTTCGGGGGTCCCCATGGCGACCGTTGCCATGAGTCGTTGCTATGTGACTGCACCTCTGAGAGAGGGAGGGAGGTTAGATAACAGGTTATTATATAAACATGGTTGATGTGAAGATGGAGGAGACCTCAGCAGTCTGGACTCTTCCTCCTCACATTCATTCTAATTCTTTTATTTATTGTTTCAGATGCTTTGATTTTGCTTATTGAAGCATCTAAATTTATATTTTTTGCACATTTTTCAATAGTTCTGTGAAAATGAGACTCCCGAGAAGCTGATATATTTCCTGCAGAAGAAAAGAACAAACTCTGCAGGCTGTACAGTACTGTGCAAAAGTCTTGAGTCAATGTAAATAGGCAGAGTGATTTATTGAAACATGAAATATAGCACATGAGACAAAAACAGAGTTTGTGCATTTCTAATGAGCTGAAACTGAACGTTTGGTGTGAGCAGCTCTCTGTGACCATCTTCAGTTCTCCAGGTTTCTTCTTTGGATGTTTCTGCCTTCTGTTCCCTGTCAGGATGAGCCCACACTGCTTCAGTGATGCTGAGGTCCGGCTCTGGGCAGGCCCATCCCTGACCCACACAAATGAAGCTGCAGCCAATCAGAAGCTTTCCTGTATTCGTGATGCCACTTTTCTGAGTTCATAAGTCATTGTTTTTAACAAAGATCTCCAACACCACCGACTGACACGCAGCCCAAACCACGACTGAGCCTCCTCCGTGTTTCACAGACTCTGTGAGTGTGCACAGGCCTGGCTGCTGCGTGTAGGTAACACAGGAAAGAAGGTGAAACTGCTGATTTGTGATCTGTTTATGTCAGAGATGCATCCGTGTTCCACCCATGCATTGCAGTATTGTGGGGGTCTAGAGGCCCACTGCTCTGCTGTAGCAGGGTGAAAGGCGGGGTACACCTGGCCCCGTCCTCAGCCCGTCGCACAGTAACACAGACGCAGAAACCTGTTGGTGTCCACGCCTACGGCCAGTGTGGGAATGTCACGTAGCCTCACACAGGACGGACAAACCCAATGACCTCAGCCGGCTGGTGGATTCAGACCCTGGACCCTGTTGCTGTGAGGACCGCTGCTCCGCTGTACACAACCCTATGGTGAAGTCATGTTGTTTAGGGCTGTGGAAACTTTACATGGGCTTTGCTGATCGGAGAGCAAAACGTGTCAAAGCTGTGAGCTGCTGCTTTCTGTGCCATTGTCTTAAAAAAGCCTCCACTCATTCGCTGTGGTGTGTTTCCTCCCCGCAGAGTCTCCACACTTCAGTTTTTGACTTTCTGACTGTTTGAAGCTGAAGCAAAGCAGACAGCAGGGATTAGCTTTCCATCTCTGCATCTCCCCCCCGGGTGGTGCAGTCTGCTCCCACACTGAGGATTACTGCTGACAGGCAGGCAGCCCTGTTAAAAGCCCCACTGCTCTTTCTCACAGACAAACAGGAGCTGCTAAGTTTGAGATGCGCATGAAGTCAGAGCCACTTTGCCTGTTCGCGAGTCAGTATTTGTGGAACGTGACTCCAAATTGTTTGTGCAAAATTCACCTGATTTTTCATACCGCAAATTTAAAATATTCGCAAATTTTTTAGATTTTATTTTTGCGACTAAGTAGTAAGTTGTAAATCGAAATGGTATTGTTTGTGGTGTTTGGGGTGGTAGCTTGGGTTATACCTGGTCTCTAACCCCGGCAAACACAGAGGGCTCGAGTGTAAGGCCTTTATATGCAGAGCAAACTGACAGTGTATCTACACCGTGTGCAAGCAAACACACACGTGTACATACGTGTGAATGCAGATGTGCCTGCTGGTCTGTCAGACTCTTTAAACACACTCTGATGTCTCTGCTCGCTCTTCGTGGTTATGTTTTTTCATTCTTTCTGGACGTTAGCGTCTCCTCTGGGATTCTCTGTTTTACTTCCCTCCTTTGTTCTTTTCCCAACACTGTTATCCTCCTGAATGGCTTCACCTGCGTCTCCTTGTCCTTCTTCAGATGCTCCTTTGTCTCATTTTCCCCGTTGATTGGTTCATTGCTGGGGTCAGTTTTATTGTGATGTGTCCCGATGTCTCTGCCTTTCCAGCTGCTGGCTCCAGCCATCGACTGGTTGGACTACCTGTCGTCCTCTCTGTCTCCTCTGGAGCTAAACGACACCGAACCTGTCGTCCTGTATGCCAAAGAGTACCTGCAGCAGGTGTCGGAGCTCATCAACAAGACAGACCGCAGGTCAGCCGCTATCCACTGCCCCACCCCCACAGCGGTAACACACAGGTCTTATTGACATGAATTGTCGGACTGTGCTGCTCTCATTAATGAAGTGCAGGTTTGAGCAGCTCCGTGACTCTCACTCAGAGTGAGACTCACATCACAGACACAATTAATCATTAACCAGCCAAATTTTTGTCAGGTAAATGCATTAAAAACCTTCACCGTCTAAAGCTTAAATAGGTGAACAACAAAACAGTAGTTAAGTTGTGTGAAGTATACCAACCGCTGTGAAGCCGGACATTTGAGCACAGGTGTCTGTGGGGACTGACCCACTGCTGCAGCCTGAGAAGTGAGAGGGTTAACTTAAGAAATATGCACAGATAAAAAAGCCAAATCACACTCCAGCTAAAGATGCGGAGCTTAGTAACTGTGAAACAGAAACTAGGATGAGTACGATTTATAAAGGAATAACTTCTCGAGTTCATTTTTAAAGAATGAACATCAAAAAATAATCAAACACTTATGTCTGTGTTTACGTGCATCTGGTAACACTCCTGTCAGCCCAAACGCTATAAACAGAACAACACTGACTGCTGAGTTCTGAAAGTTCTAAATTAAACCTGTACAAACTTCTTATTCACCAACATGTCCCACAGTGACGTAGTCCCTGGCATCCATCCTTCCCTACTTGCTCTGCCCTGCTTGCCCTGCCCTGCTTATCCTACCTCTGCTTCCCTGCCCTGCTTATCCTGCCTCTGCTTCCCTGCCCTGCTTATCCTACCTCTGCTTGCCCTGCCCTGCTTATCCTACCTCTGCTTGCCCTGCCCTGCTTGCTCTTCCCCTGCTTCCCTGCCCTACCCCTGCTTGCCCTTCCCTGTTTGCCCTACCCCTGCTTCTCATGCCCTGCTTGCCCAGCCCTGCCCTGCTTGCTCTGCTCTTGCCCTGCTTATTAAATCTGCCTGGTTGGTGTGTAATGAGAAGTGTGTGTGTCTCCAGTCTGCTGAACAACTACATGATGTGGACATTGGTTCAGAAGAGTGTCGCCAGTCTGGACCAACGCTTCGAGAATGCTCAGGACAAACTGCTGGAGAGTCTTTATGGGACCAAGAAGGTACAGAAGCTTGAAATACTACTGCCACTGCTGCTGATACACTCATTAGTGTTACTACTGCTGCAACTGGTAATCCTGCTAATGGACCAATGTGTGTTTGGGTTATTGTGTTTCTGACTGGGACTAACGCTTTCTTTTTCAACTCCTTAAACTGATGGTGCATTCAGCTGGTGTCAGAATAACTGGAGTTGTAAGTTGTAATATGGTGTTTGGGTTCCAACCAGTCGGTGCCCTTCAAGTAGAGTGACCTCAGTTAGCTAGAATATCGTTTATTTCAAGGAATGCTTAAAACAACCCGGAAACAGCGATCAGTGTGTTTTTTAAACATTCTGACATTCTGATAAAATACTGTGCATCGTGTTTAAAATTCATGTTGTTTTAATAACAACTTAGACACACACGAACACAATAAACTCAGAGCTGGTCTGATCATTACTAAGGTCATGTCTGAAACCATTCACTCGTCCTGTGGGATACAGTTTTGTTTGTTTTTTTACAGTTTTTTTACTCACTGTTTTTTACTGGAAAGTACTTGGTCAGCCATGTTGTTTTTAAAGTACTCTATAAATAAAGTTGGATTGAATTGGTTAGCTCACGCTTAGTTTCATGTGTTATGCCAAGGAAGGAAGTGATACCTTAGTTGGAGCCAACTGGTTCAATCATTCAGGACTGGTTTCAACAAGCAGCTGCTTCTTTATGCTAATACCAATCTGTAGCAGGTTAACTGCTTCTAACTGGTTGTAGACTCACCTGCTCTGGTCTAACTGGGCCTAGGAGTTTGTAACTGCATGTGTTTTATCGTAGTCCTGTACGCCGCGCTGGCAGACCTGCATTGGGAACACTGACGACACCCTGGGCTTTGCGCTGGGAGCGCTGTTCGTCAAGGCAACTTTTGACAAACAAAGCAAAGAGATTGTGAGTCACTGAGCCGGCCCTGACTTCGGAAACTTCGTCATGAGGTCTGATTGAGGTCTGGTTAGTTTGAGCTCACTCGCTCATCTCTTACAGGCTGAAAAGATGATCAACGCCATCCGGTCAGCGTTCAAAGAAGCGCTAGACCAACTCAGCTGGATGGACGACCAGACGAGACAGGCTGCAAAGGACAAGGTCCACACAGACACACAAACACAGCGCATACGCAACTTAAAGTTTGTACCCTTGGGGTTTTGAAATGTAGGAGACAGAAAATGTTGGTGGTGGTTAGGTTTACAGACGGGTTAGGCTACCTTAGTTGAGCTTAAAGTGCCCGGTATCCCATAATATAACAGTTTCACTGTAAATAATATCAACAGCACCAGGAAAAGAGGCAGAAAAAGGCTGATAACTAGGAAAAGGGTTAAAGACCGATTTGTCTGTGTGCTCCTCGTTAGGCAGATGCAATCTATGACATGATCGGCTTCCCAGAATTCATCCTGGACTCCAAGGAGTTGGACGATGTTTATGACGGGGTGAGTGAACACTGCTAAACATCGCTCGGTCCTCTGCAAACCAACCGAAGTAAGTGATGGTGGCTATCCCGCCCTGGCTCCCAGAGAGCCAATCAACAGCCAGACCAGGAAACACGAGATGTCACAGGGCTTTGAAGTGGCAGCACCAAGAAGTGCTCCAAGAAAGACGACTGGTGGTACTCAGTCGTCTGCACAGCACACACTGAGGGAACACTGTGAAAGCCGTCCTAAATCCGATTTAGGACATTTGCAATTAAATGTTTCCTGCAGACTCTGAATGTCAGACTCTAGATTCACGTTTGGGTGGTGCTGTGCTGCCCCCTGCTGTTCAACTTAATGTATTCTAACAGCGTGGTTCTGTGTTTCAGTATGAAGTGTCAGATGACAGCTTCTTCCAGAACATGTTGAACTTCTACAACTTCTCCTCTCGAGTGATGGCCGACCAGCTGAGGAAGACTCCCAACAAAGACCAGTAATGCACACGTGCATCAGTGCACACAGAGGTCACTAATACACGCCGACATCAGGAGGCGCAGCTACACAAATATACAGGCGCACACGTCCTCAGGGGTCGTACTCACAGTGTAACGCAGTGTAACCATCAGTTTACAGTATTTATATTATTTATTTTTTATATTATTTTACCAATTTAAACCTACACATCAAAGACTTTTAGTTAACAAAATGACAGGACAAGAGCTCGCATTAAAAACAGGGGCTGATGGAGGATTTTCACTATTTTATTTATGAGCTCAGAGGTAACTGTGCGCTCAGTCTGTGGAGCTGATTATGAGACTTAAGTCACAGTTTAGTTTCTCATTTGCAGGTTTGGGAAAATGAATTGGCCGGCCCAGGTAAAGGTCAGAGGTCAGGTCTCAGAGAGAGCACACCTGTGGTTTAAACCTGACTTATTTGTAATGTGAGGTTTTAAACTGAAACAAATGCATTTCTCCCGTCGGAGTCTCGTATGAATGGTGTTACAGGAGCGCTGAAGATAAACATGAGGTTTCCCGGTCAGGGACAGTCCTCCAGGTGACACCGAGCTGACTCTGACTGGTACTGAACTACGCTGGTGCTTCCGTCAATGTGTTAAACCGCGGCTGTAGGCGGGCTGTGTAAAATACCAGCTTATTCAGTATATTTGTATCATCTGTGTTTGGTACAATTTGTCGTTGATGACGAGATATCCCAGGACCAAACAGGATCGATGTACATGAGGCTGACATTGCTCCTGTTGGCACTGATTTTTGCAAAGGGGAGAAGTTATCTTTGTAGTTGAGCGCAGAGCTAATCCTGTCATCAGATGGACTGATCATAAGGCCCACACTGTTTTGAGCATATGTGCAGAGACGTAGTGGTTTTTATAGATCTACCAACAGATTAGCTGGTGTTGGTGCTGGAAGAGCAGCTCTGGTTCACATCACAGCTGGTCAGTAACTCGTCTTTGCTGACACTTTGCGAATACGATCCCTGAACATTTATACGGTATGGCTGGACCGCAGATTAACTCCTCTCCCTCCCCTTCCTTTCTCTCTTCCTCTCCTCCTCCTCCTCCCAATCCTTTCCTTGTTTCCTGTCCTCCTCCAGATGGAGTATGACTCCTCCTACAGTTAATGCCTACTACATGCCCACTAAGAACGGCATCGTCTTCCCTGCTGGGATCCTGCAAGCTCCCTTCTACGCCCACGACCACCCCAAGTCTGTTTACCTCAGTATCTACCTGTCCATGCGTCTGCCTGTCTGTCTTTACATGTTCTTTTCTTCAGCTTTCACACTCTTCAGGATGCTGTTTGCTCTTATTGTTGTTGTAATGAGCTCTGCTGACTGTAGGGGGCGCTGGCAGGACTTTAGACTTTCAGTTTGTGGGTGTGGCTTAAATCATCACTGAGTTTGGGCATAAAGTTCTGATTAAGTGCTGATCCGGTCATCCGCACCATGTGTGTGTGTGTACTGTAAATATATAAAAATACTAATTATAAACTTAATAAAACGTGTTTTTTATAAGAGCTTCCAGACCAATCGCAGCTGTTTCTGGACTCGTGTGTGGGTAACGTTTCGGCTGCTGTGTGTTTGTGTTTTCAGGGCACTGAACTTTGGTGGCATTGGGGTGGTGATGGGCCACGAGCTCACGCATGCCTTTGATGATCAGGGTGAGTTTCACTCCAGGTCATATTTGATTCACTGCACTCAGTGTGGGCGTGGCCTGTGTTTATTCTGAATTGGGGTGATAATTAACAGACGGCTGCAGTCCTGGCGGCCGACTGTCGTTCCTGTTGTGCGTCTTTGAAGTCTGACTGAAGTCGGCTGCCCGGGGCGCACATGCAGCTGACGTGTTGTGATGTAAATTCAGATTTGTCCACGTGGTCTTAAAAACAGGCAGGCGTGGGGGCGGACCCTCAGTAATTCCATAATTTACCTCAAAATGAACTAAACAAACCTAATGAGCTGGAACTAAATCATGTTTAACGGGAGCTTAAAACAGGCTCAGGCTCCAAACTGCCACCAAAACAGGAGCGTGAAACATTAAACAATTGGAGAACCACAGACGGTAATCCTGATTACCTCAGGAAAGTACCAACACAGCTGCAATGTGGTCCTTGTGTCCATCAGGTCGTGAGTATGATAAAGAAGGAAACTTGAGGCCGTGGTGGCAGAACTCGTCCGTGGAGGCGTTTCGCCAGCGGACCGAGTGTATGGTGGATCAGTACGGCCGCTACACCGTCAACGGAGAACACATCAACGGAAAACAGACACTCGGAGAAAACATCGCCGACAATGGGGGGCTAAAGGCCGCGTATCACGTGAGTAGGAACACAAACCGCTGCAGCAACAGGTCAACACCTCCCACTAACCCGCGTGTTGATGTTTTCCTCCTAAGGCCTATCGGTCATGGATCCAGGGAAACGGAGATGAGAAAAGACTTCCTGCTGTCAACCTGACCAATGACCAGCTTTTCTTCGTTGGATTTGCCCAGGTGAGACGCTGCAGACAAACAACGAAGCTCAGCTATTTGCTTTTTTCAGTTAGAGATCTAGACCGCCAAACGTAAATGGGATTAGTTCATTCAACTCAGAAAATGTCAAACGCCATCCGTTTCCTGTTACCGCTGGTGTCCCCCAGGGATCTGTCCTCGAACCTCTTATAATAGTCATCTACTTCCTGTTGCTCAAAGGAAGTAGATGATTGTGAGACATTTGATTAAAAAAATGAAAGAAAATGCTGCATCGAGATTTGTCCCTTCTCAGATTTCTGTTCTGTTCTTTTAGGTGTGGTGCTCAGTTCGGACACCAGAGAGCGCTCACGAGGGACTCGTGACCGACCCCCACAGTCCTCCCCGATACAGAGTCATCGGCACGCTCGCCAACTCTCCGGACTTCAGCCGCCACTTTAACTGCCCCGAAGGGACACCCATGAATACGGGGAAGCGCTGCGAAGTCTGGTAGTCAGACCTGAAAGGACCAGCTCGGGGTGGTGCAGGAATGGGGGGGGAGTCTGTCAGCTGACGGGTTGACGGGCTCGTTAGTGTCTTAATTAGAGTTCAGGTTCTTTCATGGGGTGGGGGGAGCAGGTGTAATCTTCAGCTTCAGTTAATCTGTAACTTGGTGACGATCAGACTTACTTCCTGTCTGGAAACTAAACGGACTCGGTGGACGTCACACAGACACGAAGGACTGACGAGGAAGAAGAAGCCACGTGGGCGGTGGCGATGATTCCTGCTTTTATCACGTTATTGATTCATAGTGTTATTAATGGGCTTTGGTTTGTGTGTGCGTGTGTGTGTGCGCGTTTTGTCCGTTGTGTGAAAGAGCTCTATAATTCCACCCCCTACGACATCACTGTGATGACCTCATGCAAAGTTGAACTGTTACATAATCAGTCATGGCTGTGTGTGTGCGTGATTGGCCACTCAGTTATTGAGGAAGCTGTCGCCTGATTGGCTGGGAGGCTTTCAGTTTTAGGGGTGTAGATTAGGATTAAGGAGAGGAACGAGGGTTTCGTGGATTATTTATGAGGTTTTAAGCATTTAAAACACTTTTTCTCGGATTTATCTCCTCGGTCCGTTTCTCGTGTATATAATCTGTCAGAAATGCCGAAATTGAATCCACGCTGTAACCACTGTTTCACGCTAAATTAAGACAGACGTGACATATTTTAAAAGGTTTTCCATCATTTTGTAATCTATTACAACCCTTTAATGAGTCTGTCGAGGATTGCCTTAAAGCCAGCGTTATCTTTAGGTAACACAGAGCATAGCTCACCTTCCAGTTTGCACAGTTTAACCGACTCACTACGTTAGCGCTCTGCAACCACTAAGTAACACACTGTTACCAGGAGACACAGCCTCACGTCCAGGTAAAGACCAGTGTCAGTGAATCAAACAGTGAGTAGAGAGGAAACAGCTTAAAACCAAAACCTGATCCTAAAACTGAGTTTGGAATTAAAATTTCAAAATAAAATGCAAACACAATCCTGTCTATGGTCTATCTCACAAAAATAGATGATTTATTTGCAGTGTTTTGGTAGCTCATCTTTATCAGGTAAACGGTGAACCTCTGAACATCTACCACAGCGGTCTGGTTCACATGCAGCTCCACGTCACCAGTTTTCACCCATTTGCCAACAAAACAACTTAAAACAGAAGAAGTGGGAAATATACACTGGTGGGTGAAACTGGAGGTGTGGAGTGCGTGGTCCGCTGGTGAAATGGTGGATACTAAGAGCTTAGTGACACAGGAAGTAGTGGAAGTCAATCAAATTTCCCAGTTGTATTTGTTTCTAATGTTTTATAATAACTCAAGTTTGCTGTTTCAAACACTAGTTATACAAAGAATCATA
Source organism: Haplochromis burtoni (assembly GCF_018398535.1). Lineage (NCBI taxonomy): Eukaryota > Metazoa > Chordata > Actinopteri > Cichliformes > Cichlidae > Haplochromis > Haplochromis burtoni. The sequence continues at coordinate 1,548,126 of NW_024582484.1, forward strand.
AATATATAAAAGTATGATGGAGTAAAGCTCACAGGACTGCATTTCAGATACAGTTGGTGCAACCGGTGAAAACACAAAACTGGAACACTTTATAATGAAACTCACAAGAAGCTCCACATACTCCTAATATACTAGTATAGATATCAAGCCACATGCAGCCATGTTTGTAGCCTTTGGATTTTTTTATTATTCTGTATTTAAATGATTTTCTATAGTTTTAAGCCATTCGGTGCGCGGGGAATGTGATTGGCTGTAAGCTGGCTGATGTCATGGCTTCTCTTGTCACAAACCATTTGCCTGATCTGTGAACGAGTCAGTGAGCAGGAGTCTGTCCTTGGAGCTCTGCATCTGTCCCACTCTTTCATTTTTTGAAATAATCGGCTGCTCACTGAGCTCGAGGTCTGATGTGATGTGAGGGTGGCGTGAACTTCAAAATGAGACTTTTGGTGTATAAATGGGTTCATCATCAGACCTCGGCAGTAAACAGCTGGACCAGGAGTGGGATTACCTTTAGAAATACTCAGAGTAAACATAAATATGAGAGACAGACTGTCGAAGTTAAAGATCCAACACACGTTAAACCTTCATTCGTTAAAGAACTGACGACTTGGTACCTCAGACTTCATTACCAACGATTCCTTAAAACACGGCTGAACTTTAGCTCCCGCCCAGTGCAGGCACATGACTCTGACGACAGGTGGCGCTCTCGGCCCGCTCACCTGAACCACAAGCTTAATATTCACGTTAAAGTCAGTGTTGTGATAATAACCATACACTGTGTATTGTCAGTGTTTGTGCATGTGTGGGTGTGCGTGTTTTGGAGTGTGTGCCGGCTTCGCCTCCCCCTATGACATGACCGTCCAATCCTACGCAGCTCCCGTGTGTGACGTCTTTTGTTCTGCAGAAGAAGAAGAAGCTGCCTCCGGCGAAAGATGTGTCTGGGTGCGTTTGCGTGTTCTTGTATGTCTATTGTTGTAAGGACGATTAAAAACGTTGGTTCTCCACTTTGGGACAGATTTTCTGAGACCCTTTAGAAGCAGGGTTAGGTTATGAGTTTGGGGGGGGGGGTGCATCGCATCTACAAGGGTCCTTGTGTAGGTGAAATGAAACAATAGACAGACAAGTGTGTGTGTCAGGAGTCAGAGCTGTGTAAAAATCTGTGTGTACAGTAAACAACAATAGAGCTGAAGTAGAAGAAACTGCTCATTTTAAACTCTGTGTCTGTCCTGAAGGGGGCGTCAGTGCTCGTCCAATCACAAGGCTGCGTTTCAGGTGGCTGCTGTGGGGGAAAAAACACCTGAAGTTTTATCTGCTTTTATTTTATTGCCCGAGAATGTAGAGAAAAGAATGAGAAATGTTTTCTATCAGGCTGCAGAAATATAATAAACACTGAACACACTCAGCCACACAGTCCTGCTCTGTTATTACAAGGAAAGGTGGAGCACGGGTGGGGGTGCATGATCGCTTTGGCTCCACCCAGCATGTGAGTGTTTGAATGTAAGCTTGTTTCTTTTACCTTCTCTGTAACACGGCTGCTGACGAGGATCAAATCAATCAACTAGAAAATCAATGAGAAAAGGCACTATTGAAAGTTAATGGTGTGCTGTCCTCGCCCTCAGGTTCCTGGTTTTCACCAGCGAGCTAACAATGCTCCAGTAATCAGACTCATTTTCCTTTTTTGTGCTGATTTATTGAATGATGGCCTCTGACCTTCTCTTTGACCATTGTAAAACTGAAAACATACAAAATATTGTATTAGCTAACTAACATTGCAAACTAGCTTGTTACAAGCTTACTGCAAGCTAACAAGATAAAACTTTCATACTCAATTAAACAAAGTTTTAAACACAACAAGAGACAATTATTATTTAATCATCACTCATACTTACGGACAAATCTCGTCCAAAGCAACATTTTCAGCTTGGAACGATAATGCTTCAGCATTACGTTCAGCCATCTTGGATTTTCCACTTCCTCTATTTTTCTTTTTCCAAAGTAATCAAAATAATATTACAAATCAGCCACTAGAGGGGGCTCTAGGGCAGATTACTAAACTGTATTATCCAGCGTAACATATAAAAGGCAGAACAAATATCCTTTATTTATATAAAGTTCTGCCAGGAGAGCAGACTCTGCTCCACACTGGAGCCTCCGCTTCTCCATAGAGCGCCCCCTGGAGGAGCGAAGGAGGCCCACAGCCAAGCTCCCTGCAGACCACCTCTGCATCCTGCAGGTCAAGCTTCACGCACTGAGGACCATCTCTGGTTACACTTCCCTGCAGTCAGTGTTGAACAGCAGGTACATTAGGGGCCAGTTTCTGTGTAAAAATGTGATTAAAAACCTGAAACACTTTGATGGTTTTGGTCTTTTCATGCTGGCAGTAAGAAAACAACAGAATCATTCCAGCCTGACTGATTAACAGAATCTTTGGTAGAAAGAAAGTAAAATCTGTGACTGAGGTGATGGATGAGCTGAGAACTTCATCTGGATATGAGATGAGCTCCTTCCTCTTCAGCCGGCCCTTCTTCAGCTGCACCAACACCAAAGTTAACCAGCTTGTTGTTCTCCGGTCTGCCCAGCCTCTGCCCCCTGCTGGCCTGGAGGGACATAAGCACACATAGATCAGACTGACTGCATCGCTCCTCTCTCAGGGCTTCGTTCTCTGATGCAAACATGTGTTCAGTACCTTACAGTAGAAATACAGGACAACGTTCTCCAACAGCAGGATCAGTGGCAGGACGAGCGCTCTGATGATGAAGCCTGTGGGATCTGGATGACCTGCGGGATCGAACACATTCACAGTCATCACGAGTCAAACAGCTGCCATTAAACACAAACTGCAGAGAAATCTGTGAACATCGTTTATCTGGACCTGAACCTCTGCTCTGAGGACAAACCCCTTTAAACCCCTCTGAGAATAATCTGTGACTGGAGCCTGCACAAGTTAAACTGAGTTTAGTGATGCACAGCAAAATCTCCAGTGTTAAATTAACACTAGAGAGTGTCTATATGGGTCCACACCTCTGAGTGTTAAATACAACACTGTTGAGTGTTAAATTAACACTTTTGACAGTGTTATATGTTTAAAAGTAACCTAGTCAGTTTTGAAGATTAACAAAGACTAACACTGAGCAGTGCTGATTTTCTAACACTGGAAAATAACTCAAAGTGTTAGAAATATTCCAGTGTTAGAAAATCAGCACTGCTCAGTGTTAGTCTTTGTTAATCTTCAAAACTGACCAGGTTACTTTTAAACATATAACACTGTCAACAGTGTTAATTTAACACTGGAGATTTTGCTGTGTACTTAAAAGTCAGAAAATGTTTTTCATCAATTAAAGACATAAAAAGCTGATTAGTCATGTGGACAAATACATATATCCCTTCATTTATCGTCTCTTCCAACCATCCATGTAACATCAGGTGTTTCAGATCAGGTCATTGGTATTTAGGGAGTGATGCCTGTGACACTGAGGACCTGCTGTTGTCATTGGTGTTGAAGTTGTCTCATCATACTATTATCTACACAACATTCTCTGGGGTTCGGGGTATGTCTGGTATTACATTTTAAAGGTACCAGGAGTGATCAATCAGTGTATTTTGTGGAAATCAAGCAGCTGCTTGTTTCTGGTTAATCCTGTTTGAGTCAAAAAGCTGTCTCCAAAACCCCCCACACCTCATTCCTGGATCTGCCAGTAACTCTGCAGCTGTTAGTGTCAAAGTGATGCAAACATATTGAGCTTGTACACATTTAACCGGCACAGCAGACAACCAGGAAAATCCTTTATGGCCCAAGAAAAACTACAAACTACAGTCGGTCAACATCCAATCAAAGAGAAATAATTTGCTTTAGATAGACAAATCAAAGATGAAATGTTTGGCTACAGTAACTGTAGAGACATTCAGAACAAACCAATGGCAGATGTTAAAAAACAAACCATCAACCAGGCAGAACTATGCTGGTGTGTTGTTGCTTCACAGCATCAGAGATGGAGAGACTTCAGCTACTGATTCCACTCTGAACTGCAACATAATGATGACACATCTGTCTTAAACCTGAACAAGGACTAGATGAGTCGATGGGATAATGATCCTCAACACATGCACACATTCACCAATAAGTGACTCAGAAAGAAGAATTAGAAGAGGAAGGAGTCAACGCCCAGGTCAGCTGAATCCCGCTGGAGTGTTGTGTGACGAAGCAGGTGGCACACGCAGGAAAACCACCCAGAAACAACATTCTGGCTTAAACAGCAGTCCAGATGTTAACAGGATGTGCCTGGGATGACTGATGTTTTGATTTGTCGCTGTGTAAATGAAATAGTTTTCAGAGAACCGGCGTTACTGTGGTAACCATTCATACTCTGCTCGTCACTGTTTCTGGCTGCAAACCTTTCAAAGTTAGATTTTACAGAAAGTCTCTCTGCTTCAGCTCACCTGAGACAGTCACAGACAGCTGGCGGCTCTCAGAGGAGAAGTTGTGAGAAAAAACATAAACACGATAAAAGCAGCTGTAGTTTCCTTGGTGGGCGGGCTCTGTGACAGGAAACAGGAAGTGGGCAGAGTGATTGACAGCTGGCTGGGTGTAGTTGTATGCTGTGTTGGAGGAAGTGAAGGTGAGCTGGAAGGAGCCTCCTGGGAACTGTGGCTGGATGGAGCAGCTGATGGTCAAGCTGGAGCCCCTGGACACCCGAAGCCCCTGCTGCTGTGCCTCAGAGACCCCGTCCATGGAGGCGGGGACAATAATGCTTGGCTGAGCCAGCAGGTCTGTAAATGAACAGAGACCATGACAGGTGAGGTTATCATCAGAGGCCTTATGGCAAACAAAACAGCCTCTGAACAGGAGCAGCAGCGAGCTGAGCGACGACGGACTGTAAACTGAGGTACTGGATCCACCTTCAGGACCTCCACAAAGCCAGTCACACAGCTTCCTCCAGATGTTTGTTGAACATCAGCAGTTTATGGAAAGACTGAAGTTTGCAAAAAGTTAAACCTTTCTTTGTCACAGATCGTGACTGTGAAGAGAAATGAAACACTGCCCCTTAAATATTCTCAGGGGTAACTCATGAGTAATGATTAGGAGTTTTCAGATCTTTTAAAACATTTTCATGTACTTTGTTCTCATGAGAACATTTCTCCTTGTTGAAGAGATTTATTTGTAGCTGTCTGGTCTACGCTGCTATAAGGTTTTGCTTGGTTAACTGCATGCAGACGACTGCTGAGTGTGACAGAAAGAGCAGCAGCAGTAAAACGAGTTAATGGGATCATTAAAGGTTTGTTTATTTGTAAGTACTAACGTCAGGTACTGTTAGCTAGGTTAAGTAGGTCACATACCAGCAAATTTCAACCTGAGTATTGTTCGGCAGTTCTTTTGCTTCCTCCATAGACTCTAGTGTTCAAATGTACAACTTCGTAAGAGTTTGCAGCTGGTTACATAAACTTTCTTGGTCTCAGTGCTTAAATGTTCCCTTCAAAACTCTTTAAAATGAACTAAATCTATGTCTTCCACTAACAATCACTTCCTTCGTGTCACACCTTCAACTATTTCCCCCTGTTGTTTTTCACAAACTGTGTAATTGATGGGCTTACCTGAACAGGTGACACTGAGCACAGAGGAAGAGTAAGATGGTTCTACACATTCCCTTAGGGAAGATCTCAGCTTGAAACAATCAGGATTGATCTTCAACACAAATCTGTATGTGGACATTTTTTTTCCAACAGAAACAGCAGAGCCACAGTCCAGATGTTCACAGACAACAGCTGCTGGTTTCATGGTCCAACCATTGTCATCCACTGGTCTCCATTCTCCCAGGTGTTTCACCTCCAGTGTACCTGCACAGCGACTGGCTCCTCCCACCAACCTGACAGGCTCTGACAGAAAGCAGAGAGTCATCAGTGAGAGAACAAAGTGAGTTTGAGCCCAAGCTGCAGCTCCTCTTCTACCTGAGCAGGTGAGTCCAGCAGCTTTGCCAGGTGAGCAGCTGCTTCTAGCTGAGCCTGAGCTTCGACAGTCCAGGAGAGCAGACTCATGGCCTCCACACTGGAACTCTCTGCTCCACACTGGAGCCTCCGCTTCCCCATAGAGCGCCCCCTGGAGGAGCGAAGGAGGCCCACAGCCAAGCTCCCTGCAGACCACCTCTGCATCCTG
>NW_024582484.1:1555794-1566398 GCF_018398535.1 Haplochromis burtoni
CTACGGGAAAGTAACTGTAATCTAATTACCTTTTTTGCAATAGTAATCCCTTACTTTACTCGTTACTTGAAAAAAGTAATCTGATTACAGTAACGCATTACTTGCAACGCGTTACTGCCCATCTCTGCAGACGAGGGCCCTCAGTCATGAGGGATGCTCTGTGCATAGCCACATGGCCAGTGGCGTTTGATGCCCCTGCAGCTCCGTTGTTCCACTGAAGGAAAAAGCACCCCAGACCATGATGGTGCCCCCCCCCCCCCCCACTGTGGGCGTAGAAAACACCTCAGGTGGGATCTGCTTATCATGCCAGTAACTCTGGAAACCATCAGGACCATCAAGGTTACATTTGCTCTCATTGGAGAATAAAACTTTCCTCCACCTTTCAGCGTCCGATGTTTGGTCCAAGCGGTCATTTCTGTGGTGTCCAAGGAGACGAGGCCTTTGAAGGCGTTTTTTGTTTTTTAAGGCCCTTCAGTCTCAGATGTCGTCTGATGGTTGCTGGCTGCAGTCGGCTCCAGTAACGGCATTGATTTGTGTTGAGAATCGTCCAGTGTCTTTACGGACAGCCAGTTGGCTCCTCCGGCTCAGTGCTGGTGACATGTTTGGGGTTTTCCACTTGACTTTTTTGTTCCATAACCTTCAGGATCATTTAAGGAATTCCAAATGACCTTCTTACTGCGTCCCCCCTCAGCTGCTTATGCAATTCGACAAACCGACCACGTTCAAAAACAAAACTTTTTTTGCCTTTGCCGTCAGAACGTCATGACAGTGACACCACCTGACAGAAAATGACAATGAATCCACAGTTTTGCACAGATTTGTCTTTTTTCCGGCCTGAACTTTGGATGAGCTGTAAAACAGTCTCAGTTTAAGTTTGTTTTGATTTTAAACTTTTGATCAGGGCTGAAACTCAAAGTATATTTTCATGATTTTCTATAACACAGGCTTCACCTCCGCCAACTGGAATTCCTGAGCTGGACCTCTGGACTGTGTCTGTACTGCTGGATGTTTCCTAACACTAACTAGCTGTTACTTGTGTCTGTGTGATGCTTTTATGTGCTCTGTGAACCTAGTTTGATAACAAAGCTAGCATTAGCTGATAACACTTCAGAAAACCAACAAGACTTAAAGCTAAAGTCCAGAATTAAAAATATTTATATACAGTCTTCTGTCTGGTCAGTAGTGCAGCTTGATGCATTAACTTGGTCTGGACTGCGACTGATTTGGGAACAAAAGAAAATGACAGTGGGTCCTCTAAGCTAGCCAGTAATGCTCAAGCTTCTTCTCAAAGGGGTATCCTTCGGACACAGCAATGGTACCACCTATTTACATTAGTCTAGATTGTATATCACCTGACATGGCTGCATATCTATCTTCTAATAACATTTATGAAAGTGATGGCCTTACCTGAACAGGTGAGATCAAGGATAGAGGAGGAGGACCATGATATTGCACACTCCCTCAGAGGAGATCCAGACTGAACACAGTCAGGGTTGATCCTCCAAACAGATCCATATGACTTAAATATCAGTCCTACAGAAACAGCAGAGCCACAGTCCAGATGTTCACAGACAACAGCTGCTGGTTTCATGGTCCAACCATTGTCATCCACTGGTCTCCATTCTCCCAGGTGTTTCACCTCCAGTGTACCTGCACAGCGACTGGCTCTTCCCACCAACCTGACTCATCAGGCTCTGAACAGAAAGCAGAGAGTCATCAGTGAGAGAACAAAGTGAGTTTGAGCCCAAGCTGCAGCTCCTCTTCTACCTGAGCAGGTGAGTCCAGCAGCTTTGCCAGGTGAGCAGCTGCTTCTAGCTGAGCCTGAGCTTCGACAGTCCAGGAGAGCAGACTCATGGCCTCCACACTGGAACTCTCTGCTCCACACTGGAGCCTCCGCTTCCCCATAGAGCGCCCCCTGGAGGAGCGAAGGAGGCCCACAGCCAAGCTCCCTGCAGACCACCTCTGCATCCTGCAGGTCAAAGTCAGCTTCACACACTGAGGACCATCTCTGGCTAGACTTCACCTGCAGTCCCCCTGAACACAGACTGGAACCGTTCAGCAGCCTGACAGAGTCTGCAGAGATCAGAGACGCAGACACACAAGACAACGATGGCAGCAAACAACTATTCACTCATTCAGACTCACAACTCCAACATGAGTTCATCATTAACAACAGAATGTTATAGCAGCGCACACTGGGCTCATGTCAGCATCACGCTTAGATTTTGTACGCAGATTTTTGAATAAAGCTTTGATTAGAAAATGTTCCAAAGCTATCGAAAGGAGCAGGGCTGAGTACCCAGGGGAAAGAGGCCATGTGACCATGTTTCTCTGGCCTCCTCTCATACACTACACAGCTCTTTCTCCTCTTGAGCTCATGATGAACAGGTTTCTATACAGAAACAGGATTGTGGCAGTCTGCACGTTACAGGTTGAGGCTGATTTCGAATGATACCGATTCACTGACATAAACATGGAGCTACGAAGAAGTTTAAGTTTAATAAACTCCTACAGTGATCTTGCATGGACACTTTTTCAAATTCTTTTTGGCCTTTTACTTAGACAGTGAAGAGCAGACAGAGAGAGAGGGAACAACCCCTTTCCCCCATTCATTCAATATATTTTTGGTTTTCTTTAACGAAACTTTGCTGTGTCTGGTCTCATCATTCACACCATCTGGGCTCCACAGCACTTTTCCTTCAGTCAGTTAAATTCACCCACTGCAGTAAAACTAGCCCTTAAATAACTTTGTGTTACATGTGGCGAGTCGGCCTGATGTGTGAATGAATGGGTTTTGTGTTATTTAATTGGGTATTTTCTGTGTTTTGAAAGGTCTGCGACCAAAAAAACATGAAGTTTATTAAGAAAAGTGGTGTCAATGTTGCACATCCTGTCATTGTTTCAAAAGATTTCACCTGGCTGTGAAAAATGAAAAAAAGAACAAGCTAAAAAGACCAAGTCAAACAGTAAAAACTGGAAACCAGCAGCTCAGAAACCCTTCAAGCTGAAGAGGGAGCACCGACATGCTGGTTGGTGATTGGTCCAGAGAACTCCTGAAGTCCTGCTGGACAAAGTCGCTGCACTTACCTAAACAGGTGAGATTGAGGATGGTGGTAGAGGGTAACAGTCGTAAACAGTCCCCCAACTTAGATCCGGACTGAAAGCAGTCAGGTCTGATCGACCATACGAATCTCCGTGGGGACTTTCTCTCTTGTACAGAAACAGCAGAGCCACAGTCCAGATGTTCACAGACCACAGCTGCTTTCTTCAGGGTCCAGTTATAGAAGTCTACTGGTCTCCATTTTCTCACGTGCTTCATCTCCAGTGTACCTCCACAGTGACTGGCTTTTCCCACCAACCTGACTTCATCAGGCTCTGAACAGGAAGCAGAGTCATCAGTAAAGAAGGTCAAACGTTGCTGCTGATTCTGCGTTTGTGATTATTTATTTCTCTTTGACTCCGTTTACCTGCTGAACTCTGATTTCTCTCACTGATTCCTGAGGAGAAAATCAGAGAAGAGCCATTGATAAAAGTAACGCGTTACTGTAATCCGATTACTTTTTTGAAGTAACGAGCAATGTAAGGGATTTCTATTGCAAACAAGTAATTAGATTACTGTTACTTTCGCATAAGCACGCTGCGTTACTGCGTTACTAAACCGTGATCAACAATGGATAATATGGAGCGATGGAGAGAGTACGGCTGTGCAGCGTTTAAAGCTTGGAAGTACTCACATTACTTTGAGTTTGACCCTGTAAAAGTGACACAAACATTAGCGTCCGCTGTTCCCTGCGTGGGAAGAAAACTTCTTTTTACAGCGAAAACCCCCTAAACATCCGAGCAAGCACCGAGTAGCTGCCAGGGAGAAGGATCCAGCTTCTATGCAAGGGGAGGGAGGGTCTAACAAATGCTGTGCCTTTAAAGTTATGTTTTTATTATACTTGTTATACATTCCAGCCACCCATGTCTATGAACTATATAAGAAAAATGTGGAAACTTCTTCACAAATAAAATTTTAACCATTAGACAAAAAAGGACTCATAAATTATCTCACGTAATCAACGAGAGCGTGATGTAGACACAGTCTGCAGCTCTCGCTGAAACCTCCGGCACATTCTCACTCACAGAAACACATCTGTGGCAGTGATGCACAAGCTAACCACACAAGGTAAACACGCCCACAGCACAGAAAGGAAGTGTCATGAGACGATCTCACACCTCGAGTTTTTTCTTACATTTAGTTTGGTGCTCTTCACATACTTAAATAATCAGGCCCCATCTTATCTTAATGACCCTGTAGTACCATATCACCCTATTAGAGCACTTCGCTCTCGCTCTGCAGGCCTACTTGTTGTTCCTAGAGTATTTAAAAGTAGAATGGGAGGCAGAGCCTTCAGCTTCTGGAGAACCAGCTTGGATTCAGGAGACACTATCTCTACTTTCAAGATTAGGCTTCAAACTTTCTTTTTGCTAAAGCATATAGTTAGGGCTGGACCAGGTGACCCTGAATCCTCCCTTAGTTATGCTGCAATAGACGTAGCCTGCCGGGGGATTCCCATGATGCATTGAGTTTTTCCTTTCCAGTCACCTTTCTCACTCACTATGTGTTAACAGACCTCTTGTAACAGCAGTCTGGCGAGGAAGGAGCGACTAGCAGGTCCAGCAAGCGTGTGGTGTGGGGGTTAGCTGAATAACCCGAAGCCAGTCGGTTAAATCAAACAACAGACCTTTATTCATTATCAGCAACATAAGACCATACAAGCCAGGTCTCCACGGCTCTACTCTGTCCGTACATACATGTGCGGGGTTCGGCGCCAGGCCGTTACAACAGTAAGGTGTTTCCTCGGAGACTGGAACATGAGCAGCATGGAATGGCTGCCGCTAACAACACCACACCCACTAGGAGACTCCAACAACTACTACAATAGTAGGGCAACCCCCCCTAGTAGTGCTATAACCCAAAAGGGTTGTTACGCTCTCTGCACTGAATCATATCTGTTATTAACCTCTGTCTCTCTTACACAGCATGTCTTTGTCTTCCTTCTCTCACCCCAACCAATCACAGCAGATGCCCCGCCCCTCCCTGAGCCTGGTTCTGCTGGAGGTTTCTTCCTGTTAAAAGGGAGTTTTTCCTTCCCACTGTCGCCAAAGTGCTGCTCATAGTGGGTCATATGATTGCTGGGTTTCTCTCTGTGTGTGTTATTGTAGGGTCGACCTGACAATATGAAGACCTTGAGCCGACTGTTGTTGTGATTTAGAGCTGTATAAATAAACTTGAATCTTTTCTGTGTCCGCTCCGTTCATCTTAGCATTTGTGTTTTCACTTCGTGTTTTTGTTGAATAGTGAGGCAGCACGTAGACTGGAGAGACTTGAGTTCAGTGACGTAAACACTGGTCTTTTATTTGAGTGGGAGTATCCTGTCAGAGTGTGTGCAGGATTTCAAACTACTGTGTGGTTTCGATCTTGAAGAATTAAAAGTTGATGATGTGTTGACTGTTTTAAACTTGAGAGTTTTCTCTTTTTCTTTCCTTCGATGTGATTTTCATTTACGCTCTAAATAAAGCTCACAGCCCATCTTTTAACAGATTTAACTGAACATCTTCCATCCATCCATACTCTGTCATTTATCCAGTTCAGGGTCAATGCGGGGGTGGAGCCTATCCCAGCCATAGGGCAAGAGGCGGGGTACATCCTGGACAGGTCACCAGCCTGGCGCAGGGCTAACACAGAGAGACAGACAACTGTTCGCACTCACATTCACACCGATGGGCAATTTAGAATCACCCATTAACCTAACCCCACTAACTGCATGTCTGTGGACTGTGGGAGGAAGGGAGGGAACCCACGCAGCACTGTGCATCTTCTTTATGTGGGTTGTCCAGAATAGCTCAGGATAACAACTACCTCTAAACCTGGACGTTAACATATGCATTCACATTTTTCTCAAAGCATTAAAGAGGAAGCTTTAATCAGTAAATCTAAATATTTACTGCAACTCGTGTTGTTAAAGCCGAGTCCTACCTGAGCTCCACAGCAGCAGCAGCAGCAACAGGTGATCCATGTCCAGGCCAACGTGTCTCTGATCTGATCGTCACATGTGCCGTGCTCGCCGTATATCTGCAACAGGAAGAGGGGGAGCTTCACTCCTCTCTCTCTATGTTAGAGAATTGTGGATTAATATAGTTGTCATTGTGCAGGGAGGCCAAGATGAGCAGATTTGTTTTCAGCTTTTAGTCGTTTTCCATTGCAAGCGTTTGGTTTTTAGATTTAGCACGAAAACCTTTGTTTTTACACCTGGTTGGTTGAAAGGTTGCGCCATGTATGGTGTAGCAGGAAATGTCACACACACGCACACACACGCACACACACACACACACACACGCACACACACACACACACACACACGCACATGCACACGCACACACACTAACACACACACACACACACACACACACACACACACACACACCACACACAGCACACCGACACACACACACACACCACACGACACACAACACCCCGCACACACACACACACACACACACAACCACACACACACACGCACACAAAAACGCACCGCACACACCGCACACAGCACACGCACACACACACACACACACACACACACACACACTTACATGTGAGTGCATGAACTGTCATATGACTAATGAGATGTATGTGTAACTGCTGTGAGGGGAGGCTTGAGTACAGAGTTGGCTGAGATCAGGTGAAGAGCTTACGAATCGAAGACCCTGTCTGGGCTCCCCTTGCAAGCAAAATCTTGAAGCGCTTTGTGTTTTGCTTTGTTCACAGTCGGATGGTCTCAGAGTCAGCAGCGTCTCTGTAAGACCCCACACTCTATTTGGCAGTTTTGGTTACGCAGAGAACCATCTTTCAGTTTAAAAACTATATTTCTATCTGTAAGCTCGGTTATTTCTGCCTCTCGGTGTCAAATACGAACATCTGAGGGACTCATCATCTGTTAGCCTGAGTGAAAATCCAGCTCTGTTGAAGTGCCACGGACACCCAGAGAAACTGTGTCAACGGCGGTTTTATTCCATATTCATCCAGCCTGTTTTAAGCGTGGACACTGAAGCCTGCAGAGGCTTTGATGGTGCCCTCATCTCTGAGCACTGGTCACCTGATCCTGGGGTAAATTTGCTGGGACGTCCACTCCAGAGAAGATTCACAGTCATCTTGAATGTTTTCCTCTTGTTAATTCGTGTTAGTTTCTCAGACAGTGCTTGGGGTGGTTGCCTCTTGCTTTCGGGATTGGTGGGGGTCTGGGAGTGAGAGACTAGTTGAGGCTGCTTATCTTGCACCTTTGGGGTCACCCGTGGCATCTGGGTTGTGTTGGCCAGTGCCCTGCTTGGGATTCGGGTTGGTTCGTTGTGCCTTGGCTTCTGCGGTGTGCCGGGCCCTTCTCTCTGGGTGCCCTTACTATGTCTGTGGGGCTGGGACGTGCTGACTGGCTCTCTGTGGGGGCTTTGGACACTGGCGCAGACTTTCATGCATGTTTATCACACGGCACCCTGGTGCTCAGCTTCATGGTCTTTGCTACATGTCATTACCAGATGTGCAGCAGATGTGGGCGTCTGTCAGTGAGGTATAACCTGCGTCCTGCAGGTTCAGAGGGTCGAGGCTTTATTCTTCACTTTATAAAACGTTTTTCTCCATTAAAGTTGAAGTTGGGACTTTGTGTTCTTGATGTTTGCATTTCTGGAAAATGCAGCAGCAAACTTTGATCTGATATAAATCAGCTGCGCGTTAGAGGTGAGAGATGTGTGGTTGTGTTTCCATGACGAACAGGATGGACCGAGCAGGTCTTATCAGATTCATGCCGGCAGCTTCCTCTCATCGTTTCTGCTGTACGTGAAAACACACACTGAGTTACAGCTGCTGCCTATCATTATGTTAACTGCACATAAAGCTCTTCCTCACATGTCAATGGGTTTTTTTGGACACCACTCAGACAGCCAGCAATTCAAGGAGAACGTGCGGCTCAACATGTCACTCCTGGTCTGATTGGGGAGGGAACCAGCGAAAACGTGGAACTGGGTGTTAACAGACCTCTCTGCATTGAATCATATCTGTTATTAATCTCTGTCTCTCTTCCACAGCATGTCTTTATCCTGTCTTCCTTCTCTCACCCCAACCAATCACAGCAGATGGCCCCGCCCCTCCCTGAGCCTGGTTCTGCTGGAGGTTTCTTCCTGTTAAAAGGGAGTTTTTCCTTCCCACTGTCGCCAAAGTGCTGCTTATAGGGGGTCATATGATTGTTGGGGTTGTTTGGTCTCTTCCTTACGATATAAAGTACCTGGTGATGGATGCTGTTATTTGGCGATAAATGAATAAAATCAAGTTAAGTCAGCTTTATTTATATCGCAAACTTAAAAGACATCAAGTGTCAGCAAAAGAAAGAAGTAAAATAAATGAGGTAAAAAACAAACTATTACAAAACGTGCATATATATATACACAGAGACAAACAGACCACTTAGATCAGCGAGGACATAGTGTGATTGAACTGACATCGATCAGCCTTCCCGTCTCTGTCACACATAACCTGTGTGTGTCCGACTTTTACTCTACATGTTGCAACATTTAGACGCCATATAAAAGGTTAAAAACTAAGATTTGTATTCAGATCTTTACCTTAATACATCATAATGTGACAAAGACAGTCACAAATGAAAACACAACTCTGGATTTGGTTAAAACAACATCAGAGTCTTAACATAGACCCTGTAACCACAAAAACCATGACATCAGTAAATCCAGTTACCTATGCACATCTGAAAATGGAGTCTGAATCAGAAGTCACACCCTTAGATGGGGCACATCAGCTCATCTCCTTTAGTTCCTCTTACAGTGTTTCCACATGAGAACAGCGAGCAATAAAAAAGAAGAAGAAATCTGATTAAAGCTGTGGGCAGGAAAAGAAAGGCCAGAAAAACAGCTCCGAAGAGAGCACGGCTTCCTCTCTTGTGACATTCAAGGTGTCTTCATATTATTATTGTTTCTTCATAAAAGGTTTTGACACTTTTTTTGCAGAGCAGGTCATCTACTAATGGGAAGGTTGGTAGTTTGATCCCTGGGTCCTCCTCCAGCATGCCTCGGGCAAGATCCCATGAATGAGCTCAGTTTACATGCATTCAGTTAGTGGTGCAGAAAATGTAGAAGATTGTTAGGTAGATGTCGAGCTCGAGGCCTGCGGGCCACATGCGGCCCGGACCCCTGAGATCCTTAGCTGCCTTACCAAACGACAGGCCAGCCGTCATCATTCCCACATCGATGACGTCAGTTTAGTGACGCCTCTATTCATGTATTCAACCTTAATTTCAAGTCAGAACGAGCCGTTAGCGATGGCCACGAGACAAGTTGATTCTGAAAACAGAGCCTTTCGGACCCAGCGGCAGGTTTATTACATGCTGACTGAAACCTGCGTGTCTTACACGTGGAGCTAAACTCGAGGGTTGAAGAGGAAGCTGACGTCACCACAGCCGTGACAGTTTCATTGTGGCAGAGGAGCCACGAGCTGCATGACGAACGTGAGTCCAGACAAAAAGACAGCGTTTGAAATCTCTCAGACTCGTACTCCCGACTGCTTCGATTTATAGTGATGTTAGAAGAACGTTTAGTTTTGGTCGGTTCAGTAAATGTTTATCGTGTTCGGCCCGTGGCCTAAAGCGTCCTTTGAGTGTGTTGTGGTTTATCTGACCAATAACGCGGCTCTTTATCGTCACGCCAACCACATCCGTGGTTATCAGCAGTTCTTCTTTCTGTGTAAGAGCAGAGAGGAAGTAGTGTGGTACACGTTAGACATCGAGGAGAGTTGAGGGTGAGTGTGTCTGTGTGTGTTTGTTGCAGAAAAACATGCTTTTCCATATTTGAATGTTCAGCATAGAGATGGCAGCTGTTCAGCTGGGTTGGTGTCAGTGCACTGTGCTAACGATCAAGCTTTTAACATCGTTTTCTTCAATGCGATACTTGAAAGTCAGCAGCTCCTTTAAATGTGCAGCTAATATTAATAGTAATCACTCTCCTCTTTGTCAAAATGATTTTTTAATTATTATATAATTATAATAAAGAATATTAATGTGGATGATCTCTGTCCAAACCCAGAGAAAGATGAGTGGAGTGACCTCATTCAACAACAGCTCTTCATTTTCCAATGAGACAGAAAGCTGTAATCCAGTCACCACCGTGTCCCATCTCTTCTTCATACCCATCCTTAGTTTGGTGTTTCTGGTGAGTTTCAGTGACTCAGATCAGCGTATTGCTCTCAACAACTACTTAAGGTCATTTACATTTTAGAAATTTCTTCAAATTTCAGCAAGAAAGTGTCACAGTCCTTAGTCTTAGATCCAAGTGTAACACAAAAGACTTCAGGAGCGGCGAGTGTGGGCGGGCACAGTGCAGACACATCTGTGTTACAACCAGTGTTGGTCAAGTTACTTGAAAAAAGTAATCAGTAACTAATTACTGATTACTTCCCCAAAAAAGTAATCCCGTTACTTTACTGATTACTTATTTTCAAAAGTAATTAATTTCTTAGTTACTTAGTTACTTTTTAAAAACACGATTTACAACCTGAAGAGGTG
>NW_024582484.1:1592234-1602218 GCF_018398535.1 Haplochromis burtoni
ACTTATCTAATAAACCTTTATGTGAATATGTTCTGTTAACTCAAAAGTATAACGAGAACTAAACTACATACAGATCACACACTCTATATTAAAGGGTATAATATGATCTACAGCAGTATTCCAATTCAACTACTTTGATTACATATATAAGGTAACATATAATAACAGAATAATCTAATAATGTGTCCACGTTCATGTGTGGGACCAGTCACACATTGCACCAGGTTAAACGAATCAATAAGGTTTAAAAAGCCCTTCGCCATCGGCATATCAGGACAACACACGTGAATATTACAATCCCCAACAATAAGAACACGATCATATTTTGGCACGAATTCAGCCAAGAAGTCAGCAAAGTCACCCACAAAGTGCTTATTGTATTTTGGAGGCCGATAAACACAACACTGTGTGAGAGCAGCCCAGCTCGAACACAGACAGTTCAAAGCTGGTGAACGACGGGGTTGATAGCTGCTTACATTTAAAACGACTTTAAAAGATCGTAGCTATTCCTCCTCCTCGGCAATCATCAGGTAGAAGATCTGAGAAGATGCTGCACCGGCGCTCAGCCACGTCACACACAGAGAAAATCCAGTCCTCGGGATGTGGAAAAATCCTTCAGGATAAACGTTTTGTTCGCTGGGACCTAGCATTTACCAGGCCAATCCTGGCGGTAAGCGGCGGATCCCCGTCGCTAGCCGTCCTAGAAGCCCGACACAGAGGCCGCAGGTTCCGCAGATTCACACCACGCCGGCGGGAGAGCAGGGTTTTAGGAACTGGAACTGGAACATCCCATCCAGGCCGATGACCGGTACCAGCCAGGTACCAACAGGTTCCAACGATCGCCGAGAGAAACAGAAGTTTGGCACCGCTCCTTGTTTTCTGGATAAGGGCTTAAGAGAAAACCTTAAAGAAGCTTTCAGCTTGTAGCAGCTGTCTGGCGAGGAAGGAGCGGCTAGCGGGTCCAGCGAGCGTGTGGTGTGGGGGTTAGCCAAATAACCCGAAGCCAGTCGGTTACATCCAATAACAGCCCTTTATTCGCTGTCAGCAACATTACACCTTATAAGCCAGGTCTCCACGGCTGTACTCGTCTGTGCATGCACGGAGATTGGTATCGCCGCCGCCAGCTTGTCACAACAGTAAGGTTTCTTTTGAGGGAATAGAACATGAGCAGCATAGAATGGCTGCCGCTAACAACACACACCCACTAGGAGACCCCGGCGACGGCACTTATGCCGGAGCGGTGGATCTGGAACACGGCACAGGTGAGCCGGGATCTCCGATATCAGCGGGGGCGAAGTTTTATGTCCAGCTTGGTTCCACTTTGCCCAGCCTTTGGCAGAAGGTCAGAGGTCCAAGCCACACACACCGGCGCCATCTTGAAAAAGGATTTTACTCCAAAAAAAAAATTTTACTCCAAACTGTGGAAGGGGAGTCAGACTCAGGCTACGTCCACACGTACCCGGGTATTTTTGAAAGATTTTTCTATGCGTTTGCACCTTTCGTCCACACGTAAACGGCGTTTTCGGTCACTGAAAACGGAGATTTCTAAAAACTCCGGCCAGGGTGCAGATTTTTGAAAACTCCGTTTTTGCATTTACGCGTGGACGAGAAAAACGAAGAAAACGCAGCGTCAAAGGTGTGCGCCTTTTTTGACGTCACACTGTGCGCCACGTTATTGTTTCGGTGAAATGAATTTCTACAATACTGTTACTGTTAATTCTACTCTGCAGTGTTTAAATGCTTACATATACACACAGTTACTGTCCGTCCACACATACGACTCGGTTCTGCTTCTATGCCCCAGCTTTGTTTACTTTTTCCCACCGAGGCTTCTAGACTTCTGATTGGCCAACATTTCTGCACGGTTAGGAATCTAGCGCCACCTGCTGCTTTGGCATGTTCATAGCAGCGTTTTCCTTCATTTCTGCCTTTATGTGTGGACGGGATTATTTTTTAAAACGAAAACGGAAAATCTCCGTTTTCACAAATACCCGTGTACGTGTGGACGCACCCTTAGTGTCGTCAGGGGATGAGGTGGAGAAAGGCCAGATGTAGGGGGGGTAAGGTGAACACTTAGGGGACGTATCCATGTCCTTTTTATGTTTGGCTCCACCCTTCACAATATATGTGCGTGCGTGTATGTTGGCTGTTTTCCATTAGGTACGAATGCAGACGGTTTGAGCCAATAAAGCGCTGCTTAGCATCCTCAGCTGTTCGTCGTTGATGGCCTTGTCTTTGTGTGATTGGAGCAGGGCATCACGGCTCATGATGTTTCCATGTTACCGCTACGTAACATGCTGTTCACTTTATCTTTCATGGTGATTTTGTAGTCTCAGCCACTTCATTTATTTCTTATTTAATAAGCAAGATGTTAATTTGGTCATTTAAGATCCCATCAGAGTCAAGCAGAGGGGGTTGAGGGCAGAGCTAAGTCCCACACGAGTGGGCAGTGTGCTTCATGTCCTCCGGCCTAGTCAGAGATGGCACGTTGACCAGCAGATCAAACTCAGTCAGAGATCTTCATTTTTCTGTGGATGAATGGTGTAAGGGTACCAAACTCTCGTCCTGAGCCTGGTCTCTCTCCTCCTCAGGTGGGTTTACTTCTCAACAGCTTCACCATGAAGTTTTACTTCTGCCGAGCTCATCATCGGGTATCCAGCAGCCTGACGGTCTACCTGAGGAACCTGACGGCCGCTGACTTCCTGCTCTGTCTCAGCCTACCCATCCGCATCACCAACTACGCCAGCACATCCGTCACCATCCATGTGCTCTACTGCAGCATCGGGGCTTCTGCACTCTTCCTCAATATGTACGCCAGCATCCTCTTCATGGGGTACATCGCTGCCAACAGGTAGTAAACCTTTAGTGACATCAGACTGTGGTCTCGGCGGTTCTGTCACCAGATTAATGGCCGTAAACACCAATGCACGTCTTCTGCATCTTACAACAAGCATCACTGTGACCGCTTATTGAAATTCTTTATTGCATTTCTTCAGGTATCTGAAAATTGTTCATCCTTCAGGAACTCACGTCCTACAGACGGTACGAGCCGCCCACATCATCTCCGGGGTCACCTGGGTATTCCTCCTGATCCCTTCGATCGTTTACATCATCCTCTTTGTCATCGCCCAGAATCTGACCTCTAACTCCACCCACTGCGATTTCCAGGTCAGCCTGCTGGATACAATAGTCCACGTCAGTACAATCATCATCTTTATGTTGGTCCTCGTACCCCTGGTCTTCTTCTACCACAGCACCTCCCGCAGGGTGTTGCAGGCACAGCAGAGGCAGCTGGCCTCCTCGGGCTCCAGAAAGTTAGTGAAGTCTCGCAGGAACATTTTAGTGCTGGTCAGCATCTTCTGTGTTTGCTTCGTCCCGTATCACCTGGTTCGGCTCCTCTATATTTTTCAGTGGAACTGCTCTGTGGAGCAGGTGCTATACAACCTGAAGGAAGCGACGATAATAGTGTCAGTTCTCAACATCTGTCTGGATCCGCTCGTTTACTTTTTCCTTTCTAAGGCTTTTCGGGCCCAGGTGAGGCAGAGGACGCTGTCCAGAAGGAAACGGCCTGACATCCGACAAATGAACAAGGAAAGCGAGAGCAGCGAGGAGGCAGCTGAGCAGCAGCAACAAGCCTAACAGTGAACTGTGAAGAAACAGCCTGTTATAACACACTCAGATTTGCTCTTTGTTTTTAACCTCAAACACTCGACGTGGTGCCAGCGACCAGTGTCTGAAAGACTGATTCAAACTTTCAAAAGAACCAAGAGGATGTTTTATTTTAAAGGATACATGAAAGGAGATTATGTCCTTATTGCTTTTGCTTTTTATAATATAATACCTGCAGGTTTTCTAAATGGTCGTTTATAGTTTTATTTCATTTTGTTTTGCTTTTAGAAAACATTTAAAGTTTATAAGGTCACGTGTGCACCGAATCCTCCCTCCAGTAATCCTGAGCTGCTGCTTCTTCGTTCACTTTGTGTTCACACAGCAGCACTGTACATATTAAACCCTCTGTTTGCACACAGCTCTGTGTGCGCTGCGTCTTTTGTCTTAGTTGTATATAAAGATGTTTGTATGTCTGTGGCACGTCTGTGCTGAGACTGTGAAAACAAACAGGAAATAGGTCAGAGTGGAAGTGTGGCCACTGTTTGTGTGTGTGTGTGTGTGTGTGTGTGTGTGTGTGTGTGTGTGTGTGTGTGTGTGTGTGTGTGTGTGTGAGGAGTGATTGGATTCGTTCCAGTTTTGAAGCATTTAAAGGCCCTCATGTCAGAGATTTTCACTGATCGATGAATCCCACAAACTCCCAGCATGCAGTGCAGCGCTGTAGTGGCTGATAGTGACAGGAGGGACAGCTATGAAACCAGAACATTCAAATTAAATCTCAGATCAAATCAGTTCTGTTCAGCTCGAGTTAACCAGCTGACTGACAGGTAATGTAGCCCTGTTTAAAACCCTGAGGAACAACGTGCAGGTCAATCAGATCCAGTTTGGGGTCCACATTCATAGATCAGGCTAAAGTTTCCCTTCAGCAGGGAGGATGAAATGTTGCCGAGACAGTTTTCAGTGAGTGATTTTGCATGAAAAAGAGATGGTGTGAGATTACGTTAGTCCCAGTGAGAGGCTTTTAAAACCAAGTGTAAGAGTGCCATCTATTTACCACAAACTCACGCAACACCTCTGAGTTTTCTGTGGTTGCTTTTTGTTGCCTCTAGCTGTGAAAACAAACAGGAAATAAGTCGGTGTGGCCAGAGAGAGTGTGTGTTCGTGCGTGCAGCTTTCTCATCCTAGCATCTTTCACGCTGCTGGATTTTCTTCTTAGTAAAAACTAATTTTTTAAGGACTCAGTGACCTCGAAGCAGCAGGCTCAGCACCACAGCTGCCTGCAGCCTTCACACAGATGGAAAGTTGTGATCACGATGACTGTTGCCGGCTCAGAATGTGGGAGTCCTGCTGCGGTGCACACATGTGAACAGCCTCACGCTCCAACAGGCTAACCGGGGAAGTTTATCCTCTGTTAGAATACGAAGATGGAGTCAGCCAAGTTTCCTCCTTCTCTACTTTAGCGGTCTGGGATCCAGTGAGCACGCTCAGGAAGCTCTCTGAAGATCGGCCTCAGGACTATGTACAACTATAAGACTCGACATACCTTTTAATGTAATTTCCTACAATGAGACCAAACCCTTTAGCAGGAAATGAGTAATGTACATCAACATAAAAGGCAGCACAGTAAAGGGGAGCAGGTACCGCCCACTCTGACCAGAAAGAAAACACTTGCTTTGTCAAAGCAAAAATACAGAATGTCACAGCAGACCAACAGCTCTCAGGTTTTCCAGTTTTTCTCCCAAAAACCTCATTAACCAAAAGTCACTCCGGGACCGTGTGTAAAGCTCCATGAATTGAGGTCGCCCTAAATGGTGACTCGCACACAGCATGTAGCAGTGGCTGCAGGAGCCACACATGCACTCCCACAAATGTTGCTCAGGAGTGGGAGAAACAGAGGGGAGAGAGACAGCAGCTTCAATAGAGCCCAGACGGTGAGTGGATGTGGATGGGTAGCCGCAACATGGGGAACATTATTCTTATTATTAATGAACTTATTTATTTATTGAACTAGATTCTAATTATTGGTTGCTGGGAAAGTTTTGATGATTTACAGGTCAAACCGATCGTGGCTCAAGAGTTGGCAGCTCGTCTTGTGATCGGAAGGTTGCCGGTTCGAGCCCCGGTTCGGACAGTCTCGATCGTTGTGTCCTTGGGCAAGACACTTCACCTACTGCCGATGGCGCGATATGGCAGCCTCGCCTCTGTCAGTCTGCCCCAGGGCAGCTGTGGCTACACCTGTAGCTGCCTCCACCAGTGTGGGAGTGAATGAATAGTGGAGTTGTAAAGCGCTTTCAGGGTCTCGAAAAGCCATTATTAAAATGTTCATCCATTTATTTTACATTTTCAATACAGAAGAAAATATTTCTGCATGAAATGCTGTCAACACACTGTACAAGTCAAAGTTTAGTGAAGAAAGCGCCACCTCTTGGTGACACGCTGTAATCGCATTATTAGGTACAATTTGCCAGCACCCAGTTTGACCTTCTTTTCCTCCTGTTCATGGCACCAATTTAAGAAGTTCCTGCAAACACTTTAGTCGTGATGCCGTCACAGTTGCTGCACACATGTCGGCTGTATTCATGACTCTCCCGTTCCAGCACATCCCAGAGGGGCTCTGCTGGATTGAAATCTGGTGACTATGGAGGCCACTGTAGTACAGAGAAGTCATGATCAGCCCTGCGACAAACTGGCGACCTGTCCAGGTTCAGCCTGCCTCTCACAGCTGGAATAGGCTTATAACCAGCAGGTCAGCAGTTTCTGAAAGACTCCTTCAAGTTATTTAAATCACCGTTCTTCTCCATCCTGCTCAGTTTAAACTTCAGCAGGTCGTCATCATGTCTGCTGCCACGATGCAGCCGAACAGGCACACCGCACGGATGGATGAGTTTTCCTTTCTGCTGGAAGGTGGAAATAAATAAATGTTGCGATCCTGCACACGCTCAGATCAGAAACAGAGGAAGACACTGGCTGTTGAGGCCTGGAGCTCCTGATCTACATGACTGTTGAAGTCGAACACTACAAAGATGGTGTCTGGTCTGAAACAGGCAGAATTCAGATACAACTCTGAGGGGCAGACGGATGATGGACACCAGGATCAGATACTTTGCTTTAAGTACGTGAACATGAATGAAGAGATGGTAAAAAAGCAGTGTTGCTGTTAAAGGAAAAAACAAGTGACAGGTGCAGGAAGCAGACATTGATTCAGGCCCCGCCTCCAACACTTCTGTGTTATTAACAGGCGTGATCACATCTGGAACTCATACAAACTGGTTTTAATCTGGTTCTGGTTCCTGCTGGTCCACATCGCTGTGCTGTTTGTCAAAGCTGGGACTTGGAGCTGCATTTCCTGACGTTTCTGTGGCTTTAAAGGCTTCAGTCAGCTGCTCCCTGATATCAGCAGGTGCTTCTCTACTGAAAATGAATCTATAAACACAACTTTACTCCTCACAGTACCCCTATATGGAACAACAGGTATATGCGTTTGTGTAGGAAATCTGTGTACGTGGATGAATGGCGATCTAAAGGGATTTGGGCTGTAGCTCATTTTATGAGTGAGAATGAGGTCTTATTAAAACATGAGACGTTTTGTGAGAAATTTGATGTACTGCTAAGAGATATAAATCCCTGATGAAAGCCATCCCAGTCTCTTTGAGATCAATGATAAAATTTCTCCTGGACTGAGGCAGCTCTGCATAGCTGGCGTTGAATTTGGTGACAAACAAACAAAGTGATCAGGAATATTTTGATAAATGAAATTTGCCCTAATCCGGTTAAAAGAAATTATATCCTTAAAGAATTTGAGACCGTGGAGGTTAAGGCGATAAGAAAAAAGTATATCTCACTTCCTCTTTCCCCTAAAGTAAAAGAGGTTCACTTTAAAGTCATTACTGAGGTTTATCCAACCAATGAATTCTTAAGACGGAAACTTCACTTAGATGTGAACGCCTGCACATTTTGTGAAGATGATATTGAAGGTCTGGATCACTTCTCTACTGTGAATCAGTGCACTCCTGGACTGACATGTGGAGCTGGCTACAGCTCAGGAGAATCCAGTTACCATATTTGACGGTGACTTGCTGAGAATGCAGATTTTGACCTGTTGATTAGGACGATTTTGTTCATGGGAAAATTTTTATTCACAACTGCAGATACTTTGAAGCTAAACCATGTATAAACATGTTTAAACTCTGGGCTAAATCGCTGAATAACAAGACAGCTCATAAACCTGTTGTTTTATTTAACGACTTTAATCTATGTTAAAAAAGAAACCTCCCTATTTTATAATCATGACTGCCCTTTTTCGTTCATGCTATTTTTTGCCTTTGGTTCAAATCCTTCAATGACTGGTCTTTGGCTTTGTGTTCATTGTGTTATTTTTTTATTTTTTGGGGTTTTTTTGTTTTGTTTGTTTGTTTTCCTTTCTTGCTGTAACGCTCAACCGAGGATATTACATATTCAGATTAATGATGGTGCCTTGTATGTTATACTGTTGTTTGTAAATAAAGTAAAAAAAAGCTGCTCCACGCGTTTGATTTGGCAGCTTTTACACCGTGCGCCCTTCCTGACCACAAAGCCATCTTCCTCCCAAGAACAAACTGGGATTGTTAGTCAGAGTGTGAGGTCATCGTTGTGTGATTTAAAAATCACAGCTGAGAGGACTGTGGCTGTTTCCATGCTGAGCAGGACGGCGTGAGCGTTATCACGTTCACGCTGTCAGCTTCTTCTCATCAGCTGTGCTGCGTGTGGAAAGTGAGGATATCACTGTTCACGTGTTGACATTAAAGTTGACTTTGTCTCAAACAAAAAAAGAAGGAAAAGTAAAATGTAATTAATGAGTTAAGGTTTTATTTAATAAAAACCGAGCTGAGGATGGACCCAGCCTCGCTGGCAGGAGTCACGTCTGAGTGTGGACGTGAAAACTGAGCTCAGCTTTCAAAACATGAGTTCACATTGGAGTCATTCAGTGAAATTATTACTTAAAAAACACATGTTGTATTTTATTTGATGATGTGAAAGATATATTTGTGACAACATGTAAATAGAAAGAAAGAAAGAAAGAAAGAAAGAAAGAAAGAAAGAAAGAAAGAAAGAAAGAAAGAAAGAAAGAGGTAAATATCCAAATCAGTGTGAGCTCGCTGTGATCAGCCTTTTAGAGACGGGAAGTTTAGAGCTTCTTGTCTCAGAGTCAAACAGCTGCAGATTCTTCCTCCTGTTTAATCAGCAGCACTCAGGCTGCTTCCTGACTCCCAGTGACACCGTCTGTTTATGGGAGGCGCAAACACAGCAGGTGGAGACTGACCTGAGTGCAGTGCAGTGGTGTCACCAGCAGAGGGCAGTGAGCGCAGAGTCCCCTCAGTATCTGTCCCAAATAAATCTGACACAGGGGGATGAATCAAATCACCCCTGACACACACACACACAAACACACACAAACACACACACACGCAGACACACACACACACACACACACACACACACACACACACACACACGCACCCCGGAAAACACACACACACGCAGACAGAACATATTAAGGATTGTACATTAACATAAAGCTGTTGGCAAACCATGCACAGTACACACACACACACACACACACACACACACACACACACACACACACACACACACACACACACGATTGTGATGTCAAACACACGAGCGGCGAACCAACACACACAAACACACACGAAACACACACACACAACACAAAAAATCACAACACACGACACAAACAACCAACACACCAACATATCAGCACAAACAAACACACCAGGGGCGACCACAACACACACACACACACAAACAAACGGGGGGGAGCCAACACCCACGATCAAACACACCCGCCGCAGCACCAACCCACACAACACACACCACCACAACCACCACACACACACATTGCGGGGTGCAGGACACAGGCTGGACTAGGAAAAGCCATAAAGCCTTTGAATGAAAACGCTGTTGTGACAGTGATGTACAGTCTTGTTGGTATATGTATGATTTCTATACATTTTACATCAGATAAAAACTTTGGTTGTAAGATTCAGATAATTATTTATTAAAAGCGAGACATTTTAAATGAGAATAAGAAAGAAAAGTATTTCCTTCCCTGTTAATGCCCTACCTGCCCCCCTGGCAACAC
This sequence comes from Haplochromis burtoni, assembly GCF_018398535.1. Lineage (NCBI taxonomy): Eukaryota > Metazoa > Chordata > Actinopteri > Cichliformes > Cichlidae > Haplochromis > Haplochromis burtoni. Next base: position 1,601,983 of record NW_024582484.1, read on the forward strand.
TTTGCTAGACCCGCCCCTGCACAGTTACCAGCTGTCAGCTACCTAGAAAAGGATCCTGGTGTTATTTGTCTCTCAGAAACAGTTCATAACTTCCCTTCAACTCATTCATGTCACCTAAAAGGTAAACCTGTTTCTCCATCACCTGTTCAGCTCTGATGATCCAGTAAGGACATCTCCTGGTTTCATCTTCATGTTTCCCTCTCACCAGATAACCAAACCATATCATGACCAGCAGC
>NW_024582484.1:1602750-1604159 GCF_018398535.1 Haplochromis burtoni
TTTACAGCTGTGGCTCCAGCAAACATCAGCTGATACTAGAAATTAATATTAAATCAATTCTAACAACAGCTGATCAAGCTTAAACGTGCTGCTGTTGTTTAGCGCGACATCCGCTGGTTTCCTCTTTCTGGGCAAAGTGGGCGATAAATAAACAAGAGAGAAAAGCCGATCAGCTGATCATTGATCAGTTTCATGATTGAAGTAGAAACAGGAGAGGGAGGGGGGAGAGGATGAGAGAAGAAGCAGCACAGTGTCAGACCAGTGAGAGATCACAACGGGAGCCGTGCACGTGTTAATGTGCACGCGGATGCAGAATATGGTGCTTCTGTGTTTCATGGCTGTTTTACGCTGCCAAGTTTGTTTTTGATGAAGAGGCGGGGGAGGGGCGTGGTTAACGGGATGGGCGGGGCCTCTCCTGAAGTCAGCTCGCCTCTACAAACAAGTTGATCAGCTGCTGAAGCTCCAGAGAGCCGCGAGCTCGCCTGAGGCCGTCACTGTCTGCACGCACAGGTGAGTCGGACTGCACGAGACACCACACGTCATCCACCCAGATCCAATCGGTCTGATTGATCCCAGGTAAAATCAGCTCAGAGAGAGAGGGAAGTCTGAATGCGTCAATACATAATCGATACTGTGATCAGTGACCTGTGATCGATACTCGGTGAGGGAGCTATAACAGCTGTGAGCTCTGACAGCGTCACCCTGACGGACGGAAACGAGTTTTAATCAATGAACCGCGGAGCTGCACGCGCAGTTACACACACGGCTGGTAACCCGCCGTCAGCGCCGGTGAGGCCAGTGTTTCCATTGACATCGTCCAGTGGGATTAAAGTTATTCACGGTGACGCTGTGCAGAGTGCTGTGCTGTAAAAGTCACAAGTCCTTCACCTGCACAAACTTTCCATCATAACAGTGTTAAATGTATTTATTGTGTTATTCATGAGAGGAGCTGGGAGCAGACTATCAGAACATTAGAAAACAATAGAAAACAAAGCTGCTTCATAGCTGCTCCGTGTTTAAGACCCTCACGATGTGATCGACCTGATAAACAGACGAGCTCATAAAAGAACGTCAGTCCTCTGCAGGAAGTAGAGACTGAAGACCTGAACCACAACTGTCACTACGGTGTCATTACAGCCGGTGACATCATGGCATAATGAAAATGACATTAAACGACAGGTGTGTGTGTGTGTGTGTGTGTGTGTGTGTGTGTGTGTGTGTGTGTGTGTGTGTGTGTGTGTGCAGGAGGAGGAAGGTTTTGGGAGGATGAGGCGGAGAGGGGATCAGAGAGAGGATGGCACAACACTAATCACCATGGAAACCAGCCCAGAGAACAACTATGGCACTATGGTAACAGGATGTGGTCAATCCGGTTGTTCAGTGATGACGCGACGAATCCTACTTCCGGG
>NW_024582484.1:1605727-1608557 GCF_018398535.1 Haplochromis burtoni
AAACTTAAACGCTTTAGCGGCTGCCTTTTGTGTAGTTTGCAATATTTGCCTTTATTTATCTGAAAAAGTCTCGTGTTCCTTAAGTACATCTACCCTGTTGAACTTATTATGAGAAATAAATATTTAAATCAAAACAAGCTGCTGATTATTTCACATTTTACTTGTGAGCGACGGCACATTTAAATTTTACAAATATAGTTATTTGGCTTATATCGTGATGATATCGTTATCGCCTGAAATGAAAAAAACATATCGTGATATGAAAAAATCTCATATCGCCCAGCTCTAGCTATATTGTATTTAGATAGAAGCTAGCGAGCTAACTCCCTGCTAACTTCTAACTCCGTTAAATGTCATAAATTCCGTTTTCATGGATGCCTGGATGTTAAACTCAATTGTCACACCTGGTAGAGAAGAACGCTGATCATTTTATTAAAGATGAAAGACTTTAGTCAGTTTTTAACTCTCAGTAATGCCACAGTGATCGTTTGATATATGGACCTGCAGTGGAGTTTAGGCCCAGACACGGCTAGTGACGTCAGACTGAACGATCGGATAACTCTCTGATTGGATTGAAAAGTAAAATCCCTGTAGCTAAAAGATGCAAGTTGAAGTTTCACCCAAACGTGCAGGAAGTCGTCTGATTTCACTATCGACTCTCAGAGCTGATGGCGGTAAAACGCGATTGTCCTCTCGTATGGTCAGCCTGGCTGCAGCATCACTGGTTACACCAGCAGGAGGCGACACACTTCGTTAGGGTTGTACTGGTCTCTGGTTTGGGCTCGTATTCTTGTAAAACATGGAGGCCATCAACGATCATCCAGGATGGTCTCATCAGTTTATCACAAACCATTAGCCACGCCTCACTCGTCACAGCTGGTTTCAAAACTTGCAGATGGCGACACTGAGCATGCTCAGTTCACCTAAATCAGTGACATTACAGTATCTATGGCCACCTTTTATACTGTCCAGGGCTCATGCTGGACTGTATTCACAGTTCTCACTGCAAAAAAGATGTTTAAAGCACAAACTTCAATACAACTGGATGGTAACTTTAGACTCCGCCCCCTTGTGATAGCTACTGCATGCAGCTCTAAACTGTGCTGGGCCTCAAACTAACAGAAGCTCACAGTTAGTGTGAAGACGGTTCCGCATGTCTGAGTGAAAGCAGGTGAAACCCGGAAGCTTCACCACAGCTTCGCTCTCTCTGCTGCTTTTTAATTAAACTGGGCTGCGGCAGGAAACAGGAAGTGCATGATGAGGAGAGACTGAGCGGCTCCACTCGGTTCAGCACTGAGTGATCAAACGGTTGATGTTTGTTCCGCTCTTGCTCTTGTGTGTCTGTCGTCGTCCTCATTAGCGACAATGGGGACGTGAAACAGCAGGAAGAGTGGCCCAAAGTGTTTAGGAGCCAATAAAAAACACGAAGCTTCCCGCTTCCGGACCAGTAGCAGCCCAGAGCCACGCAAACACGCCAGCGTAGCCTTTGGGAAGTGGCTGCAGGTTTCACGAACTTCTCGAGAATCCTCGGAGCTGTTCATAGAAAGAAATTAGCTCAGTGACCGTGAAACGTTTACCTCCATACCTCATTGTTACACGTATCATTAAACAGGATGAATACCGCAGTTACATAGAAATCATAGACACACATTAGCCTCCCCGCTACGTTTGACAGCCATGTGCTGACAGCTGAGGTGTTTGTCTTCACATCTGGGCTGCTGCTGTGAGTGTCGAGCTGTGATCAGCATTTTTGTTTTGGCTCTTGGGACTTTATAATACAGCCCACGGCTAAGAGTGCTGCTATTTTAGGATTAAGTGGGTTTTCCAGGTGCGTTACCTGATATCATGATTGAATTAGCATTACTTGCTGGTGGGTACATTAGAATAAGGAGGTAATAGTTCATGATTTTACCAGGAGGAAGGAATAATTCTGTAATTAACTTTAAGTACTGAGTACTTTCTGGGTATTTTAGCAGAAAAGTAAACAAAATGATGTCATCTTACATTGTAAATACACTGTACTTTCAGGGGTGTGGGCCATGTTATGTAGTATTTTATTACACATATAACATAAAAATATGTGAAAAGAGCTGTTGTCCTTTTCCTCGTGAGGAGATAAAACAAAGAGCAACAAACGCAGGATCATGTGATCTTTACAAACACTTCAACCAGAATTTTCAGAAGTACAGAAAACATCAATCAATATATGTATATATTCATGTATGTGCAAATCAACAGGCTATTAGCCATGGGTGTTTTTATTTTATACGAGATGAAGAACATTGATTCTGTCAGTTTTTCCTCCTTCATGATGATTCAGTTTTCTGTTGGTTTGAAAGTTCTGTTTTGGATTCATCAGGAAAAGATTTCAGTCCACGCTGCTGCTCGCGCCATCCATCATCCATCCATCCATCATCCATCCATCCATCATCCATCCATCCTATATATCCATCCATCCATCCTATATATGCATCCATCCATCTTATATATGCATCCATCCATCCATCCATCCATCCATCATCTATCCAATATATCCATCCATCCATCCATCCATCCATCATCCATCCATCCTATATATCCATCCATCCATCCATCCTATATATATCCATCCATCCATCCATCCTATATATCCATCCATCCATCCATCCATCCATCCATCCATCCATCCATCCATCCATCCATCCATCCTATACATCCATCCATCCATCCTATACATCCATTCATCCATCCTATATATCCATCCATCCATCATCCATCCATCCTATATATCCATCCATCCATCAATCCATCATACATCCATCCTATATATCCATCCATCCATCCATCCATC
>NW_024582484.1:1608694-1609147 GCF_018398535.1 Haplochromis burtoni
TCCATCCATCCTATATATCCATCCATCCATCAATCCATCATACATCCATCCTATATATCCATCCATCCATCCATCCATCCATCCATCCATCATCCATCCATCCTATATATCCATCCATCCATCCATCATCCATCCATCCATCCTATATATCCATCCATCCATCCATCAATCCATCATACATACATCCTATATATCCATCCATCCATCATACATCCATCCTATATATCCATCCATCCATCATCCATCCATCCTATAGATCCATCCATCCATCCTATATATCCATCCATCCATCATCCATCCATCCATCCATCCATCCATCCATCCATCCATCCTATATATCCATCCATCCATCCTATATATCCATCCATCCATCATCCATCCATCCTATATATCCATCCATCCATCCTATATATCCATCCATCCATCCATCCATCCATCCATCCATCCATCATC
>NW_024582484.1:1609167-1620476 GCF_018398535.1 Haplochromis burtoni
ATCCATCCATCCATCATCCATCCATCCTATATATCCATCCATCCATCCTATATATCCATCCATCCATCCATCCATCCATCCATCCATCCATCATCCATCCATCCTATATATCCATCCATCCATCCTATATATCCATCCATCCATCCATCCATCCTATATATGCATCCATCCATCATCTATCCAATATATCCATCCATCATCCATCCATCCATCCATCCATCCTATATATGCATCCATCCATCATCTATCCAATATATCCATCCATCCATCCATCCATCCTATATATCCATCCACCCATCCATCCATCAGCCATCCAATATATGCATCCATCCATCATCTATCCAATATATGCATCCATCCATCCATCCTATATATGCATCCATCCATCCATCCATCCATCCATCCATCCATCCATCCATCCATCCATCCATCATCCATCCAATATATGCATCCATCCATCCATCATCCATCCACTCATCCATCCATCCATCCTATATATCCATCCATCCATCCTATATATTCATCCATCCATCCTATATATGCATCCATCCATCTTATATATGCATCCATCCATCCATCCATCCATCCATCCATCCATCCATCCATCCATCAATAACACATTAGCCGTATTAGCCCTGCTGCTTGTGCCCTGCTCTTTATTTACTCTTGTGAGCAGGAGAGTGAGAACAGTCCTTATCACATTTTGTTATTTAACTTGGACAGCAGAGCAGCCGTGGTGCATAATAAAAATGTAAAAAGGCTAGATTAAACCACTACAGCAGTAAATTAATTTAGAGTATAATTATTTTCTTGTATTTTCACCTCCTTATTCTAGTGTTTCTACTGGTACATGTTTGTAGGTAAATGTCATTTGATTTGATTTGACTGTAAAGCAGGTAAAACGTGATTCCAGTGGAATTCCACGTGTGGTCGTGGGCCGTCTGAGTGCTGTGGCATTTTTCCACAGTTATGCAAACAGTGGGTTTGTGGTGACAAGTTTACACACGTGAGTCGGCTAATGTAATAAGCACACAAGTAAACTCCGTATGAATAATTCATAAAGTCGGCACCTCATCTCTGTCCCACAGAAATGAATGGATCGGATGCCTCATAGATAAAATGGTCTTTGATTGATTGGATTGTACAAACAGTGTATCCTCTCCTTCCTTGCCTGCAGAGACAAACATGGCAGAGCATTGTTCCAAAACAGCGTTCTCTCCTTCAGAACCCTTCTAAAGGTCCTTGTCTCCACTCCAGGGCCTGCCAGGCTCCATGAATAACTCTGATCATCAGCAGGATTCAGTCCTTTAAGCCTTCACTGGAAGTCTCACAGTTTCCTTAGAATTACAAACTCTTAGTTTCAGGAAGCTTTTTGAAAACAGACCCTGCTCTTTGATTGTTTTCCTCTAAATTCAGTCTGACAGGTTTTATTATTTCCCAGAATGCAGTTCAGCCTGAGGCTGGGAATGTTTTCAGTGATGGATCGACTCGGGTCGGTGAGTAGAAAACAAAATCATACCGTTCCAAATGCAGCGTGTTTAGCAGAGGAATTAAACCTGTGATCCTCTCGGACAGACTTTGTGCTGGTGTGGGAGGAGCCAAGGAGCATGCAGGAGGAGAGCATGGGTGTTAGCCCTGCCCACCGCCGGTGGAGGGAGGAGTTTCTGAAAAGACTGAGACACTCTGGACTTCTGCAGGAACAGGTAAGCTAAACAAACACAGGTGAGTCTGCAGGTAAGGCAAACATGGAGGAAGTGAAACTAAACTGTCACATGACCCACATGCCACCTTCACTTTGGATATCAGGAAATAAATAACAGACATTATATAGACAATAACAGACATAATTGTATCATTGGCTTACTGATGATGTGCTTCTATGTGTTTCTGTTTGATGGATGGAAGCTAACCAGCAGCTAAATGCACCTTTCAATCAATCAATCAATACTTTATTTATATTATAGCTCATTGAAAAGACCAGAGGTGCTCCAAAGTGTTTCTCAATAGTAAAATATGAAATCAAATTTATTACATATGGGTACAGATGCATAGAGTACAAATACATTTCCAGACAAAACAAAGCACTAATTAACCCAGGAGTACTAGTTATGATGTTGAAAGGAGGTGAAGGACGCTGAGCTCTTTTCTTCTTCTCTGCAGAAGGAGGTCCTCCAGACAAAGAAGAGGATCTGTTTTGTCCTCCTCAGCGCTCCATGGAGCGTGCTCTGTTACTACGCTGAGGAGATCAGCCTCAGAGTCCCACTGCAGGTACAGCCCACGTCCTCTGCCGCCGTCCTCACGCTCAGCAGCCATCTCACGGCGTGTCCTCTGTTCTCCTGCAGGTGGTCACCGCCCCCATCGTTAACTGGTCCGAACAGATCCTGTCCAAGCTGTCTCTTCCCAACCTTATGTCCCAGGACGTCCCCAACCCCCCGCCCGACTACTACACCTGCCAGTTCAGGACCAACAAGCTGGAGAGGTACAAACACTCAGGACCTGAGTCCCGTGTCACCCTCTTCCTCGTCCTTCACTCTCCCTGTTTCCTGCCTGCAGGTTTTTGGGCAGCGACAACAAAGACACGTTCTTCAAGACGACCCAGAGACACCAGGTGGTGAGTGAAGAAAACAAAACGGTCTCGAGGAACTCGTGGCCGTGCACTTCACTGTGGTGCATGTAGAAATGAAAACTGAATGTTTATGGTGTATTTTAGGATAGTTTGACTATTTCAGAGGACAAATCCAGAACAGAGAAACAGACAAATAAATGTTAATATTTCAAAAAATCTTTAAACATAAATACACAAACCAACATCTAAGAGTTTTTAACCCAAAGAACCTGAAAGTGTGAATTTAAGATTTCTTGTGCTGCTTCATTAATGACACAAAACCCGAGCAGACGGGAACTGTGTGTTTGGTCGTGTTGGGAAAGTTTCCAGCGCTTCAACAAACTGAGCTGAGAGCGAGCTGCTCTGATTGGCTCAAAGGCAGAAATACCAGCGAAGCAGATCCAGGATGTATCGGTCAACAGACGGATGCTGGCAGCGGCAACGCCTCCTCCTCAAACAAACTCGACAAACACACACACACAAATGTCCGTGTGTGTAGCACTTTATTTTATGAGTCTGTACTTCCTTAACAATCCACTGAAGTTTCCTGAAAACAACACAAACATGTTTCTGTGGTTCTGAGTGGAGATGGCTGTGGTGTTCTGCAGTGTCCTGGAGGCTCTGTTTCTATTAATGCTAAAAGTTTCACGGAAACAAAGTTTCAGCCCTAGACATGGTTATGCTAGCTTAGCTGAGTCCCTTGAAACCCTCGTGTCCCTCTAGCTGTACGAGATCTTAGCCAGGACTCCATATGGTTCGGTGAAGAACGGGGAGGTGGGCGTCGACCGTCTGCTGAACGAGCAGGTCTTCACTGCCGCCTACCCGCTGCACGAGGTGAGATGTGCACCACGAGCCTGGTCTGAAGCTGCTGTGATTCCCAGACTGAAGCCCAGGCTGATGTTTGATACCATGTTTGCAGGGACATTATCAGCTGCCGACCCCCCCGGTCAGTCCCCAGAGTTTAAGCCTGAGGCAGATCCTGTATGCTTACTGGGCCCAGTGGTCCTGCTGTAGACACTACCAACCTCTGGACCACATCAGGGAGTACTTTGGGGAGAAGATCGCACTTTATTTTGCCTGGTTAGGTAAATATGAGGAAAATACCTCCGATGTTATACCGTTATTTGGTGACAAGCGTCTCACAGTGTCTGCATGCAGGCTTCTACACCGGCTGGCTGCTGCCGGCGTCTGTCGTCGGGACGGTGATCTTCCTGATCGGGTTTTGGCTCGTGGCCACCGACGTTCCAGCGTGAGTACAAACTCATCGTCAGCGTTCATTTTAAAGCAGTTTGTGAGGACATGCTCACTCGTCATGGTTGATGCACCTGTGGTGATCTGTGTTTGAATTTGTAGGAACGAGTTGTGTGGTAGCGGAAACAGCTTCATCATGTGTCCGCTCTGTAATATCTGCTCCTACTGGAACTACTCCAGCATCTGCGTCACCTACAAGGTACCTGCCACCACCACACCTCTCACATTTATTTAAATGTTTCCGTTCTCTGGGAAAACACAGGGCGAGGCAAAGCAGCCATGTTCCTTATTCCAGCATATATTCATGCATCACTCATCTCGCTGATCTCTGTGAGATGGATCGTGGACGTTTCTTCAGAGGTTTCTGTTTCCTGATACGTCACCTGGCAGATTAATAGTTGGGCAGTTTAAAAGTGGACAGCAGTAGACAACTCTGTCCTCTGACCTCATCAGGTCCTCTGAGCTAAATGTTTGGAAACCAGCACAGGATGATGTTACTGAGCCATCTGTGTATCCACCACTCTGAAAGGCTGCTTGTGTCTCTGCAGGCAGGTCTGCTGTTTGATAACGGAGGAACCGTTTTCCTCAGTGTCTTCATGTCTCTGTGGGCCATCACCTTCCTCGAGTACTGGAAGAGAACATGTTCATCTTTGTCTCACCGCTGGGACTGCTCCGAATTCCAGGACATCGAGGTGCGAAGCCATCGCTAAGTTAACCAGGGGATTGTTTCGGGAGGTTTGTGAATTTGTGAATTTCACATCTTTGGCAGGAGCGACCTCGTCCAGAGTTCACCGCCATGGCACCGATGACCATGAGGAACCCGGTGACCGGAGTGGAGGAGCCGTATTTTCCTGAAAATAAGCGGTTCAACAGAACTCTGACTGGCTGCATGGTCATCATCATCATGGTGAGTTTCCTGAAGTCCTCGTAGCCAACACAGTCTAACACGCACGTCCACCCGATCTAAGGTCACGGCTTCCACAGGTGTAAGATGATTATTGCGTGATGCTGCCAGCAGAGGGTAGCGTCGTTTCCCACAGTGGCCCCTCCTCCATCCTGCTCTGGAGCTGGCATTCACTCCCGCCTCCAACATGTGAAACAGTTCTTGTTTGGGGGTCAGCGCTGACATCACTGTGATGGAAAGGAGCTGCAGGTTGGAACCATCAGGGACTGTGGGTGATGCTAATTCAGATTCTGTCCAGCCTGTTATAATGTGGTCTCCATCTATGACCACAACTCCAAAGAAGTTGGGACACTGAGTCAAACACAAATAAAAATATCATGCAGTGATTCGCAAATCTCACAAAGTCTCGTTTTATTGCCAGTAGCACATGTAGTGCTTAAACTGAAACACATCCTGTTGGATGTGATGGAGAACAGAGCACCTTGAAGCCACATGTGACCAAGATGGACAAACGGCGCCGTCTCCTCTGGGCCAAAACAGATCTGAGGTCAGACACATCCAAACATGGACGCCGAAGCCTTGGGCTGAAGAGGAGAGCTAGCGTTCAGCTGGGGGGGGGGGCGTCAGTGTCCATGGAACTGACAGCTGGCACATCTGGAAAGGCTCCATCAGTGCTGAAAGGTGTAAAGTGGTGTTAGAGCAACATCTGCTCCATGCAGATGTTTCTCAGGAAGGTCTTTGTGTTTGAGCCGGACGACGCTGAACAGCAGACTGCTTCTATAACAGCCTTACGGCTTTAAAAAATCACTTCCCGATGTTTTTATTCACATTTACAGCCTCAGTGGGGACAAAGATGTTAACACCCACCATCAGCTGTACGTTAGACGAGCAGCAGGTCTCCTACGAGCTTTCTGGCCTCACGTTTCTTCTGTTAGCACGTTTATGTTTGGGTTTGCTGCAGAGGAGAAAATTAGCCAACCTGAAGCAGCTGCTGTTGCCTGTGTGCATGTTAGCAGGTTCATTAAGTTCATGATGTCATGCTTGACAGATCCATATCTGGCCAATGAGATTTCTCTCCCATATGCTAACCAGTCAGTGTGCATCTACATTTATGAATCTGTCTGTGTCTCTACCTTAAATGAAATCAGGTGTCAGTGGATAAAAGGTCTGAAATGACTTCTTCCGCGCAGGTCGCTGTGGTGTTGATTTTTCTCACGGCCATCATTTTGTATCGCACCATCCTCAGCATCATCATCTACAAGTCAGAGTACAGCTTCTTCAGCTTCTCTGTGAGTAAGAGGCAGCTCGCCTGCCTTCACCTGGGTCCACAAAGCTTACCCGAGGACTGCAATATCACTGACACCACCACACCTGTGTGTGTGTGTGTGTGTGTGTGTGTGTGTGTGTGTGTGTGTGTGTGTGTGTGTTTAGGCTGGGAGAATAGCCAGTTTCTCAGGGTCAGTGTTGAATCTGCTGGTCATCCTTCTGCTGTCCAGGATTTACACCGCCCTGGCCCACATCCTCACCCGCTGGGGTGAGTCTCCCTCCACGTCTCAGCCTCGTTTAAAGAAACTTTACACATTTTCATAAACTGTAGAATTCTGTGAAGATGTCTGATCTTTCTGAGACCAGTTTATGAATATTTTAGGAAGTCTAAGAACTTTTAGTTGATAACAAATAACAGCTGCTAACGAGCTTTTACTAAGTAATCTTGGTTTTTATAATAGACAAATTTAATTTGGCGCCATGATCTTCATTTCATCTGAAGGTGTGTGTGTGTGTGTACTTGTTTAGACATCTTTGTGGGGACCAACAGTCACTTATGGGGTTTGAAGCATTTTTGACTCAAAATGTGGTTTTAGTGTCAGGGTCAGGTTATGGTTAGGATTAGGCATGGTTAGGGTAAGCAGCTGGGATAAGCATTATGTCAATGAGATGTCCTCACTAAGATATGAAAACGAGAATACGTGTGTGTCTGTGTGTTGCTGTCAGAGATGCATCGCACTCAGACGAAATACGAAGACATGTTCATCCTGAAAGTTTTCGTCTTCCAGTTTGTTAACTTCTACTCGTCTCCGGTCTACATCGCCTTCTTCAAAGGCAGGTGAGAGCCAGCGCAGAGCAGGCTGATCATTGAACTGATGGACTCGCCTCGGCTGGTTTGTAAAACCTGCTGATTGGTTGTTTGTTTCAGGTTCATTGGCTACCCTGGAAATTACAACACTTTGTTTGGAGTCCGCAACGAAGACGTGAGTTGATGATTGTGGTCATGTGATGATGATGTGACGATTACAGAGAAGTTGTCATGCGCCGCGACGCTCGTGCACAAAAGGGTCCAGACGCAGACTCAAGCGCTAGCAGAAAATGACACTTTATTATAGCAACAAAAACCAGAACCAGAGGAGCAAAACGAGGAACTAAAAAACCCGGGGAAACAGTGACGCGAGGAACCGTGGGAGGCTGCAACAGAAAGGGGAGAAGATTACCAGGAGCCGGGAAGCGGGGCAAACGCATCAAGACTGAGTTAGACTAGTTGGCTTACAATTAGAGCGGGACCGTGGGAGCTCGGGAGGGACGTCCGTGAGAAGGGAATCCGTGGAGGTAGTGGATGGGCCAGATGACGCACCGGGTGATCCAACTGGGCAGGAGGACAGGCAGGTGGCAGACGCTGAACGCCGGATCGAAACCTAGACACAAGTAGGCAGATTTAACGCAGCTCCAACGAGATATTAATGCAACGCTTTTGCGGGAGTCTAGTTGCCACAGAGACGTGATTAACGGGCTGGCGTGGAGCCTCCGTCAGTGCCGGGCTAAGTAGCTCTTCGGGTAATCACCCCGATGGAGAGCAGGTGTGCCGGTGATGGCCCAGCCCGGGGGCGTGGCTACCCGAGCATCACACATTCCACACGCAGGACCACGGACCGTGACAGTAGCATCAGATCTCTGCATGGAGACCTTAGGTCAGACACAGTTTTTCAATGATGCTGTGAGTGCTCACAGACCATTTCAAACAACTGCTTTCCAAAGGGGGACACAAAGCACCCAGAGCAGCATGTGTGAAGTTATAGTAGGGTACCTGCTGATCCATCAGCTGAGCTGCTCGCAGCTGCATGAATAGATGAACCACTAAACTCCGCCTCTCTGGCTGTGTGTTACAGTGTGGAGCAGGTGGATGTCTCATTGATCTGGCTCAGGAGCTGCTGGTCATCATGGTGGGAAAACAGCTGATCAACAACATCCAGGAGTTCATTTCCCCGTAAACAGACACACACAGATACACAACAAAGTGCACGAGAACAGACTGCATCCTGGTGCCAGTGTCTCTCACAACAGTGATGCATAACGCACAGTTATGTGGATTTGTGTCACCGAGCGCAGTCTCGCTTTGCAATGATGTGGGCTCGTTACTTGCAGGAAGGTGAAGTCATGGTGGCAGAAGAGGAAGCTGAATCCTCAGCTGAAGGAGGCGGGACAGGAGGCCCAGAGGCAGGAGGAGGCTTCTCCCTGGGAGGCAGACTACCAGCTGCTGGTCTGTGAGGGACTCTTCAGCGAATACCTGGAGATGGGTGAGTCCCAGGTTTATCCTCACATCCTGAGAGTTTCATACGAGTCTGGTCTTCACTGTAAATCCTCCTCATCTTTCACAGTGATTCAGTTTGGGTTCATCACCATCTTCGTGGCGGCATGCCCCCTCGCTCCTCTCTTCGCCCTCATTAATAACTGGGTGGAGGTCCGTCTGGATGCTCAGAAGTTTGTGACTGAATACCGTCGCCCGGTGGTAGAGCGAGCTCAGGACATCGGCATCTGGTTTCCCATCCTGCAGTTCATCGCACACATGGCCGTCCTGAGCAACGTAAGACTGTTTTGGTGTTTTTACGTATGGACGAACAGGTAACGCTTGTGGTGTCCTCGGATCAAAAATGGTCCCTAGGTGAATGGCAAACAAGCATATGCGAATTCCAACCCCGCCGATGTCACTCTCACCTGTTTGGCTGTAAAAGCCCAATTTGTATTTCCAAATTTTGCTCAAAACATACGTTTTGTTCGCACCACAACAATAAATCATGAGTCTATAAATGAGCCGCCAACGAATCTGGACTTGTATTTTCAGGCGTTCCTCATAGCGTTTACGTCATCCTTTGTGCCTCGACTGTACTACCGCTACACCAGAGACAGCACACTCAGTGGCTTCATCAACTTCACTCTGGCTACATCACCGCTCAGCTACCAGCAACAGCACAACACATCCTGCAGGTAAGCATCTGCACCACAACACCATCACCGAGAACCGCATGGGCCGGCTGAGCCCGGTCGGGCAGTTATGGACTTCATTTGAGCACCAAAACAGTCTCAGTCATATGATCATACAAGACCAGACATCTCAGCAGCTTTGAGGTTGGGCTCAAAAGTGAAATGTCAAGTTTTCAAAGAAAGAACTTTGATTAGAAACTAAATCTAAAGCACGATAGCAAAGTGTCCCGACTGTTTTAACTCCACGTCAGTAGCCACATCTTTGTGTGCCTCACACTTGTGAGCTCATCACTGCCAGGTCAACACTTCATCTTAATACATCCTCTGTGGTCATTAGCCACGTTATAGACTCTTCATATGGCACATAATGGAACAGGAATATCATTTATATGTAGATGCACATCTCCCCTGACCAAGTAATGTTTGGGCTCAAACTGGGCTCTGTCTAACATTACGTTCAGCTAATGTGGGACTGGAAGTAGATTACATTAGACTTACTGGTCCCACATGATCACAACACAGTGGTTGTCATGATCAGAGTTCGTGGAGGTCACGATGGGCCTGCCCAAGCTTAAAATGGGTGGACGCCTTTTTTCTAGATGTGTTTTCAATGAGATCCAAAGACAATTCAGTTTTATTTACACAGCGCCAAATCACAACAACAGTCGCCTCAAGGTGCTTTATACTGTAAGGCAGACCCTACAATGATACATACAGAGAAAAACTCCACAATATGACCCCCTATGAGCAGCACTTTGGCAACAGTGGGAAGGAAAAACTCCCTTTTAACAGGAAGAAACCTCTGACAGAACCAGACTCAGGGAGGGCGGTGAGATGAGGAAGACAGGACAAAGACATGCTGAGGAAGAGAGACGGCAGACAACTTTTTACGTTTTTATTTGACAACCTAATCTTGACGTCACCTTTCATTTAACATTTGGTTGGTAGGAACAAAATCCTGAGGACAAATTCACTGCTGCCGTTAATGTTTCGAGTGCTGTAGAGGAACCAGAGAGCGTCTGAATGTTTACTGCAGCTCATTTTAGTTATTCTGCAAATTTAAAATGCTGGTGGCGTCATAATATAGTGGTTTACAGCTCTGCGGTTAAGTCCCAGCAGGAGACACAGAGCCTTTGTGTCTGAAATGTATCGGGAGTGAAACTGTGCCACGTGAAATCGTCGAAGCTACCTGCTGTGAACGAGTAGCACAGTACCTACTGCAGGCGATCGACGCGTCGTTATCGTCCACAGGTATTGGGCTTTCAGGGATGAAAATGGTGAATACCTGCCAGAGTACTTCCACCTCCTCGCTATACGGCTCGGTTTCGTCATCATCTTTGAGGTCAGTGTCTCTCAGACTTCACTGAACCCCGAGCGGTCTGTGAACTGCTGATCGGCAGTCCGCACATTGAAGACTTGTCCCGTTTTTCTTCCTCAGCACGTAGTCTTCTTCATCGGCCGCTTAATAGATTTGATGGTTCCTGATGTGTCCGAAGAGGTGGAGATGAAGATAAAGAGGGAGCACTACATGGCTAAAGAGGCTCTGGCTGAGAACCAGGTATCAAAGTTAACAGAGTGTCACATGACGGTTTGTCTCGCAGTTTGTTTACTATCGTGTTCTATGCCTGCAGTCTCTGGGGAAGACCATGATTCCTGGGAATGGGGAAGCCCCGCCCAGTGAACTGCGACAGCGTAGATCCAGAATCTCTCCACAGGAGAGCGACCCACCGTCACCGAACCTGGAGGAGATCGCAGAGGAGACTGAAGCAATATTCAGCTCCTAAGACGAAGCTCAGGTGGACTTGGGCTCCAACACTCAACGCTCGTTTTTAACCACTGGCTGCTTATCACTGTGCCTGTCATCAAATAACTCTTTAACTGTAACTTACTATTTTCAAAACTTGCCATGTTTGTTGTAATTGAAGTTTCTGAGTTAAATGCTAAATGTTGCTCAGCAGCACCTGATGGGAGGCAGTTAGCGACAGCGCTGTAACATGAGCTGGGCTTTTTCATGTAATGAACATTTGGATATCTGTTACACATAAACTTATACATATCCAATAGGGGTGCAGCGATACTCGTATCGATATTGAACCGTTCGATACAGTGCTTTCGGTTCCGTACGCATATGTATCGAACAATACAACATTTTTAATTATTTTATCAACTTTCCTTCTGACGATGCTGTCTGTGTTGAGCGCTCAGTGGATCTGCGCTCGACAGTGCAGCCTAGGCGGAGTAGTCGAACGCAGATTCACTGAGCGCAGGGCAAGCTAGCGAGACAGAAGTTAAGCTCTC
>NW_024582484.1:1620846-1622208 GCF_018398535.1 Haplochromis burtoni
AAGCAGCATGCTACAAACTTTACCCGAGTCATTTAGACAGCCGTTAGCACAGGATTCTCCTTATGGGGACCTGATATGTTTAATATGCTGCTGAGAATATAGCCCAGAAGAAGCGTATAGTATAGCTTTTATTTTGAAAGAGCCATTTCTCTGTAATAAACTCTCTTTTCCAAAGATGAGGGATTCCTCCATCAGATAGATTTATTATTTATTACTTTGTTGTTTCAGCAACATTACATTTAAAAACTGTACTTTTGAGTTAAAATATATATTTATAATTTTAATAAATGACAAATTAAAAAGGCATGAACATTTTTTGTATCGAAAAAAATATCGAACCGTGAATTTTGTGTATCGTTGCACCCCTACTATCCAAACACTTTACGGATGATTACAGAATCATCAATGCTAGCATGAATTTCACTGTGGATGAGGTAGCTTCTCTCACACTGTAGCTGAATGTGCTGTTTATGTGTATTTGAATGCTTAGTCAGATATCTTTTGTAGTTTAGCTTCTACTGATGAAAAGTTTTAGTTTATTTTCTAATAAAAATTCATGGCCAAGAAGATTTACATTATTTTTGGTATTTTCCATTTTTTTCACAGTTTGTTGTTTGTTGTTCTGTCTGTGTAAGCTCAGCATGAGGACCACTGATGAAAGTGGTGATTAGATGTTCAACCATATCCTCCTGCAGAAGAACAGGCCCAACAGCAGCTACCTCCATCAGCAGGACATCGCCCCACAAAAAATATTTGAGGAACATTTTTCAGATACTCGTGTGATCAAACCTTTTGCACGATCGGATCTGCTTCCAATATTCCAGATCTGACTGAGCACGAAGAGGCCCGAACAACCCATCATTTACGACGTGTTTCCCAGACATGGTTTAAGCCCGTTCCTAAAGTGACAGATCAATCTCCACTGAAAACAATCTTAGTCTGAAAAAAGGCTCAACCGAAGCCCAGAGAACTGAGCCATAATTTTACAGCATTATACTGCAATAAACATGTCACGGCTGGGGCAGCAGTCGCGTGGCGGAATGAGTGAGACCCAGGATGCAGCACTTACTGAGATGCAAGGGTGGTTTATTATACATGACACAACACAAAGTGGGGAGGGGAGGGACAAAGGGAGGACAGCAGGGAGAGCTCACAGTGGATTCACAGACACAATCGCAGAGTGTGACTCCCTCAGACGTCAGTGCGTTGGTGGTTCTTTGTGTCTGGGGGTGGGCGTCCAGGTACACACCGGCTCACTCCTTGGCGGCCGCTTATCGGGGCCTGGAGCCTGGGGCTCGCTCGGGCCACTTCGGAGGTGGGGTGCCCCCGGCCTCTCGGCCTGGGGCTCGGTCACTCAGGCAC
>NW_024582484.1:1624080-1641580 GCF_018398535.1 Haplochromis burtoni
TCAGTGCCACCGGTCGGAAGTCATTCAGCTCATTGGGCTCATACTTAAATATTAAAGTATTTGACTTTGCACGTGTGTGGAACAGAGAAAATACATTTAAAGATGTATAGTGTACAATCATTGCAGCCAGGGAAAAGAACAGGCCAAATACATCATTAAAAGTCCAAAATTACTCTGACATTACAATGAGTGGAAAAAGACGTCTGACAACAACTGTAGATGCTTTATTCATATGTTTACTCCAAAAATACAGTATTGCTTATGAACAGAAAGACTTTTGAAAAAAGGTCTCAAAGACCTTGTGTGTTTTATCAGTTTCTGAGACAGAAAAGCATCTGGGCTAACATTTAACATGTGAGGGACAGACATATAGTGGAGCTCTGGTGAGGTGTGGCCACATGATTTTAACGGAGTCAGTGGTGTGATCTAGTGATGTGTCGGTTGTGAACGAAACGGCTCTTAGAGCCGACTCTTTGAAGTGAACAACGCGAGCTGACTCCTTATTGGGAACTATGGGGTTTTTCCTTCTCTCGCCCTCTCTCGCCCTTTTTTCCACTTCACTCCGCACGCGAGCCTTGTGCTTGCACTGAGCAGAGGGGGGAGGGGCGATAGTTACACTGGCAGTAGCACAGGAACAGAGCGGGAGGGAGAGAGAGAAAAGAGAGGCAGGGACAACAACATTACAAAGGTATAGTAATCATACACAACTATTTTCAGTTGCAGATGATAAAGGATTCAGAAAGTTTATTCATGCAGCCCCATATGACAGAGAATGTGCATCTTCTTTTTGTTTTCATATTTTCATTTATATTTAATTGTGTTGTGGTTTGCAGTGTTTTGTGTTGTTTCACTTTAAATTTGTTTAAAAGGAAAAAGCTGAAATATTAAATAGTTAAAAGTTGAAAAGTAAATAGTTGTTTTTTGTATTATATAATTAATTTATGGCACGGTGGTTAGCACTGTTGCCGCACAGCAAGAAGGTCCTGAGGTCAATTCCAACATCAGGCCGGGGTCTTTCTGTGTGGAGTTTGCATGTTCTCCCCCCGTGTTTGCGTGGGTTCCCTCCGGGTACTCCGGCTTCCTCCCACCGTCCAAAGACATGCAGCTTGTGGGGATAGGTTCATTGGATAATCCAAATTGCCACTAGGTGTGAATGTGAGTGTGAATGGTTGTTTGTCCCTGTGTGTTAGCCCTGCGACAGACTGGCGACCTGTCCAGGGTGTACCCTGCCTCTCGCCCTATGACAGCTGGGATAGGCTCCAGCGCCCCCCGCGACCCTGAAAAGGATAAGCGGAAGCGAATGGATGGATGGATAATTAATTTATTACATTTTATGTGGAGTGAATGAATAAAAGTATATTTACGGTGGCACCTAGAGACAAAGCCGTACAAACTCCAAAACATGTACAAGACACAACAGAAGTGCTTCAGGGTGCTTTTGTTACCTAGTGGCTACACAAGCCAGGAAGTACCAACGACTGGATTTGGTGTGTGGTAGTAACGGGTAAATTTAGGTGATCTAGGTAGCTCTGTTTTGGAAGTTCAGTTAACTCTAGAAATGTGTTTTGGACTTTGCTTGTGCTTTTATATTTATATATAAACATATATTAAAAAACATGTTTGTTTTTTTTACATTAGTAATTCCTTTTGGGCATCATTTTATATTGTTGTTGATAATAAATTAATTAAAGCAACAAAACAACCTGAAGAGCCGGTTGGGAGCCGAAAGAGCCGGTTCCCTAAAAAAAGCCGGAATTCCCATCACTAGTGCGATCCAAAGGCAACAACGGGCCAAACTTTTATTGGCTTCAGGATTATGACATTTTAACAACTGTTACTATTGTTTACTTTGTATTTATTTTAACAATTCCATATAGTTTCGTGTGTTCTTCACGTTCGTGCTGTGTTTTCATTGCTTATATTATAAATATTTCTTTTCAAACTGAATTAAAAAAACATAATTAGTAAAAAAGAAGTTAGTGTGTGATATTACCGGTCAGGCGCTCTGCGGGCAGCTAAACCCGCTGTGTGTGTGACGTGTAGGACCTCCTCCTCCAACACACAAGCAGCAGTAATGGCGGACTACGACAACTACGATGAACGGGACCGGGCCTACGGCAGCTTCGGCGGCGGCCGAGGGTGAGTTTCCGCCGTGCACGGCAGCTTTGTTGTGTCCCCGAAGAGCAAACTCGACCGGACCGTCGCCGTGTTTCCCGCTGCTGTCCGCCCCGAGTCAGGGGAGCAGGCTGTGTAGGCCCCGAAGCTCGACACGCCCCGCGGTTACTGAACAGGCCGAGCAGGCATGAGGGTATCCCGGAGATATCAGCCGGGAAACACCGCGGTCTCGTAGCTGACATGCTAACAGTTAGCAAGCGGCTAGCTAGATGTAGACAGTAAGAACAGGCTCTCCAGTGTGGCGTGGATCGTCCCGCAGCTTGGCGGTACAGATACCCACTCAGCGCGTGTGGCTTTGAGGCGGTGGAGGCGAGTGGTGGGGAAGGAGGCCGCAGCAGGTTTAGGTGGAGGCGGTGGCGGAGCTGCAGGCTGCCCGCATGGCTGCATCATGTGTCCCCTGCTGCACATCCATCCACGTCGCAGTCAGAGCTGAGGGTGGGAGTCGGTTAGAGCCGGTAGGTGCGCTTACCGTCAGGTTAGCGGCTGTTTTACGCTCTGTGGCACTGCGTGTTGTTATCTGATTGCTGATAAACGATTTTTAAAAAAGTGATTTTTTTTCCTGGAGGGAGGGGGCTTCAGGATGTCTGCAGCACACAAAGCTTTAACATCAGTACAGGCAGGAGTCACCTGTGAGAAGATCGGACTGATGTTCTCTCCTTTATCACAGACTTAGTGAACGAATTAATAGAAAACAGGGTTTTTTTTGCCGAAAGTTTGCTGAGATTAATTTTTGGTCGATTAATTGTTTCAGCAATTAATCTTTATTTCTGTTTCTTCGGGAGCACCAAACCAAATTTTAATCAAAGTTTAGAGAATGATGAAGAGTTAAAGGGCTGCTTTTCTTCATCAGTTGTTCTGTCAGGAGCTGAATCTGATGAGAGGGGATAAACGTTGGGGCTGAACATATATTTTAGGAGTGGAGGGAATTCCCCTCATTGCATGCTTCCATTGGAGCAGGGTGGGCTGTAGAGTTTGAAGGAGTCTGGGCTGATTGAGTGGCTGAGCCCTGCAAAGACAATACATAAAACAGAAACCAGACTAAACTGTGTGAAGGTAATGTCTGGTAAATCAAACTGTGCTAACTTCTGCTTGAGCATCTTCTTAGAGCACTGAGATCCATGTCGGCACATGTTGAAGCCTGTCTGTGTTTGAAACAGTGGGGGGCGCTGTAGTCCTGCAGGGAGGGAGCAGAGCTCCAGATGTTGTCTTGATTGTTCTTCTAGTCACTCTGCACCGCTGTCCTGAACGTTATTGGACCTCTGTTTGTGGGGATTTCTTGCAATATAAGTGAAAAATTTATGTATAACTCTTTTTAAGATGATCTCCTGATGGCTCCAAAATGAGGCAGAGCAGACTGTGATTGCATGAAGCTTTGTTTGAGGGTGCTAGACGGCTGATTTCAGATCTGAATCCAGACTGTTGCTTCAAGAGTTTAGCAGCTGGCTCCATGTCAGTAGGTCAGAATTTTACTGGTTCGTAAAGAAGCTCAACATAATCTATAAGAACCAAACATCTATTAATAGATTTGTTGTTTATAATAAGTCTGTGTCTGTGAAAACGAGTCCCAGTTTCCCAGATATCCCATTTATTTTAAAGCCAAAGCTAGTAGAAGCTGTGGAGTTCTGCATGCGACTGGCATTCCTGCTACAGGGAGATGCTGCTGCTGGCAGCCTGTAACAAAGCCTCCAACAAGTCAGTTAAAGCTTCATCAGTTTCTCTGCTGTTACTGTGTTTAAGAAGAAAAGGTGGTGTGTGGGAGCAGCACAAATTTTTGCTTCAGTTTAAACGACTCCTGCAGGCAGTTTGAGGTAACACTTTTGACTTGTGAATGTGGAAACACTGTGAGAAAACTGCTCCTCAGTGAGGGTCTGTTTCAGCTTCACAGGGGAACCCTGTCTGAAATCCTTTATTACTGGCCAAAGGTCGTCAGGTCATCGCTCATGTTGAGGGATTTTTGTGGTGGCTGCATAGTATAAAGTGTTGCAGCACTCAGTTTGAAGTTGCTGTGTTAGGACGAGTGCTGGAGGCTGAGAGTGGGCCTGTGGGGGTGGGCGGTCCATCTATGGTCAGGCCAAACAGTCTGAGAAAGCCTCAGTTTGATCAAACCACAACACAGTGCCGGTACTTTTCCTTTGCCAGCATGTTTTATATGCAACACCTGATTTTAGCTGCGCGTTTGTATCATAGCAACAACAACCGGTCAGCGATGGATGCAAATCAACTCCAAATAGCAGCGAGCAGGAGCCAAGCTGGCTGACTTTGTTCATGTAGAGCAGGCTGACGCGCTGCTCAGCTCCTACATTTTAACCCCAAGCTGCATGGCCGAAGCTCCTCTGGCTGTGTTCCTGCTTCATCAGACCTCCATCAGTGATCCAGGAGCAGGTGGAGCAGCACACAGCAGAGCGATAACCAAGTGGCTCAGAGTTTTGAGTCCGGTTTGTAGTTTATAATTGTTTCAAAGTTTGAGCAGCTACAGAGGGTTAAACCAGCTGCTCTGAAACGCAGATCTACACTGACGGGTGCACGGCAGCATGTCAAGCAGATGGAAAAAACGTCTTTTTACCTGATAAGAACAACAGGACACAGATTTACTGGCATCGTAAACACACCACTCCCAACCTTCAAAGCGTCATAAATTCCAATTATGATTATTTATTTATTTTTGTTGTTCAGTTGGTGGAAATCTGCAGATTTACTCGTTATAATGATAAGTTAGAGCAATAATTCCTATAAATGGATATAAAACTAGAGATGTGCACTTACGTATCACACATTCAACATCTCCCAGACCGCTGTTTGCTTCCATTAACGGGTTTGCAGAAATCACAAAAACCGCTCCAGACGCACGATTTGTGATCTGATCAGCTGTTCTTTGCACTTCCTACGTTGGAGCATACGTCATAACCTTGTGAGCATCAACTATTGTGTGGTTTCAGTGTGCCTTTAGCTGTGAAAACAGGAAGTGATGTCATTTTTGCAGGAACTGTAGTTTTTTTCCTCCTCCAAAGCCTGTCAAAGCTGGAATACTGGAAACGGTTTATTTTGATGCTTTGTTTGTCATTTTGCTCCAGTTTATAAAAATGAGTCTCACAAATGAAATTCTGAAGACTCAAAATACATTTCCTGTGGTTGGAAACTATTGTGTGCAACTTTTCTTTCTTACAATTTTGATATTTCTTATTGGCTTATTCCGCTTATTAAATAATGTATGTAATTACTGTGGCCATTTTACAGACAAATTATTAAAGTTTGACATATAAGGGTTGTACTGATGCATAGCAACTTGAAATGTTTAAAAAAACTCATGTAAAATGTAAAGTTTAGCTCTGGCAGATTGTGAGATTATTTCTGATCGTTCATCAAACTACAGCATTTGGATATCAGCTGATGGTTTTTCCTTTCAGACAGATTTCCAACATTCGTTATGTGTAGTAATTTATTTACTTGTTTGTCTCTTTTTTTAAAATCTTCATTTATTGATCATTTTCATTAATAAGATCGACAGAGAGCCAGTATCGTCCAACAGCATCGTCTGATTGGTCAGGCTCTCATTCCGTTTCACAAAACGGCCGTGAACGAGCGACCGAGCTCATAAAGTCATTGGGAACGCATCACGGGGCCGATTGCAGCTTTTAGGTCTTTCTGTCCCCGCCATTTCCTGTTTAGACTCCAAAGCGAGCACTCCCAGTTTGGAAGACCAGTGAGCTTAATGTGTGGAGAGTTGTTGTCTTTAACTCTGGTCCAGTCTGACCTCTACATCCCACAATCCTCTTTACTTGTGTCCCTGTCTGACGATCCTCTGTCCCCCCTCCCATCAGGCCCCGTGGCGGCAGCGGTTCCGGAGGCCCCAGGAAGCAGAAGGAGCTGCCGACAGAGCCTCCGTTCACGGCGTACGTGGGAAACCTGCCGTTCAACACGGTGCAGGGAGACATCGACATCATCTTCAAAGAGCTCAACATCCGCAGCGTCCGATTGGTCAGAGACAAAGAGACAGACAAGTTCAAAGGTTCGGAGGGGGTGTGGGTGTCGGGGATGATGAAGTTTGCCTCGGGTGAAACTTCCTGTCTGACTGTTTGCGTCTCTTTCAGGTTTTTGTTATGTTGAATTTGACGATTTGGAATCTCTAAAAGAAGCTTTGACATACGACGGCGCCGTGAGTATCTGATTTAATAAACCCGACGTTTTCTGGTTCTGCCACGCTGCTGTCTTGTCTGACAGGAACTCTGACCTGCAGTTATTAGGTGAAAGGTCACTGAGGGTGGACATCGCAGAGGGACGAAGACAAGAACGAGGAGCGGGCGGCTTTGGCTTCAGGAAAGACGACGGCAGAGGTACGAGCAGAGAAGAAGAGTGCTAACGTGGTAGGAAGGTTTCCAGGCTGGAGTTAGATCCCAGAGAAAATCAGGCGTGCGTTTCGAAACGGGAAAGCTCTGAGGTGCTCCTCAGTGACCTGGAGCAAAAGACGGCTAAAATAGTTTTCACCAAATTCTTTACCAAAACATTTTTCTGCAGCTGAGTTGCCCATAAATCATCAGTGTTCTGCTAGTCTGTGCTGATTGGTCAGTTAAGGACGCAGGACAGGGCATCCCCGCTCAACGGCGCCCGTACCCAAACGATAGCTCCAGCAGACGTTAGTAGAAGCTTCAAGTGTTTGTTGGCGCTTTATGAATAAAGTTGAACATTTTAACCAATGGGAGGCGGGGCCTGCTCGCGACACGCCCCAAACTGTAATGTATCAGGGAGGTCACGTGGTGCTGGGACCTCCCTGATACAAGAAGACCTCCTGGCTCCTGTTCCTAACCATGTTTCCTTGATCAAGGCCAAGAAAAGGTGATTAGGATAAGTGATGAGGGCTTAGGAAAAGAGGGGAGAGGTCCTGACACGTGCTGGAGGCGGGCGCCGGTTGAATCTGATTCAGATTTAAGTCCAGCCTTCAAGGAAACGCAGACGAAGCATGTTTGATGTTGCCCTGTGACTCTGAGGAGGACTCTTCATCTTTCATGCTTCATTTCTTCATCCTCACCTCCACAGACACCTCCCCTTTTCCTTTCACCTCCCTGCTGTTCGTAGTCACCTGCAGGTAGGTGGAGGCCACCTGACGTCTCCTCCTGCTGACCTTTCACCTTCTTCAGTGTTCAGAGCGCTGCTGCTTCTCTCTAACTCCGATTGGCTCATGGACCACTAACAAGCTTCGCCTCTCTAGTGTAGCCCCTCCCAGCAGGAGGTGCTGCCACCTCCTCTGTTTTCTTTCCTCCTCCCCCTCCCCCCTCAGTGTTAAACTGCCCCGTGTCCTCTGCAGGACGAGGAGGCTCTCGAGGCGCTCCCAGAGGAGGAGGAGGAGGAGGACGCGACTCCCGTGAGGACTTCGACCAGCCAGGAGGAGGTGCGGTCAAAGAGTTCAGCAGCTCAGGTTGGACAGCATCGCGTTCCAGCGGCCAATCAGGGCACTGCCAGCTGGGTTCTAGCCAATGGGACGGCAGGAAAATTTCCTCGGCCTCCAAACTTTTTTAAAGCAGTAAAACTAATCGAAGTAATATTTAGACGGCAGACGTGCACTGCTCTCTGTTTACATATATGATGTGAGGCCATATTCTGATTATTGTTCTGGTGGTGAGGCATGATTGACCAGCAAGGGAGACTAACGTTAGAGGCTAACACACCAAACAGGAAGTGGTAACTAGTGTCTGGCTCCGCCTCCTGAAGCTGCTGGACACACCCTGTTTTTCCCCCATCATGCCCTTCACCTCAACCATCTCATATTCATTTCCAGGTCTGGACTCTTTCAGGGCGCCTGTGGCCGTCTATCTGAACACTCACCTGTGTGCGCGTCTGTCTGCTCACCTGTCTTTCTGCAGGTTTTAGAGATGATGACTACATGGGGGGGCGGAGTCGAGGCGGTGGCAGTCGCCCTAGTGACAGAAGGGGTGGAGGTGCAGGGATGGGTCGCTACAGAGACGGACCCCCACGCGGAGGAACGACAGACTTCAGGGAACCGTCTGAAGGTGACATGACTTCCTGCTTTGTTTTTTTTTCAGCAACGCTCTGACACAGGTGGATTAGGTTTGGTAAAATATGGCAGCGCTGTATCAGCAGTGACTGTGACACAGATAATACATAGAAAACAATTAGCCGGGTGCTAACAGGTGTGTACGTCTTAGGACCCGCCTGTCGCACAAATCCAGGAAGAGGAAGGATAGCAGAGAGAGTAGGAAGGGTCATCGCAGTATCAGAATCCTGAGCGGATGATCATCCAATTAGCCAGTGAGGCATACACCTGACACGCTGAGCTGAGAACACAGCAGCGTGACATCAGCACAGCATGTGCACATACCTGTGTTTCTAGAGGCTCCCCCTGGTGGCCTGCTTTGCTTCCTCCTGGTGTCCCACACAGGGGTTAGAAAGAAGAGTGTTTCCTGCTTGTTATAGAAATGCTTCTCTGGAAAAAAGCCCCCAGTTGAGATTTGTCCTAACTGGAAGTAAAATGTCTGTTGATTTAAAAACAGGAAGTTCCCCCGGCGTGCACTGACTGTCTGTTGTTATGTGTCTGTTGCAGAGGAGCGTGCACAGCGGCCTCGGCTGCAGCTGAAGCCTCGGACCGTCTCTGAGCCGCTCAACCAGGTCGCCAACCCCAACTCCGCCATCTTTGGCGGAGCGAAGCCGCGAGAGGAGGTGATATCAAAAGAAAAACCATAAGAGACTGAAGGCCGCACGGCCGTAGGGAGGGAGGGAGGGGGGCGGGGGAGAGGGAGGTTAGGGGGGCGAGAGCGAACTTTAACCAAGAAACGCCAAACGGGGTGATTTAGACGCCACAGTTAGTCCTTCCTGACAGACGGCCAGCTAGCGAGCGAGCGGACGCTGCCCTCCTCCTCTTCTTCTTCTTCTTCCTGTTTGAGTTCAGTTTGAGCAGAATATTTATTCTTAGTGGGAATAAAGACGAATCGCACTCTGACACTCTGATCAGTAATAAACCTGTAAACACAACACGGCGAGCAGCTCGTCAATGCATGTTCTGTCTTTGGGTTTCTCTGCCCCGCCCCCTCACCGCCACCTCCGCTTTCTGTGATGTCATACCTGCTTTGTCCTGTAGCCCCGCCCCATCCTCTTCTGGGTCAACGGTTGCCCACATTTACTCCAACAGAAAGAAGCTCGGAGGTTAAACCTGTAAAGTCTTTTAGTGTTTCTTTTTTGTATTTTATAGTTGTTGAACTACAGCCCTGCCCCCTCACTCTGATTGGTTGAAAATGTCCCCCACTTTAGTTGTTTTGTTGTTTTAATCTTTGGTGTCTTTTGTTGATTTGGTTAGCGTTACAGCAGCTTGTCGTCCTGGGTGGGTGGGGTTTAATGCCTGGCTCTCAGCAAGCTCCGCCCACTCAGGTGTCCACAGCAGACCCAGTTGATGAAATAAGTAAACTGCTAAAAAGCTTTAGACTTCTGTTCCCATGATGCTCTGCTAGCACAGACAGGTGCTGCATTCACTGTCTGCAGAATTTTACATGAAAAATCAAAAAACGGTGCATTCAGGTGCAGGAGACAGCTCCTCGGGAATCATTAAATCCTACTAGTTTTCCTGATTTATGACTGTGGAAGAACAGACCCTGAATGCAGCACAGTTTGAAAAGGCTCTGATTGGCTGTGTTCTGTCGGGTTTGCAGCGATGTGGCAGTGTCCTGTCCAATCAGCTTTAACAATGCCTCCCACACTGAACACACAGAAGGGAATCTTTTCTGATTGGTCTGTTGATCCACACTGAAAACTTTTATATATATTTTTTAATTTAATTGTATCTATTTTTTTTTTCTTCTTTTTTTTCTTTTAGCTCTTCCCATTTGATTTTTAACTTTTCCTGAAACATTAGCTCTGAGTCACCGTTCGCCTTATTATGAGTTGAATGATTATGAACTGTTCTCTCAGGAACTGCTTCATATTTTTGTAGGAAAAAAAAATCTACCAGCTTTTATTTAATGTTGGTGAAAATGTTAAGGAAATGTTGTAAGAGAAGTTTGACCACCAACAGCAGAAATAAGTGAAGACATTGAGCCCGGTCTCTATTGATTCTGTCTCCGTTTGTTTGGTTTACAGGTTTTTACAGGCTCACTGAGACTAAATGTGTAGGCGTATTCTCAAACTTCATAAACTATCCGGTTGTTCAGTCTGACGTCACTAGCCGTGTCTGGGCCTAAACTCCGCTGCAGGTCCATATATCAAACGATCACTATGGCATTACTGAGAGTTAAAAACTGTCTAAAGTCTTTCATCTTTAATAAAATGATCAGCGTTCTGCTCTACCAGGTGTAACAATTGAGTTTAACATCCAGGCATCCATGAAAACGGAATTTATGACATTTAACGGAGTTAGAAGTTAGCAGGGAGTTAGCTCGCTAGCTTCTATCTAAATACAATATAGCATGTCCTGACTGCGGGGTTTTGGAAACAAATTCAAACGTACAGCTCTGCTATCACTTCCAGCATAAATGAAGACAGAAACTAAACAGCAGTGACGTTTGTAGGGTTACTGAAGTTGGGCTAGCTGGTATATAATGATGTGCTACGTGACCGCTAGCGACACAGCTATGTTAGCATAATATAAACAAGCTAACTTTTTTTCCACTCGATAAAAGTTAACGTGAGTGTTCTCGGTGGTCAGGAACAAATGTAATCGCATGGCAGGATGCTGTAAAAGGACCAAACTTCAGCCAGGAGAACAACTGAGATAATCCATCCACAATACGAGGTTAGTCATTCATATACTGCTGCATGGGCTGGGCTGTAGTTACATCCTAAGGTTTTAAAAACTGAGCTTAAATAAATGATTAGCGATAATAAAAGCCGAGGGAGGTCAACAGGGATCACTGACTGTTTTAGGAGCTTTTTGAGATCAAATAAAAGAAAATACAAAACATTAAACATGTTAACAACACAAAAGCCATATTAAACGCAGACTACTTTAGGCCCGGAAGTAGGATTCGTCACGTCATCACTGAACAACCGGATATGTGCAGAACTGTTACTGCTTTAATGTCGTCAGGCGGTCCCATGTGCTCTGAAGTTTCCTGTTCAGGCCCACCACCCTCCAAAATCTGTGAGAAGCTCAGTTAGTCTCTGTACTTTGTAAAAGATGATGGCAGCGCTGTCGTACTCGCACTGAGCGAGGTTAAATCACTGACGGCAGCTAAAGCAGTGAAAATGTTCTGGACTGAACGGTCCCTTGAATCCAGGGAGACGATTTTCATTCATAAAAATCAGGGAGGACAAAATAAGTTCAAAGTGTTTTTCTTAACTTTTATTTTTCCCTTCCTTTGCTCCCCTTTTTCATCTCTTCCTTCTTTTTTTCTCCTTCCATCTGTCTTTGATTACAGCACTGAGTCATTTAAAGCCGCCACCACAGATCCCAACCAGACGGTGGCGCTAGCACGCCGCATTGCCGACAGAACAGAAGAAACCGAAAGCTTTTTTTTTTTTTTTTTTCCTTTTTTTTTGTGCTGTTTGGTGGTTTCAGTGTGGGTCAGACGCCAGCGTCCACCGATAAATTGTTGTAAAGTTGATTGTGTACAATAAAGATGGGGCTTTGGTCTGGAACCTGTAACTTCTGTGTGTTTCTCTGTGGCCCGACAGGAAACTGGCTGTAAACCCGGCCCAGGTGAAAGCTTTCAGGTGTGGGTCTGCGTCGCTTTGACATCATGTGTTTTTTTTGTTTGTTTTTTTTCTTGGAGGTAAAATGCAGAAACGTTTCTGAATAAACAACTGTTAGAACTTTCCTTTCCTTGAGTTTATCGCAATAAAACTGTCTTCATCTTTGTCCTCATACCAACCCGAATGTGTTTAATTTCAGGGTGGGGGAGGCGGGGCATTGATTCCTCATTACATTTTTATTTTTCTTCCAAATGAAAGAAGAATAAAGAATAAAGCTGGTTCTGTTCTGCCTCTGTATGTCTGTGTCGCTCCGACGAGCAGCTCCTGCTGCGGTGACCGGCGTTAATGTTAAACATCACCACAGTCTACAACTTCATCAGGTACACCTCTCCAGCAGCTGGTTGGAGCTCCTTCAGTCGTTGCTCAGAGGTGACATCATCACACACCTGCTGGAGGTGGTTCCGGAGACGCTGCAGGACCTTGCTGAGGGTCTTGGTGGATGTGGGAGGGCTCTTAGAAAGTTTGTTCAACATCTAAAGCAGTTTCACTCATTTCTAAAGGTATCCTGACTTCAGCTGTTTCATTTACAGTCTGGTCACGTGGGACAAACTGAACTCGCTGGACAGGCTTAGAAAGCCGGAAGGTCTCGGTACTATAACTGGACGTCAGCATGAAGTGGCAGGTTGGCTCTGAGAGTAAAGGGTTTGTTCCGGGAGCTCAGGGGCCTCGCTGAGCCAGCAGCGCTCCTATTTCTGTTCATGTCCGCCAGATTGAAGACCGGGACCAATATTGGAACCGCTGACATCAGTGAGGGGCTACTGCAAGGAACTCACCGATGTTGGTCCACAGGTTCTGATCAGTCGGGCTTCAGCTTCCACTACATTAATAACCGGTTCTCTCCCAAACCCAGCAGCAGGCTGCTGAGAAACAGCCTTCAGCTCAATTTAATTTATGCATGCATGCAGCACCAAACCACAGCTACAGTTGCCTCTGGGCCCTTTATAAAGTAAAGACTACAACAGTACAGAGAATCCCCAACGATCTCACGACTTGAGTAAGCACTTGGCAACAGCGGTAAGGAAAAACCCGTTTGAATCAGAAGTTAAACGTGCAGGTAAAAAGAAGGGGAGCACGCTTTCTCATACATGATGTATGTATCTGTAACCAGGCAGAATAAACTCCATCACTCATTAAACCGGTGGTTCAGTTCTGACCTGTAACATGTATTTTGCTGTTGTGGGGTAAAGGGGCGGGGCTGAGAAAATACAGGTGCTTTAAATGAGTTTCTCCAGGTTTCATTCACCTGTGTGTCTACTGTCCATTCAGTTTGAGTTTGACATCTACTCCTTTTTGTGGTAGATGTGTGTATTTTATGACACTCACACCATCCTAAACGCATTTGGAATTATTTCCTTTAAACTCAGTAATCCAGTCAAACTGAGCGCCACCCGTGGGCGGGGCCTGTTAGCACAGGTAATCATCCAAGTCTGAGGGTAATCGATCAGGTTACACTTAAATAAAGTTCTCGAAAAAATAAAAGTTCAAAAACGGTTTCTGCTATTATAAATAAGTCAAAGTTGAAATTCACTTAAGTACAAATGCTGGCGTCCTCCGGTGTGTGCGTGCGTGTGCGCGCGTGCGTCCGAAGTCTTCCTGGTTGGCTGTGTTGTTGTCTCAGCCCTCGCAGTGTCTCTGTGCTCCTGTTATTCCTTCACTTCCTCCTTCAGGTCGTCGTCATGTTGTTTAACTAACTAGCAGCTGCTGGTTAGTGTTTCTTAACTACCATCAACTTGTCCGGGAGTTAGCTATCTGCTAGCTCTAGCAACCCTGTCATCAACAGGTAAGACGCCTCATTACGTCGGTAACCGACCCGGCTATTTGTCAGTTAACCCGTAAAGTGAGACAGTTAACCCGGTCTAAGTGTCCGAGCTACTGTCTTCTGTCCTGCTCTGAGTTTCTTTGAGTCTTTGCTCTTTTCAAACTTCTCTAACCAGCCTAGCGTTAGCATAGTTTTTAGCCTCCTAGCAGCAGAGGGTACTTCCCGGACTTAACATGCCGGATTCCGTTAACAAACCGTCGGATTTAAAGTCCCGTGAGTTACCGGTAAGTGTATAATCATCTCTGAACAAAGTAATTCGGACTTCACGCCACTTATATGGAGACGTTTTCTCATTCGGCTCTCAGTTATAATTAAACAATGCTCATTTAAATGACACGCCAACTTGAATACCGATGAAGTTTAGTCGGAGTCAAGTTGTGTGCCGTGTTGATGATTTATTAAATACGAATCTCGAAACTTTATGAAACATAAAGCCGAATTCATCAGAACATTATAGCGGGAATATTTCAACACTTTTTCCACAGTGGTTTTTTAACGTCGGCGACAAACGCGACACAAACGTCCATTTTTCTCACGGAATTCGGCTAACTGTCACCTGTGTGCAAAACGAAGTTGTTTTGGCCATTTACAGTGTTTATTTCACGACAACAACAAACCTGTAGCGTAAAATACTGAACAGACTTTAATATCAGAAGTTCCAGTAAAATGTGGTCACGTGTCTTTGGATAAAGCGAGATTAAAGCTGTTTGTTATGGAGACAAATATGAGTCATGTTTGTAAAGTAAGAATCCAGTTCTGTGAAACGTGAAGCAGAGTTGATGAGAACAAGAACAGCGAGCAGTTTTTAGTATACAACCTTATTATCGAGCGCTACGCGAAAGAAACATCAGTTTTTCTTATGGAGTCTGGCAAATGGGGAAATTGTTGAAATGACCAGAAACAATCAGTGATTAAAGATAAGGTGACGAAAGCTGTGGAGGGTTGATGAGGGCAGCACTGACAGGTTCAGCTGCTTTATAAAAGCGACTGTTTACAATTTAGGTGAAATTTTAATTTTTCTTTTTGTTTCCAGACGTGACTTTGTGGTTTCACTTCAGTTTTTACTGTTTAAAGTGTTTACTTTCATTTTAGTTCTTCTTTGTCACGTGAAACTTTAAAAATCAAAGTTTTCAAATATTTCACATGATATAGAAGAACTGCCTGAGCAGCAAGCATCTAATCTGAAGTTAGCGTTCAATAACATGCTGAGAATGCAGAGAGAGATCATTGAGTTGGTGAGCTGTGTTGAACTTAGTCACAGCGACTGTCTTAATACCTATTGGATCACCATGGTAACTGATGCTGAGCACAAACTGGACTGGAGCCGGCGAGGTTCGGTGTAACATGCTCAGGTGGGCTGTGGCATTCAAAGCTCGCCCTCGCCGTCACGCCACCATCAGCCTGATATAGGCAGGATCCACGCTTTCATGCTGTTAGACTGGGGCAGCAGAAACTGAGCTTCAGACCAGGCAGCATTTTTCCATCTTCTATTGTCGTTTGGCGGTTTCAGTTTGTTGTTCACAGCTGGCAGGTGTGGCACCTGAGGGTCAGCATACTGGGGTTGGTCATTTGAGTTCCTGTTGCCTCGCTCTCAGCTTGAAGCAGACTGTCTATTGTCTCCCAGAGAGCTGCCTCTCACGGGACCTTTTCTCACATTCTCGGTAAACTCAGAGATGGCAGTGTGGGAAACTCCCAGCACTGCAGCAGTTTCTGAAACACTCTGATCCATGTGTCTAAATGCACGGAGCTCCTGTCGTGTGATTGGCTGATAAGATACTTGTGTTGAGGAGCGGTTGAAGAGGTGTACGAGCGGCCGTGTATGTTTCGGTACGAGCTCAGTCTGGTCAATCATTTTTGTCTTCCACGCGTCACACTTCATCATTTTATCATCTTTATTGATCTCCGTCCCGCTAACACTGTATGTGATTTGAGTAGTGGCGCTTCATCACTGCTCTCGTGTGAGCATGCTCAGAGCCAGAGTGTTTTAACAGGGAAGTTTGATAGCTCCATCGTGATGCGTGCTCTGCAGTTTTCCGTTTTGTCCGTCCAGCGAACAGAGAAGAAGAGAAAACCTGGAAAAGTCGGAGCTGCTCTGTGACACAGACCTGCAACAAGCTACTGATCCTTAGTCAGGATCGTTGTGTGTTTGCATACACACCACACCGCTGTTTGTGTCCCACTGCAGAAGGAAAATGTTCATATAATCGAGCCGAAAAGAGCAAATGAAGCCAAACTGGTTTAAATTAAAGGCTTTTATTGTGAAGGACTCAGAGGAACGTGTTTTTAACTCCATAAACCCGTGTCTTTCTGTGTGTGCGCGTGTGTGTGTCAGCCATGTTTGCGTCCTGCTGTAACTGGCTCTGTATGGACACAGCCAATGCGGATCAGCCCACTCGAAGCGACAGACGTCATCAGTCCTACACCAACTCGGCCTTCACCAGCCAGCCGTCTCCTCCACCTGAACACACCTGTAAGGCCTGCGGGGGGCGGCTCGACACACCTGCCACAAAAGTAAGTGAGTGATTGTTCCAGCCCTGAGCCTGCAGCTGCAGCGAGCTCCTGTCTGTGGACATTGTCCACAGGGAGGGGGGGTCGTCACACTTGTGCTCAAAGGGCTGTTGGAGGTTAAAGTTCTGGATCACGTTGGTAGCCGGTTGGTAGGACCACCTAAAGCAGGGGTGGGCAACTCCAGGCCTCGAGGGCCGGTGTCCCTGCAGGTTTTAGATGCGTCCTTGATCTATCACAGGTGATTCAAATGGTTAAAGTAAATGGTAAATGGCCTGCATTTGTATAGCGCTTTTCTAGTCCCTAAGGACCCCAAAGCGCTTTACACTACATTCAGTCATCCACCCATTCGCACACACATTCACACACTGGTGATGGCAGCTACATTGTAGCCACAGCTGCCCTGGGGCGCACTGACAGAGGCGAGGCTGCCGGACACTGGCGCCACCGGGCCCTCTGACCACCACCAGTAGGCAAACACGGGGTTAGTATCTTGCCCAAGGATATTTGGCATGCAGCCAGGAGGCAGCCTGGGATCGAACCACCGACCTTCTGATTAGTGGCTGACCTGCTCTGCCACCTGAGCTACAGCCACCCTAAAGGACCTCCTCAACATGTCCTGTAGTTCTCCATTCAGGTGTGCTGACCCAGGGTCAGATCTAACACCTGCAGGACACCGGCCCTCGAGGCCTGGAGTTGGACACCCCTGACCTAAAGGCTCCATATAAGTGATTATTACATCAAATACACTTTCTTCATCGCAGACGTTGGGAGGTTCCTGTTTGAGGAGCCAAAACATTAAACACAGATCCCTTAAATGAGGTGAAATAGTTCATAAAATAGAAACGGTGCAGATGCTCGGCTCTTTGTTTTCATCCACTCAACTCCCCGCCCCGCCTCCGTCAGGTTATTCAGCTGTGGCGCTTTCAGAAGGTTCAGCGCGTTTACTTCCTTCCTTATGGGCCGGGACTCGATGGAGAACGCCAAAAAACGAAGCCGTCGAGCGAACTTTGCTGGTGGACGGTGCATGGGCAACCTCATGTAGGGACGCGGTGTTGGAATAATTTACAGGTTTAGGAGTTCATCCCAGGAACAGAGCAGGATGCACAACTCTGGCTCGGTGCAGTAAGTCGAAGCAGCCAATCGGCAGCTTATCTGTAATGTAGTAAATGAAGGAAAAGCTCCGGGACGCTGAAAGTGGCGGCTCACTTCCTTTGTTTTGCTTTGTGGTTGGTGGAAAACCCAGAGCAGAGATTTGCTGAAGCGACCAGGAAACAACCAGCAGCTGATTAAAACACCAGAGCGGACTTT
>NW_024582484.1:1650431-1685837 GCF_018398535.1 Haplochromis burtoni
AGAAGAGAAAAACGAGAAAAAAGAGCAAAGCAAGAACAAAAGAGAGAGAAGAGAACAGAAGGCATAAACTAAGAAAGAAGAAAGTAAAAGAAAGAGAAGAGAAGAAAAAAAACAAAAAAAAAAAAAATAGAGAGAGAAAGCCAAAAAAGAAAGATCGCAAAGAAAACGAAGTAAAAAGAAAGTAAAAAAGAAAAGAAGAACAAAAAAAGAAAAAAAGGAAGAAAAGAGAAGAAAGATAAAAGAAGAGACAAAAATAGAAAAGAAAGAAGAAAATACCAAAAAAGAAATAAAGAAACAAAGACAGAACAACATAAAAAAAAAATAACAACAAAACAATAACTCCACTCGCAGCACCTCCACCTCTCGCAATCACAACCCTGTAAAGCAAGAGAAGAGAAAATAGGAGACCAGAAACAAGTACAAAGAACAGAGAGAAAAGTAGAAGAAAAGAGAAGAGAATAAAAAAATAGAAAAACAGAAAGAAAAAAAAGAAAAGAAAAAAGAAAAAAAGAGAAGAGAAGAGAAAAAAGGAAAAAGAAAGAAAAGAAAAAAGAAAAAGAGAGAAAAAAAAAAGAGAAGAGAAGAGAAAAAAGAAAAAAAAAAACAAAAGAAAGAAGGAGAACTACAGAAGAAAGATACAGAAAAAAGAGATAAAAAGAAAAGTAAAGCGAAGAAATAAAAAAGAGAGAAGAAGAAAAAAAAGAACAAGCACCACACAAAGAGTAAGTAAGAAGAGAAGAGACACAGAGAGAGAGAGAGACAGAGAGAGAGAGAGAGAGAGAGAGAGAGAGAGAGGTGTCTCTCTCTCTCTGTCTCTCTGTCTCTGTGTCTCTCTCTCTCTGTCTCTCTGTCTCTGTGTCTCTGTCTCTCTCTCTCTGTCTCTCTCTCTCTGTCTCTCTCTCTCTGTCTCTCTCTCTCTGTCTCTCTCTCTGTCTCCCCCCCTCTCTCTCTCCCACAGATGCTCCACATCAGTGATTTTGTCCATATTAGGTGTGGAGCCTTCTGATTGGTGGCCTGTTGGTGTCACCTGTGGCGTGATTGACAGCTCAGGTCTGCCTCTGTGTTTCAGCACGTGTGCGTCGACTGTAAGAAGAACTACTGCAGCCGCTGCTCCGCCCAGCAGGCGCCTCGGCCACGCCTCTGTCACACCTGTCAGCGTTTCTACGGCAACCTGCTGGAGCGGGCAGAGCTGATGAAGCTGAAAGTGAAGGAGCTCCGGGACTACCTGCACCTGCACGAGGTTTCCACCCACATGTGCAGAGAAAAGGTGACGTATGCGTCATATTTCCCACTTCCTGATGAGACGTGCACGTATTCTTGTGTTTTAGTGCGGTATCCAGGTGGGAGGAGTCAGTGAGACCCGCTATGGCCTGATCAACCGTATTCACGGTCCGTCGCACTCGTGCAGTTGCTGGAGTGTTGTTCCTCCTCTTCGCATTCATAACAGGGAAGAGGAGGAAGAGTCTGACCGGGTGCTGGCGTCAGAGCTTGAGCGCTCCAGCTGACCTCTGATGACCTCTGATGACCTCTGCTTCTGTTGCTGCTGGAGAATCCATCGTCTGTGAGGCTGGCACTTTGGTCTCCTGTGGGAGCACACTCCTCTCTGTTCACATCTTTGTGCCTGAGCACAGCGCTGTGCGCCTGGTCTGATGATGTTTAACCCGTAATGACTCGGTCTCCGTGCTGTAGCTGTTTACCTCCACCAGGGGGCGGTGTCACAAACAGCCGGTCTGTGGGCTGCTCAGCTTAGTCCTTCAGACACGAAGAGAGAGATGCTGTTGAAGCAGATGTCAGGTGTAGCATGCAACCGCGTTCTGCAGAGCACGCAAGCACGGGCAGACGTCTGCTGCAAACTAGCTGACATGTCCCGTGTGTGTAAAGTGTCACGGGTTTACATGATGGAGACTATTAAACACTGCGCACACACACTGGGCGCTCACCAGTGTGGCACCTGGTCCCGCCCTGTGGGATCCAGGCAGAGGGTTTCTCTAGTCACGGTCTCCATTAAAACCATCTAGAGTTTTTGCTGCTGAATGATCTACATGATGAGTTTGTTCCTGCCGCTGTTTCCTGTTTGCAGGAGGAGCTGGTGGAGCTGGTTCTGGGTCAGCAGCCGTCCCCGTCGAGCAGCTCCGGCCCCGAGACCCCGAGCACCCACCCGCCCTCTGTGACCTCTCATTCGCCAGCACCTCGCATCTCCACCTCCACTCCCGAGCCCCCCACACCTACACCAACTCCAACTCCTGACCCCCCCACTGTACACCCCGAGGCCCCGGCCCCACCCACAGAGACAGCCCCTGCTGA
This sequence comes from Haplochromis burtoni, assembly GCF_018398535.1. NCBI lineage: Eukaryota > Metazoa > Chordata > Actinopteri > Cichliformes > Cichlidae > Haplochromis > Haplochromis burtoni. The sequence continues at coordinate 1,652,736 of NW_024582484.1, forward strand.
GCCTGACATTCAGGATGAAGACCAGGTAAACCCAGAACCGGCCGTTAAGTGTCCAATAATGAGAGCGGGAGAGCTCAGAGCGAGCTTATGTCCTGGTTCTGTTTTTAAACCCGAGTCTGAGTTTCCTGAATGACTCTGTGTCTCGGTTCAGACCTGGAACCCCGAAGACGCCCCGGTTACCGGCCGCAGGGCGTCTCTGGCGGACCTGACCTGCCTGGATGACATCGAGGCGCTCAGCGTCCGGCAGCTGAAGGAAATCCTGGCCAGGAACTTTGTGGACTACAAAGGCTGCTGTGAGAAGTGGGAGCTGATGGAGAGAGTGAGGCGCCTGTACCAGGACCAGCAGAGCCTGCTGGGTGAGAGTCCACTGTTAACACGAAACAGACTTAATACATATACAGAAGGAGAGCGCCCCCTACAGTTACGCTTTCATGATACTCAAAGAAAACAACGTGCACTAAAATTCAAAAGGGAAGTGATTCTGAGTTTGTCCTGTTTGGTTCACGTTTGCACCAAATGGTAAATGGACTGATTCTCCCAGAGTGCTCAAAGCGCTCAGCATTTAAATCAGATCAGTTCTGATCACAGACGTGAAAAATAAGTTAGAGTAGGAAAAGTTTCCTCACGAGCGGACGTCCTCTCGGTTTAGAGAGGATGCTGCACACAGGCCTCCGTTCTTCAAACACTCCAACAGCTTTCTTGTGTTTCTGTTTTGCTTTCAGCTGCCAACGCTGTGAACGCTTCAGGTGAGTCTGATCACACAGAGTAACGCTGATGTCGTGTTTACATGCTGTTATTAAAGAAGCGGTTGTCGCTCCTTCGTCTCCAGAATCGGGCGGTGTCGGCACCGGAGGTCTGGAGGAGAACCTCTGTAAGATCTGTATGGACTCCCCCATCGACTGCGTGCTGCTGGAGTGCGGTCACATGGTCACCTGCACCAAGTGTGGAAAGAGAATGAGCGAGTGCCCCATGTGTCGCCAGTACGTCGTCAGAGCCGTCCACGTCTTCCGGTCCTGATCCTGGCTGCGGCTGAACCCAGGTAACCCGACCCAGACCTGGCAAACCAGTTTATCCCAGAGCGTGCATCCAGACCTAGTTTAACAAACCGGGCGCTGCCGCTTTAACAGTCTGATGTTGTTCTGGATTTAAACGAGTCTTCTTAAAGTGTTTTTTCCCTTCTTTGTAGGACCGACTGCCTCCAAAGCAATAAACTGTAATCAGGTCTTTCTGAAGGGAACTTGACAGAATGGGCTTTTATTTTGATAACTTTATTTTCTAATGGTATGCCTGTCTGAAGACAGTGAGACGGGACCTTAACCCACCTTCAGAGCTGCTGTTTAGATGCACACACTGAATGTACAAACTCTCGCTGCGGAGAGTTCACCGCACATTTGTGAACTAATCGATTGAGAAACCACCGTGCCTTCATCGCCTTGCCGCCGCCTCGGTCTGACCTGCGGCCGTCAGCCTGCGCGCAGCCGGGCAGGAGTCTACCAATGCAGCAGGTGATGACAACCAGGAAGTCCTCGCGGTGCCTTCAAGTCCACGCTCGGCCTGCGTTCTTATCACAGTCATGTTTACGCTGCAATAAGGAAGTGAAGCGAACAGCAGCCGGCCCTCAGCCTTCAGTGTAATAACAGCAGCTTCAATGTGTCCTACACAGGAAGTTAATGATGCATTCTTCACATGGAACCATCTGTTCAGACAGATTTCTGTTTTACAGATAGTTTGCATAATTAACTGTGTTTTTTAAGGAAATACTCAGGGAACCATCTTTAAATATCTATTTCTGTCTGAACGGCAGCCTAAACCTGGAAAGATGCTTTTGTTACAGAAGGAACATCTGCAGTCACGTCTCATATTCACACTAAATTTACCCCCAGTCACTGTCACTAACAGGAAACCACAGGAACATGAAAACCAGTATCCTTCTAATTACCATTTACAGTAAAGTCCAATCGTACACCTCCACATACGTGACATCATAGCAGGAACCAGCAGGGGGCAGCACACACATCACCTGAACTAAACAAACTCCAAGGATGGGACCAAATGCATAAGGTGGAGCCGGCGCTTCCCCTGACGTCCGTGCACACGCTCACATTTCTGAATATTTTTAGGGCAACAAAGAAGTTCACGATGAAGGATTCAGACTTGGGTGGAGAAATGTCAGGACAGCATTCAGAGTCTGTGCTTATCACAAGGAACAAAGTCGGGAAACCGCGATTCCCAGCTAGTGTGTTGGCATGTAAGCACTTGCAGACTCAGTCAGAGGTCAGATTTCTTCCTGGCCTGGACCTCCAGCTCTTCATCCTCTCTGCCTGGAAACGACACAAACTGGAGGTTTGGGTGAAGCCGGAGCTTTAAATGTAATAACAGGTTTACTGGAAACAGCAGAGGCCCTGAAACGCTAACATGAGGGACTCCTTAAAGACAGAGGAAGACTGTTTGTGTGTTATTGAGCTTTTGGATTTAAGTTGACTTTGTTTGCACTAAACTGTTGATTTTAAACTGTTTTTCAGGAGGTTTGCAGGAGGACGGTTTGTCCTTTTCCCGAGGTTTTTATTCTAGTGAAATCACTGTGTTTGATCTTTGTGAACATTTTGGATTCAGATGGTGTTACTCGCTGGCCTTTAACCTGTAACTTCTTCCTCTGTGGTGCAGTGGGATCATGCGAGCTCAGCTGTGGAGCTCACACTGCACTATAGAGCTTCTAGCTGAAACTTACACAGGACCTTGTGTCTGTGAGCACGGTGAGGCGGGGCCAGTGAAAACAGCACAGCTGGAATGTAAACCTCTAATCCAGCTGTTTCCTCATTAGTCCCCTGGCTGCGAGCTTTTTAAAAGGACACACTGTGATCTGCAGACTTTAAGTTTGTACTTTAGCCGCCTCACGTTGACCTGTCTCTGTGTTGGAACCTTTATTTACTCAGAATGTTTCTGCAGCTACCAGTGAGACACGTTTTTACAGAGCGACAGGAAGCTTTATTTTTCTGAGTGAGCTTTGCATCGTATTCTAATAAAACTTGATTTTCATTGAGTTCTGTGTCCTGTGCTTCATTGGGTTTATTGAGGGGTGCTCAACATTTAACTGATTATGGTGGAATCTTTATTTTGTGACTTCACATAAGAAGCTTCGCAGGTCAAATTCAGCTTCATTTGTGCTTCTTCCTGGACGTAGTTCAGCTGCTTCAGCTCTGATGTCCATTTCTGGAAGCCTGCCGAGGGGCAGCACAGGTGTGCTGCTTGTACTTCCAGGCTGCGAGGAAGCCTGTGATCTAAGGGATGACTCCTAATTACATCTACCGCATATTTTAAAAATTCAGCTGCATTTGATAAGAACGTCTGATAACTGATTTAAAAATGTTTACTGGTGTACGTTCCAAAGATGGAAATTAGCAACCCCAGAGTTAAAATTCAGACTCCACTCAACATTTTCTGGAAATGTATCTAAAATTTGATCTTGATGTGGTTTCACACCGGGTCACATTTACACTATAAAGTCACACCGGGCAGCAGGATCCCCTGCAGGAGGGGTTTGTCCACCTTCCTGCTTCCAGGTGGGCTGGAGACAAGAGACAACACAATAACAGAGTACATATAGTACAAATATATGTGTGTTTAATAAAGTAAAGGGCAGCGATGGAGACCAAAATTGTTAATAAAAATAAATGAATGAGGATGCGACCGCAGTCGGACCCGTGCACAGACCAGCTCTTTGTCATGCTTTGATCACTGAACGTTGTCTCATCAATAATCAAACAAAGCGATGTATATTTTAGACATAATTACATTTGTGGATTTGAATAATGCAAATGTTTAAAAATATTTCTATTTCTAAGCTTTTCAGGGCCGAGTACAATAACCTCAGTTTGATCTGAATTAAGAAGCAGAAAGTTAGCGGCCATCCAGGTCTTTATGTCTTTAAGACATTCCTGCAGTTTAACTCATTGGTGTGTGTTATCTGGCTTCATGGACAGATAGAGCTGGGTGTCATCTGCATAGCAGTGTAAATGTATGCTATGTCTTCTAATGATGCTGCCTAAGGGAAGCATGTATAATGTAAACAGAATTGGTCCTAGCACTGAACCCTGTGGAACTCCATAATTAACCTCAGTGTGTGAAGAGGACTCTCCATTTACATGCACAAACTGGAGTCTATTAGATAGATATGATACAAACCACTGCAGTGCAGTACCTGTAATACCTACAGCATGTTCTAATCGCTCTAATAGGATATTATGGTCGACAGTATCGAACGCTGCACTGAGGTCTAGCAGGACAAGCACAGAGATGAGTCCACTGTCAGAGGCCATAAGAAGATCATTTGTAACCTTCACTAAAGCTGTTTCTGTGCTGTGCTGAGCTCTGAAACCTGACTGAAACTCTTCAAATAAGCCTCTGCAGATGATCTGTTAGCTGTTTGACAACTACTCTTTCAAGGATGTTTGATATGAAAGGAAGGTTGGAGATTGGCCTATAATTAGCTAAGACTGCTGGGTCTAGAGATGCTTTTTGAGTAAAGGTTTAACTACAGCCAGCTTGAAGGCCTGTGGTACATAGCCGATTATTAGAGATAGGTTGATCATATTTAAGATCGAAGCATTAATTAATGGCAGGACTTCTTTGAGCAGTTTTGTAGGAATGGGGTCTAAAAGACACGTTGATGGTTTGGAGGAAGTAATTATTGAAGTTAACTCAGAAAGATCAATTGGAGAAAAAGAGTCTAACTTAACATCAATGGTACTAAGAGTAGCTGTAGATAATATTACATCTGTGGGATGATTACTGGTATTTTTTCTCTAATGATAAAATTTTATTTGTGAAGAAGTTCATGAAGTCATTACTAGTTAACGTTAAAGGGATGGTTGGCTCAACAGCACTGTGATGAAGTCTACTCCCCACTCCTGTGTAATCAACTTAGGTCCTCTTGCATTAATTATCCAGGATGCTTCTCTTCTGCTCACGTTACACAAACAATCTAGCTAGCACCCTCTTTATTTTATAATGAATTTAAAGTCTTGCTTATAAAATTTTAAATGTCCTGTCTCCCATGTACCTGGCAGACCTTCTATATATACCCCACCGTCTCTGAGATCAGCTGGCCACTCACTCCTTGGTGTCCCTGTGCTGAGACAAGCGATCGAGCGGCTGATCGTACTCTAGAATCTAGCTAGCACTACAGAAGAAGAGGTATAAAATGCAGTGTTTCTATCAGCTCAACAATCATCAGCAAACACACAAACTGTGTGTGTGCAGTTTGTCTCACAGTGTGTTGCAGCTAAAGGTCCAGCTGCTGATTTCAGGGGGAGAGAAAAGAAATAGAGCTAACTTCACTCACAGATGGAGAAACATAAGAAAGAAGGACAGGAGAGGAAGAAGAGAGCTTAGAGTTAAAGGGAAGGATGCTCATTTAAAGTCACATGTAATAATTTTACTCACCTGGATTTGAATATAACATGTTTTGATAAATTATGTATTTTTATTTTGTGAAACGTCCTGCAAAAATGAACTAAAATATACAAACTTGTGTTATTCAAGTGTTGCATGAAAATACAGTTTAGTAGGATAAGACTCGCTCACGCCAACAACACACTCGGCCTTCCTGATGAGTTTGTTCAGTCTGTTTGTGTGAAGAACATTTAAAGTAAGGAACAGTGTGTGACTGGTGCACAGTGGCCATGCTCGAGGTCAGAGTTAGCTGAACTTTAGCTGATGATGCTGAGACTCATTCACTTCAACTTTGGGGTCGGACTCGGACCCAGCCATACTACATGTGGGCCAATGCAGTATGGCTATTTACATTTTATTTTAAAACATTTAAAGCCATCCGCTGTTTAACGTCATCCAGGCAGCGTAATAACAGCTAAGGTGAGTCTGTCCCTGCTTTTAAAGGCAGATTCATCTGCAAGTCATCTGCAAAACAGTGGAATGAAAGGTTGTACCGTGAGAAAATAGACCCCAGTGGCAACATGTACAGTGTAAACAAGGCAGGACCCAAAATAGAGCCTTGAGGTACGCCATAATTAAAACGTCCTTCCTGATAAGTAGGACCGAAATCACAGAAGAGCTGATCCTTTTAGGCCAGCATATGACTGCAGCTGTGATAGCAGGAAGGGTCAGAGCAGACTCTGCCTGCTGAGGAGAAGGAGATCTTTCGCCTGCAGGTGGAGGGTCTTTTTTGGCTCTGTGTTGCTGTCTGCTGGAGCAGCAGCTTATCTACAGCTGAGAGGATCAGCTCATCAGTAAGGCCAGGTCTGTGCTAGGATAGGAGATGGTTAGTAATCCGTAATCCAATTACTTTTTTATAGTCACGAGTAATGTAAGGCATTACTCATGCAAAAAAGTAATTAGACTACCTTTACTTTCCCGTAAGCACGCTGCGTTACTGTGTTAGAAAAGCGTTGTGCTTTTGTTTGTGAGAGTGTCTCATCATGACAATAACGTACGAGCGTGCGGCGCCTGTGGCAGCAACAGACATGTGCAGATCAACAATGGCTAACATGGAGTGATGGAGAGAGTACGACCATGCAGCGTTTAAAGCGTGGAAGTAATCACATTACTTTGAGTTTGATTCCGTAAAAAGTGACACAAACATTAGAGTCTGCTGTTCACTCTGTTTGGGAAGAAAACTTCTTTCTACAGCGAAAAATTAAACTTCAACTCTGAGCGAACAGCGAGCACGCTGCCACGGGAACGTGACACTCACAGAGAAACCCCCGGATCCCCCCACTGACACGACCACTGTGGGCAAACCTCCACCCGCCCCACTCCTGCTACACAGGTGACTATAGATTTAAGAGCAACAGGACTCAGAGCTGCTGAGTCTTTGATTTTATTTATTTCTGCTGTGTTTTAATTGCATCTGTTTGAAAGAGTGTAAACACAAAACATTATTTTATTTTATGTGCTGGAATATGCAGGAAATAGGTTTAAACACATATCTGCAAGTCAAAGACTTTTGAACATAATTTTATATTTGCAATGTGCATAAAAGTTAGAAGATTAAAACTAAAGAAACAAGTTTTAAAAACAGACTTTTTCATTTGATTCAGTTTCATATGATGGATTATGCAGAAAAATAGAATTGGGCTGAAAGGTCTGTTGCTTTATTACGTATTCAGGTTGTGTATCATGTTTTTGAAAAGTAACTAATTATTTTTTGAAAAGAAGTAATCAGTAAAGTAATGGGATTACTTTTTTGAAGAAGTAATCAGTAATTAGTTACTAATTACTTTTTTCAAGTAACTTGACCAACACTGGCTTGGATGCCCCCCCCCCGACCCAGTGCAGGTGTTGGAGACAGAAGAACTCTTGGACAGTGTCTCCACCCCCACGCATGAAGCTGTGGCAGAACTGGAGCGCTCCTTCAGTCAAAGACTGCTGCGTACACAGAGGAGCGTTATGGCCCATTCCTCCCAGCAGCTGTTAGACTTTATAACCATCACTGCTCCCAACAAACATCCTGCTGTTATTTGCACAGTTTCTCCATTTTCTGTAAACACTCTGTCATTATTGATGTTTTTAAGCACATTTCTCACAGCAACTTTTGGACATGTTTTTAAAAACACGATCCTACTATTGTAATAACTGTACAGTATTCCTTTTTTCTTCTTATGTTGTAAAGTTGCCCTCTGCAGTCTCGTTTCTTATTTGTTGTTCTTTATTTTAGATTCTTACTTTTGTGTGACCCGTCGTGCTCCATCTGCCTATCACTGCTGGAACGTGAATTTTTCCTATTCTAGTCACTACTGTTATTGCTATAATAATAATAATAATAATAATAATAATAATAATAATAATAATAATAATAATAATGATGATGATGATGATGATGATGATGATGATGACGATAGCGACGCTACGGATTGTTGATTGGCTGGTTTGGCGACGTTAGGCGGGATTTCTACGCCTCCGCTGTCCATTGGCTGGTTCTCTGTTTTGTGGGCGGGGCTTGGTTTGAACCGGAGTCCCGCCGCAGACAAAAGTGTCAGGTTTCCTGTAGCGACAGTTTATACGACGCAGGCGGCTGTCAGCAGTTCATCACCTGCGGAGAAGCTCTCTTTGTGGGAGGTTTATGTACCCACGCTGCGGCGTTTAGACTGATATCAGCCCGAGTATTTCTATTAACTTTGTCAAAGTGTCAAGTACCTCTGCTGTCATGGCAGAGGGAGCGGACTGCGGTTCGGCCAACCCCGCGAAGAGAAAGCAACCGGCCGGGAGGAAGAGCAGACAGAGCCAGGGGAAGAGGAGCTCCAGCAGCCGGGTACAGCCTCAGCTAACAGGCTAACTGCTAGCGTCACAGTCCCGTTAGCTGTGAGAGTTTTAGCGAGGAGCTCGGGTTAGCTTACAGCCAGTATCAAAAGCACCTGAGAGGCCTGGAGGCTAAGAGCCTGTTTGTTATTACGGAAGTGAGAAGTCTGAATGTGCGGAGTTTAAATCGCTGCGAAGTTACAGCAGCTACAGCCACAGGCTAAAGTTTAGACAACAGACCGAGGGAGAGGCTGTCTCCTCCTCACACGGACTCCATGCTGAAGGAGAGTGAACACAAACTCTTAAAAGTTTATTTTAGGCACAGATTCATGTAAACGGCGTGCTCTGATCCCACAGCAGCTGATTCCTAATGTTCCTGACATCAGTTTCCATCTGCTGAAAACAAGTTTCACTTAGATGACTCCGGTTTTAGTTGTCTCTGTGTTTTTGTGTGCACTGTTGTTCTGTGTGAGCTGGAGGCCTCTGCTTATATAACTGGAAACGTCCTGTGTGCACGGTGGGACTGTTAAATCATGAGATTTTTAAATGGACTTGTGTGTGTTATTGTTTCAGGTCTGTTTGGAGAAAGTCTTGGGTATCAGCACAGCCAGCAGCAGTGGTTTGACCTCTGACCCCAACACAGGACTCATTGCCTACCCTGCAGGGTAAGTCCCGCCTGTTTTAAACCTGAAGTTATCTGCATAAGTTATCAAAGAGCTGACCTCAGATCAGTGTCAAAGATTAGTCTGGTCGTTTCTTCACTGACGCTGCGCTGCCCTCTGATCTGAAATCACACATTTCAAATGATCTTGAGTGTGGCAGACGGGTGACGAGCTCTCTGCAGGTATGCTGATGTCACACGTACTGCTACGTGGGCCAAAGTCAGCTTGATGGTGTTTTCATTCAATAGTCCACAGGGCTCGCAAAATTTCAAAATCCCTGGTAGCCCTTCGGGCAGGGACTCTTCAGTTTTTGGTAGCCCAAAATAAATTTAAGTAGCCCGAATAAAAAAAGAGCAAATTTTTGATTGATGTTTTGTTTCTGTTACAATATTATACATTAAAGTATAATATTGTAACAGAAACAAAACATCAATCAAAAAATAGTTAAAACACAAATTACAACATTGTATAAAAATGACAATCATCAACTCAAACACTTGGTTCTAATTGAACAGAAATTTCTATGAACTTGTAAGAACTGTGTAGGACATGAATCAGCCTGTGTCAGAGCCTGAATCTGACATTTCCACTGAAGTCACGGGTAAGTGGAACCAAGATCGAGGCCGTTTGAAGTTTGCAAAGACGGCTACATTGTGCCAGTGGTAGTTCACTCTTTGCAACATAGTAGCTGTTCTAAACTGATTTTCAGGTTTATTTTTAGTCTGTTATTTGCAGTTGGTGTTTGTTCTGGGAAAGATACTGCAGACTGAGCAATAATGCATTTCTAATGGGGGCCTTTCTTAAAATGACTGGTCCCAGTAACAAAGGCGCTTGTCGACTCAGAAATCGAGGGAAAACCAACAACACACCCGGCAGAACATTATGTTATTTACACGGGTGCACATAAGTGGCCCGCATGTGCGCATTCGCTGTCAAGATAAAAGACGCGCACCAGATAAGAAGTTGCAGCGCGCGTTTGCGTCCATATAAAGGCTGTTTTTGTCCTAGAGTGGGATTTTCACGGCACATTCTGCACCACATCTCTGTGCGTTCATCATTTGTTTGAAGCCAGCTCACCTCCTGCAACCACTTGTCCGAGAATACGCGCTTCTTTTGTGGTTCGGACTCCTTCTGAGATTTCTTTGGAGGTGGAGGAACATCACAGTAACTGCTTAAAGGAGCTTCTTCAACATCTTTAAGAGTTCTAAACAAACGTCTGTCCTCCTCCTGAAAATCTTATGTACGCAAACACGCGTTGCAACTTCTTATCTTGTGCGTTTTTTATTTTGACAGCGAATGCGCACCTGCGGACCACTTATGTGCAGCCCTGGTTATTTAGCTCGTCATATTGCAGCCACAGAAATTATTTTGTCCATGAAACCATAAAGCTGCACTTTCTTTTTGCCTTATAGTCTGATTTGTCATAACTTCTCCGTTTTGTGGTAAGCTTTTCTTTGGCTGTCACTTCTTCACCCTGACCTGTCTTATTTGGCTCAGCAGAACTAAATATATATCCTGCTGCTTTTACACACGCACTCACATAAGCTCAGCGATTCTCTGCGCGATCAACCTCTCACATGTTTAAGCTGCGGGAGATTTCACTTGTCATGTTTGCATAGTAAGCTAACGATTAATAAGACGATGTCAGAGGAATTGGTGCACAAATTATCATCACTCACAGATCAGTGCTGTCGCTCTCTATACACAGTTCGCACGATTGCAAAGTGAAAGCAAAAAAACAAGCGCAAATTCAAACGCGATCTTCAATATGTCACATATTGACAGTGGCTCACCGATGCCAATGACATAATTACCCAGCTACATTTCTGAAAGAATGCAAAAGCATTGACATATATTTTTCTTCCTACAATAGCCCGACGGGCAGGGCAGAGATAGATTTTGGTAGCCCGACTGGAAAAATCGCTAGCCCCGGGACGTCGGGCTAGCGATTTTGCAAGCCCTGGTCCAGCTTGTGCTTGCTTTATCTGATCTAAAGCATTGATCTTTCCTGGGTTATCAATAGGAAGTATTTATTCTTTAGACCAACTTTAATTCTTCTTTTCTGCGGCGGGTTGAAAGCACTAATCAGGCTGAATAAACGGGGACCGGGAGAACCGGGGCCGTATACCAGCTGATGAATGTGCAGGAACACTTAGCGCTTCTTGTAACGCACACGTTAGCTGAAAGCAGCAGACGTGTCCACAGCGACCCGCCGCCAACAGAGTAAAAGGAGCACGAAGCAGTCAGAGCTCAGACTGTAAACTGATGAAACTACAGCTGTTTGTAACGGTCCTCTGGTTGACTTCAAATTTAAGGCTGTTAACGGGTCAACATACTAACAACTACAGTCACGGGGACTCTGACTCCGTGTCACCGAGTCGACTTTATTTGTATTTGTGGTGTTTAGTTGCTTCAGTGTTTGACGCTCCAGGACTGCACGACTGTGTGAGGCAGAAAAGGAGGATGGAGCTGTTGGCCGGTGACGCCGATCGGCCTGCGTTTGTTTTCTCGCAGCGTTCCTGCTCCACATCTGCCTGGTGGGATGAGCAGATGGGCGTGACCGGCTGTGGTTGCCGTAGCGCGTTGCTATCCGAGTAAATGAAACGGCTCATTTTAAAAATGTGTTTGCGACAATTTTTCTGTTTGTGGTGAAGCTCGTGGAGTTCGTCACGTGACCCGGGCGATGGCGCTGGCAGCAGATGGTGTTCACCCCAGTGAACCTGTTTGTGTGTTGCAGGTGTGTCGTCGTGCTGCTTCACCCGAAGAAGAACAAACAGAGTCACATCATCAGCGCCTCCAGGTACGCCGACCCTGAGCTCGGGGCGGACCCTCGAGGTCAGGTGATCTTTGGGCGTGTTGCTCAGGACAGAAGTGTTGACCTGTGTTGTGTATTTCAGGAAACCCTTCAGCGCGTTGGCGTTCTCTCACGATGGGAAGCACCTGGTCACCGGTGAGGTAAGAACCTACACGACTGACTCTGCCCACCCTACCTCCCCCTAACATGAAGACGCCGCGCTGGTAACTCGGGCGTGGAGCCGGTGAAGCTCCTGGGGTTCACGGTGACGAGCACGTCGAGGCATTCCCAAGCCAGCCAGGAGATACGTGTCCTGGGACTGCCTGGCAGGAGCGGGCCCTGGGCATCCTGGTTCTCATGTAGAGGAGTTGTTCTCAGCACAAAACACGAGCACACGTAGATACTCGTGCAGAGGAAGCAGAGAAATGAGCCTCCTCCTCACAGAAGGTTATCTGTCAGGAACAAACACGCGTCACACCGTTACCTGTTCTTCTCTCTCAGAGCGGTCACATGCCCTGCGTGCGGGTCTGGGAGCTAGATGGAGGTCAGGTGGCCGAGGTTCAGTGTCACAAGTACGGCATTTCCTGCGTGGCGTTCTCCACCAACAGCTCCTACATCGTCTCTGTGGGATACCAGCACGACATGACTGTGAGCGTGTGGGACTGGAAGGTGAGCGCACGTGCGCACACACACACACACGCACACACACACACGCGCACACACACGCTCACACTGCTCACCTGGTCATGAACTAAAGCAGCCACCAGAGGGCAGAGTGGAGCTGTGCAGGGTGTAAGAATCCACACCAGTCACTCGCTGACTCTGTGGCTGCGATGAAGTAACGTTTGTGACGGCCGCCGTTCTCTTGCTTTTCAGAAAGGCTCCATCATCGCCTCCAACAAAGTGTCGAGCCGCGTGTTCGCCGTCTCCTTCTCCCAGGACAGCAGCTACTTCGTCACCGCGGGAAACCGCCACGTCAAGTTCTGGTACCTGGACGCCTCCAAAGAACGACGGGTACCTGCCTGACATCCCGTCGGCCGAACACGGCTGCTCTCGCCTTCATCTGAAGTCATTGCTCACCTGATTTCTCCTTCCGCACAGGTGAACAGCACGGTGCCTTTGATTGGCCGCTCGGGGTTACTAGGCGACCACAAGAACAGCGTGTTCTGCGGGGTGGCGTGCGGGCGGGGCCGCACAGCGTCCAACACCTACTGCATCACCAGCTCCGGCCTGCTGTGTCTGTTCAACAGCAGCCGACACCTGGAGGCCTGGGTCAACCTGAAGGTCGGCAAGCTCCGCCCACATCTCACCTGAATATGTGCACCTGTGTGATTAGATACAATACTAAAATACTACCAAATATACTGTCAGTGCTGCTAATTATGTCTGTAATGAGCAAACATGAGGAATCTAATCTTAGAACCAATCAGAAAGACCTCTGAGCGCGAGTCATGTGACAGGAAGCGTTCTCATAAACGGCAGCTTTGAAGTGCGGTCCTAAAGTCGCACAGTTAAAAGGCGGGTATATTTGATACTATACATGACTGAAGCTGACCGAGGTCTGACGGCGCCCGGACGCTCCTCTCTGAGCCGCTCTTCTCCTTCACAGACGTCGTCGGCGAGCTGTCTGGCGGTCAGCGAGAGCTTCGTTTTTTGCGGCTGCGCCAATGGCGTCGTCCGAGTGTTCGGCCCGTCCAACCTGCAGTATGTCACCACGCTGCACCGGCCGCACCGCCTGGGAGTCGACCTCGCTCAGAGCGGGTACGGATACTGCAAACGAAGCCAACGGTGCACAGCAGAACTCTGCTGATCGCTCACTCTGTTCCACAGAAGCCTGCTACCTGCCAGCCCAGGTGCTCAGTACCCAGACACACTGGCTCTGACCTTTGACCCCGCTGCCAGACACCTGACCTGCGTGTACAACGACCACAGCCTGTATGTGTGGGACGTCAAGGACGTGAGGAACGCCAGGAAGCTGTACTCTGCTCTGTACCACAGCGGCTGTGTTTGGAGCGTGGAGGTCGGTGTAGTACTACAAGAAATACTGTAAGAAGTACTGCTAGAAATATTCCCATAAATACTAACCAGAATCGCAGGGATACTGCTGTAAGTACTACTCACAGAGACAGATGTATTTATATAGCTCTTTACACACACATCCACACACTGGTGATGGCAGCTACATTGTAGCCACAGCCACCCTGGGGCGCTGACAGAGGCGAGGCAACACTACTGTTGTGGAAGTACTGCTAGTAGATCCAACAATACTGAGAGGCAAAAAACTGCTAGTTATGTTCCTTCAGTATAAGAAATGATACTCCTGAAACTACTACGAAGTACACTGCCTGTACAGCCAGAGGTACAGGACTGTTTCCAGAATACTACGATGGAAATCACACACGAGCATTACTGCACATACTGCTGAGATACTGCCAGGAAAGCCAGCAGCACCACAGTTGTTACTAGAACCATTACTGCATCTGTTACTGACCATGAGGCGCATTAAGCGAAACAAAGCAGGCAGATAAGTCAAACCTTACTCAGCTCAGTCTTCTTGCTTCTCCACTTCTGTGCCGTTGATTCGGTGAGAGCAGTTTGAAGTACTCTGGGTCTCGTCGTACTTTGTTCAGGTGTACCCGGAGCTGCCGGAGCCGGCCTGCCTGCCTCCGTCATCCTTCCTCACCTGCTCGTCCGATAACACCATCAGACTGTGGCACTCCGACCCCCCCGGCGCGCACACAAACCTCTACAGCAACGTGAGGCAGTAACAAAACCAAATTACACTCTGTGTTTGTCCGTCTCTGACGACTTCCTGTCTGCTCCCAGGACCTGCTGAGGATCTTGTACATGGGGGAAAACACGCAGCACCTGCAGGCAGACGGGGAGGCAGCGGGAGCTGACGGGAAGGCGGGGATCAAAGTGCTCTGCATCAGCCCGGACGGACGGCACCTGGCGGCCGGAGACCGCTGCGGAAACCTGCGGTGAGAACCGAGCGCGCTCGGTTAGCTCGGCTCACGCGGACGAGGTCGGCTGACTCGTTTCCGTTTCTGTGTTCAGGATCTTTGGGCTGCAGTTCCTGGATGAGCTGGTGAAGATCGAGGCTCACGACTCGGAGGTGCTGTGTCTGGAGTTCTCCCCGGTCTCCACAGGTAGGATGTCCCGGCACACGCGGCGAGTGTTCTACACGCCATCGTTCTCGGTCTGCTCCGTGTGCCTTTAAGCTCAAACGTTTAAATCTGAAAGCATCAGTCGGTGAGGACGTGAAGATGCAGATCAGCAGCGCCTCAGAGTAATCCAAACCTGTCTACGACTCCGCCCATCAGAGACCCTCAGCCCTGCTGGCTGGGCGTGGTTCTGTGGGGGTGGGCTTGAGTGTGGTGCGGCTCCTGAGTGACGACGCGATTTGTGGCGTTTCAGGTGTGAAGCTGTTGGCGTCGGCCAGCAGAGACCGACTCATCCACGTCTTCGACCTGGAGAAGAACTACAGCCTGGAGCAGACCCTGAATGACCACTCGGCCTCCATCACCGCCGTCAAGTTCACAGGTACCCCAGCTCCGCCCACAGGACGCCGCCCTTCATCCCATACGCACCTGTGTCGTGTTCTCCCAGCGATGTCACTTTGTTACCTGTGCTGCAGGTGAGAGCCCGGAGGTTCGACTCGTGAGCTGTGGAGCCGACAAGAGCATCTACTTCCAGACAGCTGAGCAGGTGAGGCTCCCTCGTGCACGCCTGCAGATGATCCACTTTCTGATTGGTCGATTTCTGTTCTGTTTCTGCAAAGTCTGATTTTTTGGTTAAACTCCTGACTGGTTTTGTTTACCTGCTGATTGGTACCGCCGTCTGTTTCCCATGATTCCATGCTCCGGGACGACTCGTCGTGGTCCAGACTTCGGAGGGCCTGCAGTTCTCCAGGAGTCACCACGTGGTGGAGAAGACGACTCTGTACGACATGGACCTGGACTCGAGCCGGACGCACGTCGCCGTCGCCTGTCAGGACCGAAACGTCAGGTGAGAAACTCTGCGCGTGGTCACAGCTGCTGGAAACGTGTCGTTAAGAGCAGGTTTGTGGCTGCGCAGCTCGTTCAGAGGCCGCGAGGCGACGCAGCCTGTTAATCATGTGGACAGATATCAGCTGATAAAGTCGAGTAAAGATGATTCTGATTCCTCCTTGAAGGTAATCTGGAGAACGGGGCAGGCGTTGAGGGAAGGTTACTCCCGTGAGACGGCACCTTCAGTTTCATTCAAACATTTAAACCGCGACCGGTTGGATAATTTAATTCTCACCCCAACCAATCGCAGCAGATGGCCCCGCCCCTCCCTGAGCCTGGTTCTGCTGGAGGTTTCTTCCTGTTAAAAGGGAGTTTTTCCTTCCCAATGTCACCAAAGTGCTGCTCACAGGGGGTCATGTGATTGTTGGGTTTCTCTGAATGTGTTATTGTAGGGTCGACCTTGAACAAGTCACCTGACAGCTCCTAATGTTGTCGTGTAAAGACAGTGGGGGGGGGGGGGACTCCATCAGTCAGATGAATCCTTAATGAGCAGCGCTTGGCAACTGTGGGGACGAAGAACTGCCCTTAGACAGGGGGGCACTGAGGGAGGGGTCAGGAAATGAGATTGGATGGTTTTACTAAAGCTTTGGTCACTCGAGCTCTTCGTTCAGAGCCCAGTCCCTCAGTAGCACGTGACCTATAACCCCGTGTGGACAGTTTTGCCCCTTGCAAAATGGAGAAGATGAATTTCCTGTACGTGAAAGCGACGTAGCCTCGGTATCTTATGGAGATTGACAGCATGACCTTTCTGACGTTAGAATACAAACGGCGTGTTTTATCGCTGCGAGTCCAGCTGTTGAGTCTGCAGAAGCAGAGGCTCGTAGCCCTGCAGCTTCCTGTCGGGGCAGCTTTTCCATCACACGAGCTCGCTGTCATCATCGCTCCTCTCTAATCCTGGCCGCACTCGACGGCGCGTGTGTGCCTCTGATCTTTGTTTTGTTGGTGTTTGTTGAACATCATCAGAGGCTGAGGCGTGCTACTGATGCGTGTCCCGGTGCCATCAGAGCACCGCTGTAGTGCACGCGAACTGTGACCGTGTGTGTGTGTCTGTGTCTGTGCGCGTGCGTGCGTGTGTGTGGTGTGTGTGTGTGGTGTGTGTGTGTGTGTGTGTGTGGTGTGTGTGTGTGTGTGTGTGTGTGTGTGTGTGTGTGTGTGTGTGTGTGTCAGGGTCTACAACGTGGAAACAGGAAAACTGAAGAAGTGTCTGAAAGGCTCGTCCAGCGATGAGGGGGCCCTGTTGAAGGTGAGGGGGCGGGGTTAATGATTGCGGGTTATGGTGTGTCTCGTGGAAACGGCTGAAACGATCTGTCTCAATCGGAGCTGCAGGTTCAGATGGATCCGTCGGGCTCCTTCTTCGCCACCAGCTGCTCGGACAAAAACATCACCATCTTTGACTACGAGTCAGGAGAGTGCGTCGCCACCCTGTTCGGCCATTCAGGTGAGCGAATCCCCGAGCTTCACGCGCGTGTCTTTGAGGAGTTTAAACTGTCAGCTAAACGTGTCTGTGCTGCGCTGTCTCCTCAGAGCTGGTCACCTGTATCAGGTTCAGTCAGGACTGCAGACACCTGATCACGGTGTCAGGAGACAGGTGAGCTCAGCGGTCAGACGACGCGCTGCTCAGACCGATGTGCAGGAAAGCGTTGACCGACTCTTTGCTTTGTGTAGCTGTGTGTTTGTGTGGCGGCTGGACGCTCAGATGACCAGCACCATGAGGAAGAGGCGGACCGCTGCACCTGAAACCCACAAAAAGCCGAACATTAGGTAAGCCAGATGCGATGGGACGCTGCAGAAGGTGCAGCAGATGTTGGGGTTAATTCACGTTCTGCTTCATGGCGTTTTTCAGGAGGGAGACCTTCATCACGGTGCCCTCCTCCCAGCTGCCTAAGATGGAGGAGGAGGAGGAGGAGCGGAGGACTCCCTGCAGGCTGGACCCGTGTCCTGGTGAGGACGAGTTCACTGAGAGCGGTTTGTCCAGTCCAGTGAAGCAAACAGCTGAGCTCTTTGTTGTGTTTACACGGTGATACTTTGTGCAGGCGGCTGTGGTACTGACGCACATCAAAGGTGTATCGCAGACACAGAATAAATAGAGTCTGTGCAAAAACAGCATCAGTGCCTCACAGGGCAGCAGTACAAATAAGTCTCCTCCCCTCGCCGCTGCATGACGTGCCCTAATGAGACAGCAGCTGTTACAGCGCCCCTTCAGGGACAAACGGGAGAGGCCAGTGAGGGCCATGGTAAACCACGCAGAAGAAACTTGCACTGCAAGTCTGCGTCCATGTGCACACACAGGAAGTAGCAGCTGGGCGCCCTCGCCGCACACTCTCCTTTGATGCAGATGAGCTGCAGGTCGGACGTCCTCCTCCTGAAATCAGTGATAAGCTCTTTGGTGTTGGAGGTGTAAAGGACCAGGATGTCTGCACACCACACCTCCACCGTCAGACCTCCTCCCTGCAGTCTCATCGGGTGGTGTCGTTGTACTGACAGGTGTGAGATGAGTACAGTAGAGGGCTTGGCACACAGCCCTGTGGCGAGCTGATATCAAGGCGGGGGGCTGTGGAAAGATGGGGACCCACTCTGACTTTCTGCACACAGACAGAAAGTCTCTGATCCAGCAGCAGGTGGTGAGAGGAAGCATCGTGCAGAGCTGAAGCCAGCAAAGAGCAGCCTAGCACTGCGCCCCTGTTCTTCTTGTTGGGCGAGGTTCATGTGGAGCGCTGTAACAATGGGGGCGGGACACGATGATGCTCGCCTCGCACTCCTGCACCGGGTGAGCAGAGCTGCTGCACGCTGTGAGGTGGACAAACTGTTCTGCTACTCTGCAAGCACAGCCTCTGACGTCGTGCTGTTGCTGGCCTTCAAGTGGGTGCAGACCCTCCCACACCTGCTGTGTATGGTTGTCACTGTAGTGGGCCTCAGTCCTCCCCTTATCCTCAGCATCTCTGCTGCCTGTCAGGTCAAGTCTGAAACTGAAAGCGTAAAACCTGAGACGGTCCAAACATTGGTGCAGATCCCACATCGGTCAGGGGATTCCTGATGACACGTGCGCGGGCTCGCTACTTCCTGCTGTGAGTCATATCCTCTTTTACTCGCTGAAAGCTGCAGGAGCTGAAAGCGCTCCCTCGGGCTCAGACAGGAGTTCACAGGTTCAGACGTTAGACTGAGCCCTGCCAGGCCGGAGGAAGCATCTGTGCTAAACTTCCAGTGTTTCTGTGAATCAGCCAGAACCAGAACGATGAGTCTTTGCTGTCCTGACTTGTTTGTTTCAGACGCTCCGCTGCTTCAGACCAACGGGAAGCTCCCCCTGTGGTTCAAGAAGCTGGTCAGTCTCCGCCCTCTAACCCTCAGCTCATCAATCTGCTCGCAGATAATGATCGACCACGCTATAGACTGTGTGTGTGTGTGTGTCTGTGTGTGTGCGTGTGCGTGCGTGCGTGCGTTCGTTCAGCAAGGACAGGGCGGAGCCTCCTCCACCATCCAGTTGGAGAGCGAGCCTCGTCAAGTGCGCAGTCGGTGGGCGGAGCAGATGAACCCTTTGACTTTCTGCTCCAACTTCTCTCCGAGTCCCAACAAGAGCCAGGGGGAGGAGGATGAGGAGGAGGAAGAAGAGGAGGGTTTCCACCCTCAGAGTCTGGAGTATCTGCTGGAGGATGAGGAGGAAGAGGTAAGGACCAGGCTGCCGGATCAATGAATATTAATATTGATTTTTTTTTTTGACTGTAAATCGCAACCATTACAATCTGTGATGGTGGTGGGTGTGGCTTCTTCATGTCGAGATGGCCAAACCTTGAAGTTTGAATAATTGGTTAATGAGGTTGTGGTGGCTGAAATGTGGGCGGAGTCTGACTGACTGTGATGTTCAGGTGGTGCAGACAGCAGGTGGAAAGCAGAACACCTTCATCCCGTATCCTAGCAACACCACGGTCACCCCTGAAAGGTGAGGGTTACACCTGACGACGATGATGATGCTGCTGTTTTCATGAAGTCTGTTTTTGAAACGCTCCGATGTTTGTCTTCAGCGAGTTTGAGGTGGAGGGTGTTCCCGTTCCACAGCAGTCACTGAGCCAGCTGGAGGTCAGAGGTCAAGGGGAGGAGCCTGTGTGGCAGACTCAGCTGAGTCCAGACTCCGCCTGTTCTGAGGGATCAGCAGGAAGTCTGGAGCAGCAGCATGACCCAGGTCAGAGTTTAACCCTTTACAGGAAGCTCAAAACAGAGCCTCACTCCCCCAGGGGTGAGTTTCAAAATAAAAGCCCACAGAACAATATCAGATTAAAATCAATAAATCAATTAATATCAGGTTAAAATAGGAAAAGTTCCCACTTAGATACACTAAATGACTGGAATCCTTAGATGCTAGCTTTTCAAATTAAAAGTCCCTCAGGTTAAAGAATGCTTTAGTGTCGGCTTTACATGATAAAATCCTTCACTTGGTTAGAAATTGTTCAACATGTTTAAGCCTAGTATCGAGGGGTTTTCACAATAAAGGAACCCACTGAAGTAAAGTGCCTCATCAGTTTAGAAGGACGCTTTAAATTGATTAGTTTTGTCATATTTTAAGAATAAAAGCATCCAATCTGTTACAGCAAGTTAACTGGACAATCAAACCTTTCAAAATAAGTGATAAGAGGCGCACCTTCCTCTGTTTCCCATCACGAGTCATCACAAGCTCCGCCCTTTCTGTTTCAGACACAGACTCCCTGAGTCAGGGCAGCTCAGTGGGCAGTTTGGGTTTGGAGGACGACGAGGACAGAAACTCTCTGAAGAACCACTTTGAGACTCTGGCCTCCGGTCTGAGCGAAGGTAAACACCAACATCTTCATCATTGCCATCCTCTGACAGTTACTGAGCTGCTAACATGACCTTTGACCTTCCAGAGAAGTTTGACACAGACCTGAAGACTCTGCAGCCTCCAGATGAAAAGCACTTCCTGAACCCCCGACTCAGCATCTCCACCCGCTTCCTGTCCCGCTTCCAGGACAGAATCAGGTCAGCTTATCCACAGTGAAGCCGTGACCTTTGACCTGCAGGGTCACTGCAGGCCTGCAGGTACCACTCGCCTCCGTCACTTCTGACTCCTACGTGACTTTGTGTCCATCTTGTCTCTGCTGCTGTTTCAGGGCGAGCCGAGCTCCGCCTCCCGTCTCCATCCCGACTAGGATCTCTGAGGAGAGCAACATCAGCACCACATCGGTAAATGCACACAAGCCTGTAATGCAGGGGGCGTGTCCACATGAGGAGTGGCGCCTCCGCTCGGCGCTTCTCTTGGATTTCAAACCGAGGCAAACGCCTGATTCCAAATTTTCCTTTCAGTTACAAAACAAATTCATTTTACAGCATTTTCAGGCAACAAATAATGACACGGCACAGTCGACAGTTAGTTTACATGCATGTGGGCGTTTCCAGAGCCCCGCCTCCAACTTGATGCTACAAGAATACAGCATGAGCTGTGGACACGACCTCTGACCTGTCGGGGCGCGCCTGAGAGCGGCCATGGCTGAGGTTTGTAACGTTGAAGAGGAAACTTGTTTTTCAGGTGAACTCTGAGTCGAGCAGCGACGTCTCATCAGCCGGGCTGACTGGGGGAGAGAACGGGGGAGGAGCAGCGGGAGGAGGAGGTGAGTTGCCTGTCAAAGCTTGAGAAGCATCAGCAGCTCGGTCACATTCTGGGTTTCTGGCTCGATGACTCAGAGAAGGCGACGGCACGCGCTCATCGCTTTGCTCCCAAACAGCTGATTGGTCCTTGCAGTCGCCATGTTTCAGGAAGCAGCTTCAGCAAACTGACAGCTGTGAGTAATGACAGGGTTCACCATGGTGACGGCCAATTAAGGAGCAGTGGATGAAGACTCGGATCTGAATCATTCATACAGTCGTTTTACTGAACTTAATGAAATTTGGTAAAATAACCTGACAGGGTCTCACTACAGATGTGGACTCCTGACATTTCAGTGGAAAAATGGAAGAAATCAAAGACCTACTTTCATCTTATTGTTCTAATTAAACTTAAGATTTGACAAAATCTGTCTTTAAGACCAAATTTTCAGGTTTATTAGTTTCTGTTTGGATAACATGAAGTTACATTTCTTATTGGAACAAAGAGTAGAACAGACAACAGCTGGCACATCTGCATAAAAACACAGAAAAGTGATGCTGAGCCCCCAGGAGAGACTGTCCTCTGGTGGTAATTTGGTGCAGTGCAGTCATGACCTCAGTTCATCTACAGTCTAATAGAAAGAGGCGTTTTGTTTTTATTTCTAAAAGCAGTGTTGCCACCTTCTCGTATCGCCCAAAGCCGCTCTTAAGGCTCGTGCTGCGGCGTCCTCAGACGAGGTTTAGAGTCTCAGCTCGTCCAACTTGGAGGTTTGTGGTTGAGCAGGATGTGAGTGTACATCAGATAATGTGTGCACGTTTGCCGCCGATATTCTCTGACGCTTCCCCTTTGCTCCGCTTTAGTGAGGACGGTCCTGCAGACACACAGGCGGTGCAGAGACGTGAGCGGTGTGAAAGGCAGGCAGAGGTTGATTACAGATTGCAGTTTAGTCTCCAGTCTGAAAATGAAAAGAGCCGGACGTGATGGTTTGAGTTTTGATGCTGCAAAGGTCTTTTTATTTTGTGTTTAATCTAAACTTGTTAAGTTCAGAATAACATTTTTAAAACCACAGGTTTTGTTTCCTAATATGAAAAATGTGAATTAAAAGCAAAGTTAGCTGAAGACCACTGTCACCGCGCCGCGGTCCGATCTGGAGGTGAAGCTGGAAATAATAATGGATGATGTTTAATCAGGTTAGTAATCAAGATTAAAACTGCAAGGATGTGATGGAGAGCTCGGCTGGAGCTGAGCAGCGCCGCGTTCAGTGTTCAGTGCGGTCGCTGCAGCGCCGCGCCGCAGCTCCGTGTTTCTGTCTTCACTCATTTGTTTGATAAAAGTTAACACACTTGTGGTTAAGCAGAGGAAGCACACTCGCACACACTTCACACACTTCCTGTGCTGTAACAGTTAAACAGCTTAAGAGAAGCGACAGAGGCTCCAGGACCTCTCTCTGAGGGACTCCATGTGTTTGTGTGCTCACAGCGAGCTGCCGACAATCAGCCCTCCATAGAAGAGCTTCCTGCAAAATTTCCCATCAGCCCCATCGCCATGGCACACCCCGCAGAAGAAACACGGCGCTGGTCGTCCTGTGCAGAAAGACGTTAGGAGGTGTGTCTGTACGCCGCTGCGGGCACCCGGGTGTTTGTGTGGCGTCTTCCGATTTATTTATTTATTTTTTGTGCAGCAAATCATGGTTGTGGTGGTGGGAATGTTTAGGGGTCAAAGGTCACAGACGGTGTGTTCACATGAGGTTGTATCTGAAGCCTGGCTGTAACTGTCCTTATCAGTAATCTTCACAGAATCGGGTGACTGTGAAACGATCTTCTCTGAACGGCGCTCAGGGACACCACTTCCTGCTCTGATCGCAGCTCGCTTACATTCTGCTCTCTTCTAACCAATCAGACGTGACCTCCAGGACCATCACGGCCCAAAACAGCTGCAGCGAGGAGGCGGCGGACCAGCCGTCGGCTTTTCGGCTCAGATACCTGGGAACCACAGCCAGCTCCAGGGCCAAACTGAGCCAGGACTCTCCGGGTTCCACCTCCTCGCCCTCCTCCACGCCCACGCTGGAGGAGAACAAAGAGAACCTCCCCTCTCCAGCAGAGTGCCAGCCTCCAGCCTCCACCCTGCTCTCTGCTAGACAGGACAGCAAACCTGACAACCACCAGGACCAGACCAGCAGGTACCCCCCGTCCCCCCCACACCAGCTGGGCTTTCCTGTCTTTACTGAACATTTTCCATCAGCCCTGGTTTAAGGTGACTCATTTCTCACACATGTAAAGCAGAGGCGAGGACTCGCAGGAGACGAGCTCTAAAATCGCTTCATTTCACAGTTATTACCACATGAACAAAGACTTCTAGAAGTCTTATAACAGTCTCAGCTAGTCCTTTGTTGTTGTTGGACAATGAAACGCGTGTCAGATGTGTTCAGACGTAGGACAAAGGCACACATGGCCTGAGTGATGAGGGTCACACAGACCATGGCTCAGGTGGGTGTGGGGGGAAGCAGCTGTTAGTGAGGCTGCTGGTGTGGGACTGACCTGAGGCACTGATCAGAGGGCGGCGGGTGAGATGCTCTCACTGAACGTCGGTGAGAGCATCCGTTTCGTTTTTTATTGGTTTCTTTATGATAAAAATGGGAGTTATCAACCTCGACAAACCCTCTGTCAGCCTGCAGGTGTGGACCACGCCCACTCAGGTGATTTCACAGCTCATAGTTGACAGGTGTAATATCAGCAGCACAGAGGAGACTCTAATCCAGACTCCTGTGGCAACACCCACCACCTGTGAGGTCATCACCTGCCCTGCCTCCATGAAGGAAGAAGCTCGAAGACCAGCTGATCCAGGTAAAACACACACACACACACACACACACACACACACACACACACACACACACAGGTGATGGCAGCTACATCGTAGCCACAGCTGCGACGCACTGACAGAGGTTACTTTCCTGGTATGAACGCGTCCTTTGACCGTCAGTCTTTTCTCCAGAAGCCGTTCGACTCGTCCATGTGGGCAGCTGCAAATTTCAGTCGCGCTTGCGAGTGTTAATGCCAGAGCGGGGGCTTGTTTCTGGGTCAGCACCCTCTCGGTCCATGATGGATGTTTTGCATCATCGTGAACATCCTAACCAGTTTCATCCCATCTGAGGGTGACCGTTTCGATGTTCTTCCAGATCTTGGCATTGAAACATCAGAATAACTTGCAGCTGTTCAGAAATGACTCCTAAAGACCTTCCTAACTTGTGTAAATCTGCAGTTGTCCTTCTTAGACCTTCACAATGTTCCCTGGACTTTCTCACTGTTCTGAGTATTGGTCAGTCCCAGAAGTGCCGTCACACAAATCCTTTGTAAGCTGCACCAGCTGTAGTCTGAGCTTTGTCCAGTTAAAATACTTGGGCACCATTCATTGGTCTGACTGTATGTAAATGCTTTGAAAGCTGTATACTGTACAGTCATTTCAGCCTCACGTTTATGCTCCTGGCTGGAAACTTCTGGCACAAATATATTTTCTTCCTGTTATTGTTACATTTACAGTCATGTTTTCTTTCTTTTTTTACCCTTTTATCTTTTCTCCTCATATCTTTATGTAACTCATATCTGACCTGTACACCTGCTGCTCTGATGCTTCGTCTTTTTCTGGTCTCATTTAAAGATGTTTCTTTATCAGCTGATTTGCTGCTCTCTGCCCCGCCCACCTCGTCCTCCTCCCCTCTGGTGGAAAGGCTCCGCCCCGCTCTCACAGGTAAAGGTAATTTTCTGTAAAGTTGTGATGATGATGATGCTGCTTGGATCGCTGTGTAGCGCCACAGAGGCCATAGCTGCCGTGATGTCACCTGCTGATTTCAAGATGCCGCCCTTTCACCATGACGGGGGGCTGATCTTACTGTGAAACCAAAAGCTCATTGACTAATACTTTGTGATTGACAGACCGTTAGCCAATGAGCATGCCCCGGATAATCCTGACAAAACGCACGACTACGATTCTGAAATTAGTTACTGAACCACAAAGTCGTCAATGGTTTTTTCCCAGAACTGTCCGTTGCATCGCCCTCTGCTGGCTGTTAGAAAGAATACAGCGTATTGTACCGACGCCATGCTTGTGCTTCAGGCTGTAAGAACAGATGTTTGTGTGCAGGTTCGGGAGGAGACGAAGAGTCGGTGAGCGTGCAGTGTCTGCAGATCGCCGCCGAGCTAAGGGCGACGGCGAGACGAGCTGTCCATCTTTACCAGAAGGTTTCTTCTTCACACATTGTTATTAGGATGTCAACATTGATGTGAATCGTCACTTTTCTTTGAATCATCATATTTCTTTTTCTTCTTCTTTTGTCGTTTTTCTGAATCGCTGAACGATAATCAAATTTAAAGCGTCACGCAGGCGTTTGTGTTTGTTCGTTAGTGTCCGCCTCACGTTTTCTTTGTTGTTTGTGTTGCAGCTCGGCGCAACGCTCGCTGGCTCGCAGCGACGTCTCCAGGTGTCGTCAGCGATGCTGGAGGCGTTTGACGTAGTTCGCTCTGACATGCAGGAGGTGCTGCGGGAGTCGGGTGGCAGCGTCCCCTGCGGTCAGCTGGAGGACCGCAGGACGGCGTCTCTGCTGGAGACGTACTCTGAGCGGCTGCTGCAGATGGTGGAGGAGAAAATGAAGCGTGTGTGAGCCGATGTTGGATTTGAAATCAGTATTAAACTGTGTGCACCTTGTGTCTGTGTGTGTCTGAGTGTGAATCACTGTCTGTAAATACGTCATGTTTCTTAATAAACGCTGTTTTTACTTTAACTGTGGCCACTGTTTCAATCCGACGGGAATACGAAACTTTATTCATACAGAACCTTTTACAAACAGGTCAGAAATGAACATGAAGGCAAAGGGATGTGAAGATTGATGACATCACATCAAAAACCATGAGAGCGAGGCGGCCGGTGGGGGGGCGATGCAGCCAGGAGACCTCAGTGAAAACCTTAGAATCATTCAGAGTAGGCAGGAAGTGGGCGCTGCCTACCAGAGCGCTCCTGGTGCTGAGGCCAGAGCTCATCAGTTCTCTGGATTCAGCATGGTTGATGTGAGCCCGGGCCACTGCAGCAGGCTCCTCCTAATACCTGAACTTCCGTTCTGCACGTGCAGCCCCAGGCTGCCCTGAGACCAGGTGGGACTGAGTCACAGAGCAGCAGCTGGCTGCAGTGACGTAAAACTTTAAAAGCCTTAGAAAAGGGTGCTGACGTCATATCGAGCGGGACTACAAACACACCGGTAGGGCATGTTTGTAGTTCCTTAAGAGCAGAGCGGGCGGTGATTGGCCGAGAGCCACAGAGACGGGCACGCGCCTCCGCCCCGCCCCCAGCTGTGTGAGAAAAGCCCCAAAAGTTAACGACGACAACAAAACAAACCACAGAAGAAGAGGCGTAAACAACAGCAGGAGTGAGCAACATGGCGGCGGTGAGAGGAGCCGGGGTTTCAGAGCGGGGCTGCCTGGAACTTCAGGCCGCTCTGTGAGCCTCTGCCCGCGGCATGAAGCTCTCCGGGCTGCCGGCATCATGGCCGTTGTGACAGCCAACGCCCGCGGAGTGTCCCCGCGGGGGAGCCGGCCTCCGGCACCGGGAGCCGGCGGGAGATCCGAGGAGTCCTGGAAGGGACACATCATCCGAGAGCTGAAGCACCGAGACCTGAGCCAGCACGCCATGTTCCAGGACCTGATCCGCTTCTGTACGACGACCAAGTACAACTTTTATCCCCTTTAAATCCATCACAGGCGGTCTGAGAGCAGCAGTCACCGGGCCGAACATTTAAAAACCCATTAAGTTAGTGTTCAGAGTTACAGTGAGGTTTTACAGGCTGACGCTGAGAAATTACTGCACGAAGAAAGACACTGATCATTTTTGAGTGAGGTTTGGTTCAGAGAAATCAGGGCTTTGTAGTGGGGAACCAAGAGGTTTTCATCAAAGGGCAGCAGAAGTAAATATGTTTAAACCAGAACTAACGTCCTCGCATTTGCTCTCGTTACTAATCAGCCTGTTTAACCCTGTACTCAGGAAATGTCACAGGAGCTGCTTTACTTAGGGACAAAAAAGATGTTTTTTTTAAAAATAGGGCAGCTCTACACCAAACTCTATGTAGGGAGACGGGATTCCATCTCATCCAGGTAACTTCAGGGCTAACTCTACTCATCGCCATGGTAACATATACTGCGAGCTTGCTCCAGAGCAGCTTCATGCGACTGCTTGTCCCCACTGCCAGCGATGGGATACGTGAATGCAGACAACAGGGAGGGAAAGGTGAGCTTAGCCCCAAACCTCAGACTGCAGTCGGCTCGAAAGAACATTTCATAATCAGCATTTTTAACACTTTCTTGAAACCAGGCTGAGATTCAGGCTTGTTGATCACGACAACTACACTGTGGTTCAGTTGGACTCTCAGTTACGATGTTTTATATATTTATATTTTTCAGTTATAGCAGCTCTGAAACCAAAAATGGAATTTGTGACGGGCAGAAGTTTGATGAGAGTCGTCCAACCTGTCCCACCAGTCAGACATCCAGTATAATCCTGTTCACCCTCCTGTAAAATCAGATTGTTTTTGAATGGAGTCTGGTTCATTTTATATTTTTATTGTGGTGAGTAGATCATTAACCCCTCTGCTCAGTGTTTCGAACCTCGCCGACATCCACCCTCCTTTCATACTTTGCTGACATTCAGGGACAGGAAGTTGTCGGAACTATTAAACCACACGTCGCCTCACTTCCTCTGCGCAGTGAGTCATGTGTGACAGATAACCAGCCTGCTGCTGGTTTATCATCAGGCCGCACACGCAGAATGAAAAAATGTTAAACATGACAGATTTTGAATGGAGTTTGGCTTCAGTCAATGAAAGCTGGGAAACATAATAAAATTAAGTCATAGTAGAGTAAAAATATCTCAGTGAAAACACGTTGTCCTGGTTTTTTGGTCCTAGCTGTCAGTCAGGTGCTCATCAGGTACAAACCTGGAGCACCTGGTTCCTGCCCCGCCTCCTCTGACCCCCCTTTCTGTCTGCAGACACTCAGCTGCTGGAGAAAACCAGTCTGACCAAAGGACTGCTGAGCAGCGCCGCCAGGTAACTCACTGTGTTTGTACATGTTCAGACATCTTTGTGAGCACAGAACATTGGCATGCTACCACACTACAGTCACTGGTCCCACAAGGTTTAAGACATTTTTGAGACTCGCATTGTGGTTGTAGTGTCAGGATCACAGGTCATGGTTAGGCATTCATTTTGAATGTTAGGGTAAGTGGCTGGGATGAGATGAGTGAGGTGTCCTCACTAAGACATGAAAACGAGCGTGTGTGTGCTGAGGCTGTGTTTGTTCTGTGTGTGCAGGCGTCCCCCCGCGGGCGGCGCCCCGCTCTCGTCCCTGCAGCAGCAGAGCATCCAGCTGAAGAAGACCACGGGAGAGGTCAGAGCAAACCTGCCCCCCTTTCAGAGTGATCACATGATCAATTACGGCCAGGGTTAGGGTGACTCAGCCCGCAAAGTCAGCAGTGCTTGCAAAGGTCAGAGGTCATCTGGTGGCCTTCAGGTAGAACGCAGGTTTTTGGGTATTAAGGCGTCGTTTTTCCAACCTGGAAACTGCAGTTCCTCTGACGTCCAGCAGAGGCAGCAGTGAGGTAGTCCCCATAGACGTGTTCACAGCCTCAACTCCAACTGGTTGGTCTCTGTAGCCAACTGCCTCCTTCGTAGCACCTGTACAAGCAGGACTGTAAGAGCCTAAGAAATGTTTATGTTTTGTGTATTTGTCACGGTGGCACAGGTGTTTAGATTTTCCTGCACCTCAGGTGATTGCATGTTATTTACCTGATGCCAGTGTTGCAACAGCGTCGCTGGGTGAGTCTGAGCGTCATTATAGCACATCAGTTGGTACATGCACTATTTGTTTTGATTGAAAGCACAAAGTTTGTTGTTTTGTTTTGTTTTAAAATACAAGTGGGGCTCAGTTTGGATTATTGGAGACGCGTCACAGCACAAAAATATACGTTTTGGAGTCACGGAGCTTTCAGATGGTCGGACGCTGTTCTCAGATGAGTTATTTATTTCTGTAACTCGCCTGTTATGGAATAAAGGGGCGTGGCCTATTTGACTGGCAAGTGGATGGTGACGCAGGTGTCTGTAGCTGGAGCTCTGGACCATGTTTGTGCTGCTGTGAGGTTACTGTACTAACAGGCCGTCTGAGAAGGCGGGGCCACAGTTTCGCTGAATAAAATCAAGGATTCTGATTGGATGTCACTGTGCAGGTTTCACAGCAGCAACCTTTATTAACAGATTTCAGTTCTCGTCAGTTCGATGCAGATTTGTGTCGTGCTCATGAGCAGCAGCAGGTGTTGTTGTTGTGATGAACAGCTGTTCACCTGTTTCCGTGGTCACGCTCAGAGCTCTTTCAGCTCGTTCCTGGCGGCTTGGCTCCTGTTTTTCTTTGAGGCCGTGTGATAAAACACAGCAGACTGTAACCGAGCAACAGCAGCCACTTCTTCCTCTTGTGATAAAGCCGACGAGCAGATGTGATCGGTGTGATAAAAGTGAGAGGAACAGGCAGCCCGAGGGCGGGCAGACCACTTCACCCTGAGCTGCTCCACAAGCTTCGGCCTGCAGGCTGACGATCCACAACAAACGCTCTGAGACCAGGAAGAGACACGTTCACCAGGGGAGGGTCTGGCTGCGGTCCGGCAAGATGGCTGTCGGGGCAGGCAACTTCTTTTAAGCCGTCGTGCACTCATCCCGGTGGACCTGTTTAGACTCTACTTTTGAACACCAAGTAGCTTGCTGTGTTTGCCTGTGGGTTTTAAGGACTAGATTCACCTCTTAAAACCTTTTGAACGGACCCAATCTGCCATTTAAAGAAGAAGATGACGCGGGAAAAAGCAGAAGCTTCAGCTAAGCCAGCGGTAGCTTCCAAGAGCTCTGCACCCACTGACCACGAATATGCAATGGAGACTTCAACACCGTCAGTAAAAAGAGAAATCCCACCTACGCCCACCAAAGCACCCACACCACCTAGCAAGGGTACTGTGTCCCAAAGTGTGGAAAGCAACAACTCCATAATAGAAGCCATTAACAAGCTAACAAACAAGATCGATGACTTCGGCGTGCAGCTAAGTAACAACATGATAACGGTGGCTAACATCGCCAAGCTGGCTGAAATGAACGCAGCCGATATAAAAGACGGTAAGGCTAAACTGTCTGGTTTGGAACTTGAAAATCCAGGCTGGAAAGAAAAAAATGCCGAAGATACCCGCAAAGAAGTTATCGACATCTTGGCTAAGGTCGCGCCACGTTGGGCTGGGCAACTGGGCAACGCTGTGGACGCCGTCCATCGTCTAGGGAAAAAAGAAGCGGGTAGACATCGACAAATAATAGTTCAGTTCACCATGAGGCGCTACCGAGACGCTTTCTGGAAACTAAGGATTCCCAGGTGTGCAAGGAGCAGGCGTCTACTGCAAGCAAGATTTCTGCAAACGAGACCGGAGACAGGACGGGAGGCAAGAGCTGCAGTTTGGCCCAAAATGGGCCCAAAATGGGCCCAACACTCAGGCTGGATTCATAAAAGGCCGCTCAATCCATAATAATATCCACCTTGTTTTGGACTTGAGTGACTACAACTACCTAATTGAAAACCAAGGTTTTGTTCTATTTTTAGATTTTTACAAAGCCGTCGACATGATAGAGCATGAATTTATGTTCCAAGCCCTTGATTTGTTCGGTTTTGGAGGTAACTTCATTAATGTAATCAAATTACTGTACAGAGATACTAACAGTTCAGTGTGTCTTCCACGTGGCACCTCACAAAGATTTAGGATCTGCAAAGGAATAAAACAAGGATGTCCAATCTCACATTGCTGTTTATGGCAGCAACAGAAATGCTGATTAAAAATGCTGAGTTTGGTAGGACATCTATCCTGGGTACAGAGCTCTCTATCAGCCAGTTAGCCGATGATACAACGAAATAACCTGAATGAATCCCCAAAATTCTGCAGATTATTGAAACTTTCTCAAAAGCTTCTGGATTAAATCTGAGTTTAAACAAATGTGAGATCTGACCCTTAAATGATTGTAGTATTTCTAACACTTTGAATATTCCTGTTAAATCCACTGTCAAATATTTGGGTGTGTATATAACCAAGAATAAGACTGATTTAGATAACCTTAATATTTGGGAGAAAATCCAACTCGTTTAAATAACTGGGCTCAGAGAGACTTATCGATGCTGGGTAGAATTCTTCTCACCAAAATGGGAAGTATCTCCAGGCCAGTACATCCTGCATGTGCGGTAGGAGTGCCTAAATCAGCAAATCTATTAACCAGCTACACTTTGATATCATATATGGAAACGTAAAACCCACTATATCAGGCAAGGTGATTTAGTCAAACGCGTCGAAGATGGAGGTTTGCAAGCTATTGAATGTGACAGCTTAAATGGCTCCCTGAAAATAAATGGGCTTAGGTCATTTTTAAGAAGTCAGACTAGCCGTTGGTTTCACATTCCAAGCAAAATATTCTCAGATCTATGTGGAATTAATCTTTACTTAGATGTGATTTTGACATAAACTCCCCATACAGCTGTCTTCCTCTCACCAGCACGTTGTATTATACTGGAAATGAGTTTACAAACATACAGCCCACACAACACTCCGCTGTGCAACTGTCGCTACATAAACGCTGGAAACTAAAATGCTACGGTAAGGGCATCTGGGCAGTGATGATAGAGGTAAAATTCTATTAGAAGCTTTCACCACCAATTATAATCTGCAAATAAATAACAAAGAATTTCAAATAATTACTAATTACTATCCCTCAAAACATTCTATGGACAGCATATAGTCTTTGTCAAAACCCTGACTGTGACCTCCCTGAACTCTTGGTAAATGGCCTGTATTTATATAGCGCTTTACAGCATAACATTACAGCTAACAGTCTAAAAAAATCAGGGAATTATTTACTAATGTTTTTATCCACATCTGTTCTCCGGTGATGAAAAGAAAGGTCAGAAAAAATGACCTAAAACTTCCGATTCCTCCCAAAGCTCAGGAGGTCCGCTACAAAATCCTCTCTGGTATTTACTCTTCCAAAGAATCTCTCAGACGTCGCTTTGCTATTGATAATAATTCTTGCTCTTTCTGAATCAACAGAACATTATTTTATGGCTGTATATTCTGTAAAGCCTGTGGAACGATGTGCACTACTGGCTCTTCCCACAGATTCCAAACTTACTTGAATTTTCTAAAAATGATTTTATCTTTGGTTCTCTAAGAAAAGAAGCTTGAACATGTTCTAAATGTAATAATTATTATGGGCAAATTCTTCATTCACAAATGTTGTTTTCTGAAAACAAAGAACTCGTCCTCTCAAAAACACAAGCTCTGGACCTGAATCATATGATTATTGAACTAGATCTGCTAGAAAACCCCTGAGGTATCAGGTTTGTCTTTTAATTATCCTTTTTTTGCTTTGATTCTGTTTGGGGTTTGTTTTTATTTTATTTATTTATTTGTTGTTGTTTGTACTTCCTGTTCATTATCTATCTTATATATGTTGGAATTCAGCCTGTTCTGATACCATTTCATGTTGGAAATATGCATAATTGCTGTACATTATATTTCTGTGTGATTAGATTAGATTAGATAGAACTTTATTAATCCCTCGGGTGGGTTCCTCTGGGAAATTCGATTTCCAAAAAAGCACAGCAACGACCGAAGTTACAGTTACAGAATATTATATATATATATATTTACACA
>NW_024582484.1:1693281-1695033 GCF_018398535.1 Haplochromis burtoni
CGACTCATTATGGATTATTGGAGGCGCGTCACAGGGACACAACCAACTCAGCCGGCCGCGGCTTTATTTACGGATGAAAGTCGCAACAAGTAACTATATAATTAATTGGCCAACATTGCTCATTATTTACTGTATTTGCAGACAGAGTTACAGACTCTCTCAGACCACAGACTCAGAATACAAGTCAGAGCTTTATAGAAAAAAGTTGTTTTCAAAATTGGAGTTCAAGTTATTTTTACTTCCAGTAGTGTTGACGTGCTGCAGGTCAGGAACAGGATTTGTTTAAATTGTCATTGTAAAGCAGTTAATTAAAAGTCGTCTAACATACATGTAAACGCTGTAATGTGATTATTTTAATAAACATGTAACTTGGATGGATTCGTGCTGGCGTGACCACAGTGCTCACGTCTGCTGTTGCTCAGGGAGTTTGTGTGTTCGCTCAGACACGTGAAACATTAGAGGGAACGTTGGTCAGAGCTGCTGCTGGTCCTGCTCTGGCTTCATAAGCACACAGCAGAGGCTCAGCTATGCAGAGTTACAAACAAGTACATTCTGTAAGTGAGCAGAGGGATGTTAGTGTCATGACCTTTGTGTGCGCAGGAGGCTTTTTCAAAATGATACGATTCATGAAGCTCTGTGTGAGGTCAGATCAGAATCAGACATGTGACAGCGTGACGCTAACCTCACCCAGGTAAAAGTCACGACCACGAGTAACCTCTGACCCCTCCCTCCCTCTCTGCTTCCAGTTAGCCTATCAGGTGGTGGAGCTGACGCAGCAGATAAAAATCAAAGACGGCGTTCTGGAGGAGCAGCATGCCAGGTGAGTAACACACCTGAGACTGTCAGCTCACCAGTCAGGTGTAAAAACCTGCTGCAGGTGAGTTCAGGCTGAGGTCAGAGAACAGGAGGAGGAGGAGCCTCGTTCTAGTTTTCCTTGTTCATTCGCTGAGTAGAAATATCGACTCACAGCTGAGCTCAAACTGCACTTTAGATCAGACTCTGCTGCTCGTCCACCGGGGGGCGCTGCGCCATCTGGCAATAATTCAAATATCTGAACCATCTGAAATTATTTTTAATAAAAGAAAAAAATCAGATTCTTTACTCTAATATTCAAACATTTAAATATATTTTATCCTTTTTGTCAAAACACAGCAAACCTCTTTATTATTTTATGTTTTTATTTGAAATGTGTTCTTCAAATCTTGTAAACTTTAGAAAAACATCCATATTCTACTTTGACATATTGAGTCTCAGGTGTTTGCCTCCAGTGTTTGTGTGTGCGTCTCCATGACACCTCATACTGGTGTGACCTACTCTTTCCTCCACCTTCAGGCTGCTGCAGGAGCAGCGTTGCCTGTCGCGAGTGTCTGAAACTCATCAGGAGCTGCAGGCACAGGTGGAGCAGGTTCAAGGGCAGAACACGGTGCTGAAGGTGGAGTACGACACTCTCCTGGAGCAGCAGAGAGCAGCGGAGGCGAAACTAAGGCAGGAGACAGTCGGAGGGGAAGAACTGCTGGCCAAGGTGATGAAGCGGAAAAACCAGGCCGCAGCTCGGATGAACAGCCACAACGAACGCCGCTCCAGGTACCTGAATGCACCGCGCACACCTGTTCATCTTGTACCTGAATGCACCACTCACACCTGTTCATCGTGTACCTGAATGCACCGCGCACACCTGTTCATCCTGTACCTGAATGCACCACTCACACCTGTTCATCGTGTACCTGAATGCACCACTCACACCTGTTCATC
>NW_024582484.1:1696300-1698398 GCF_018398535.1 Haplochromis burtoni
CCTGTTCATCCTGTACCTGAATGCACCGCGCACACCTGTTCATCGGTGTACCTGAATGCACCGCGCACGCCTGTTCATCGGTGTAGTCAGTGTGGATCCAAACAGGCATCTCTTTGTTTGTTTCAGAGCTCGAGAGGCAACCCAGGCCGCAGCCAGGTCGAAGGTCAACTTGGACAGGTCAGCTGTCCATCCCCCGAGCTCTACATCGCCCTCTTCAGGTTTCTCTAAGTAAGAATAAATGAAACGCACAACACGGGTTTGATAAACATTTACACTGAAACAGAATTTTAAAAATACTTTTTAAAGTATTGATAAACATTTGAAACCTTGACAAATTTTAAGAAAAAAAGTCTAATTTTGATTTCGAGAATGTTTTGAAATATTAAAGATTTTGAGACGATAATATTCAGAATAATTTCTTTATTTTTGATCACATTCACTTACTGTCATTTTTGTTGTGCTGAAACTTTATTGGTTTATTGGCCATTAAAAGCTTCTAAAGATTGATTAATAGACTACTTTGTTACTTCCTATCACTGTCAGAATAAAACATGTTTGTGTTTCAGCTCATCAAGTGCTCCGAGCTCCAGATCGACGTCTCCAAAGAACGAGAAACGGGACGCGTCCACGGAACGAAAACCCATGCGACTCGTGAGGTCATCAATCACGCCTTTGTTTTATTTTATTATATAGTTTTCACGAGTTCACTGACGACCTCAGGAGCATTTACACACAAAAGTCATTAATCCTGGAGGGAAATTGAGTTGTCATAGCAACGTACAAACAACAGACGACAAAGCAATCGTGTTGAAGTGGAGAGATAAGGATGAGGTGGGTGAGTTAGCGGGTCTAACGACCTCGTCTGCCTCTTCAGATCTCAGGAGCTTTTCTCACAATAAGATCATGAAATCAAATTTGAGCAGCAGGTCATTAATTTTCTGTTTTATTTTATTTTCTCTCTTAGAGTTGAAATAAAAACTATTCTGACTTTTTATTGATTGATTCCAATTATTTCTATTATTGTTAATGTTGTGCACATGTGCTCAGCGGGGTGGTTACCAACGTAACTGCGGCTCCTTTAAACGAGATGATGAACTGTTTCTTCTCTCAGGTCGGCGTCGGTGACGTCTCCGAGGATCCTGACCTCCATCAAAGAGCTGTTTGAGTGAGTTGTGACCGCCATTATGTTTTGTTTGGTTCATTCATTCAGCGGCTCAGCGAATGAATGAATGACTCTGTGTGTGACATAAGCAGGAAGAGGCGGGGCCACTCGGTCTGCAGTCAGGAGGAAGATCTCGTCTCTCCTGTAAGAATCTGTGTGTCAGCCCGAGTCCCAGCCAGAGCTCTGCAAGTCCTGGTAGCGCGCACTCACACAAAGAACTCCTCTGTTCTCACTACCCAGCATGCCTCTCTGCTGACCTCAGCCTGGTTCACACGGAGTACGACGTTTACACGACGCTGTAATCTTTCCTTTGTTTTTTTCAGGATGCCCATGAGCAAGACATCAACGCCGTGCGGTTCAGCTCCAGCTCAGACCTGCTGGCCACGGGGGGGACAGACAAAGTGATCAAACTGTGGGAGGTCAGGGCAGGTAAACCCACCTGAGGCCCGCTCGTTGTTTTTCTGTATTATCGCTGATTTAAAGGACAGGTTGTGACCTCACTGCTGATGTCATCAGGCTTGCTGACTCACAGAGGGACCCTGGACGGCAGCACGGAGGGCATCACCTGCATCGAGTTTGACCCCATGGTGAGGAAGTCACCTGAGCTCACCTGTAAATGGAGCACTGAGGTGTTTCTCACTCGTGTGGGCATTTGTGTTTTTAGGGCTTCAGGATCCTCGCCGCGTCCTACAGCAAGGCGGCCATGCTGTGGCAGCTGGGCGACTCCGTTCCAAAGGTAAAGGTGACTCACCGCCCGGTGTGTCTGATTAATGACGGGAAACATCATCAACAAATTCTGAACACGAACACAAAAACTGATTTCTAATTTACAATGATGAGCTTTTATTTTGAAATTGTGTTTCTGCAGATCTGGAATGTAACTGTGTGTGTGTGTGTCTGTGTGTGTGTCTGTGTGTGTCTGTGTGTGTGTGTGTG
>NW_024582484.1:1699419-1702149 GCF_018398535.1 Haplochromis burtoni
GTGTGTGTGTGTGTGTGTGTCTGTGCGTGTGTGCGTGTGTGTGTGTGCGTGTGTGTCTGTGCGTGTGCGTGTGTGTGGTAGGTGACTCTTACAGGTCACAGCAGGAAGGTGACGGCGGCGAGGTTCAGCAGCATCACCCATCAGGTGGTGACAGGAAGTGCCGATGGCACCATCAGACTGTGGGACCTGCGGCGAGCTGCCTGTGAGTAACCGTGCGTGCCTGCTGCTGATTGGCTCATGGCGTCCCTGCAGGTGGAGTGTATTTAAGGCAGACTGTGTCCCTGCAGGTCTGCAGTCGCGTAATGTGGCGAAGTACTGCAGCGACCTGGTGTGCTCTGAGAACTGCATCATCAGCGGACACTACGACGGGCAGATCAGAGCGTGGGACTCCAGGTTGGTCTGCCACGCCGCAGCACACCTGTGCACCACCTGATGCTGAGCCACGCCTCCGCTTCAGTAGAATCATTAGAATCTGATTCCTTTCATTCAGACACCTCTCGTTTACTCCTCCCAGCCGTTTCCAGGGTGACACCCCGTCTCCCTCTGTTACTTAGCAACAGCTTAGCTCACAGACTCCCCTCAGTGTCCTGAAGTCTGTCTGAAGCAGCAGGTGATTGACAGCTCTGCCCACCATTTACACGCCAGCATCAGCTCTCACTGCGCGTGGTTGATCAGAAACCGTGTTTACCTTTGTATCTTCTCCAGTTTTCTGTTTCTGATCATCGGTTTAGCGTAAAAGTTATTATTCGG
Organism: Haplochromis burtoni; assembly: GCF_018398535.1. Lineage (NCBI taxonomy): Eukaryota > Metazoa > Chordata > Actinopteri > Cichliformes > Cichlidae > Haplochromis > Haplochromis burtoni. The sequence goes on from NW_024582484.1 coordinate 1,700,170, forward strand.
GGTCGAGCCCCTGATGCTTGCACCTGCTCTCGTGAGCTTTGGCGCCATCAGCTGGTCAGAGATGAAGGCGTGTTTAAAGCCGTTCTTAAATCAAATGCTTTTCTTTACGTTCAGGGTGGCGAGCTGCGTTCAGGTGTTTCCTGCTCAGGGAAAAGTCACCTCGTTGGACCTCAGTTCTGACCACTGCCAGCTGCTCAGCTGTTGCCGTGACGACTGTCTCCAACTGTTCGACCTGAGGAGGTGGAGCAACGAGCGCGTGACCTTCAGGTACGTCAGGACGAGGTGATGCTCTGCCAAAACAAACTTCCTGTCCATCTGTCTGACGTTTGTCTGTTTGTGTCTCAGAGCCGACGGGTTCAAATGTGGCAGCGACAGCACCAAAGCCGTCATCAGGTGAGTCACATGATCAGTGACATCAGAACCAAGCACTACAAGGGTCAGTGAAGCAGAAGACTGTTAGCCGTGCTTACTGGGCGCGCCCCGAGTTAGGAAAAGGCTCACTTTCAGTTGATGACCAAAGCAACTACCAATGAGAGTGAAGGATACTGCTGAGTGACAGAGAGGACGTGTGACCATCGATGAAAAATGAACATGTGACTGCGGGACGTCTCGCTTTTGTCAGAGTTACAGATGAAGCGGTTCCAGGGTCCAGTTCAGGGGCTGCAGTTAGGTGTGTCACCCTCCACCTGTCAGTCAGAGGCCACGCCCCTAATAATGCAAACTTTCGTTCTTAATACTACATAAACAGGCGGGTTATTAAAGGAAAAGGCTGTAACATTTCTGCTGTCTGACTCACTGCCGCCTCAGCTGGACATCAGAGGAACTGCAGGCTGCTGTTGAGCGCAGTGTCAGTCCTTCCTTGTGTCTTTATGTTTGAGTCACGTTGTTGGGTTTCTCTCTTTACTGTAAATCTTTAACATCACGTCGTCGTAGCGGCTGCAGGTCAGCCCGGCACGTGCCTGTCCTCGGTGTCCGGGTGGAAGCGGGGAGGCGGGGCTGCCAGCAGAGTTTGGCTCGGTGCTCTGATCGATTATCACAAGTTTAATCGTCGGATGGAGAGGACTGTTTCTGGGCCAGAGAGATAAAAATAGGGCGAGCTGGAGACGGGGAGAGATGAGATCGGGAGATTGGTTGATTTTCTGCTGTTTCCATGACGACAGCAAGGCAGGGATGCTTTGCGCCTGTTCGGCTCCCTGACAGAACCACTGCACATGTGAGTCCAACATGCACAGCTGCTCTGCCTACACTACGCCGAGCTTCGCCTGCTGTTGGATTCGTACCTGTGATTCCTACATTTGTCTGTTCTCATCGGGTCTCTTGTTCAGCTTCTCGGGAGCCAGACTGACAGTGTCTCTAAAGTCTTCAGACTCAGCTGTCCACATGGCGGCAAACCGCTGACAGCATTTTAATCTGCACGAGGCCACATGCACATCTGCGTCAAAGCAGGAATGACAACAGAAGGTGAAGCAGTATAAAACACACGTGCTGAGTATCAGCGTCACAACTTTCACCGACGCGTCGAAATCTCGCCGACTCGGAGCAGCCCTCGACGCTCTCTCCTGACCTGAGCAGTTAAAGTTGTCATGTTTTGTTTGTTTTTTCCCGCCTGTCCCGTTTGGCTCTTTTGCATCAGAATTGTTGTCTAAAGGTGAAGAAAGATGCCCAACAATTTACTTTACCAAATGGACCATCCCAGCCTTGCTGTAATGGTCCATTTGATTCACCTTTTATTGTTTATTTTATTTTATTTTCACTTGCTCCACACGGGACAGACATGACTGTGGGAAAGAACAACAGCGGGGAAGAGGGGCGGGGATAAAGGGCAAAAAACGACAAAATAAGCAGACAAAACATCCATCTATCAATCACCTGGATCACCTGCTGAGAAAGAAAAAAGAAAGCAAGCAGAAGAGAACAAGAGTAATAGAATAAACAACATCACAATGATATATGTGAATATGACAGTAAATACTAAATATT
>NW_024582484.1:1702918-1707611 GCF_018398535.1 Haplochromis burtoni
GACGCTGTACACACGATCACACTCCCCAAGCGTACTCTACAAACCGGGTCTAGGTACCCTTGCCCCTGGAGGGGGGAACTGCACCCAGACCCAGGTGGTGTTACCCTTTTCCCTGCGGTGGGGAGAGACAGACCGCCCCGACTCCACAGCAGCAGGAAGGCCCCACACTCCAGACCGCAGTCGGACGGCCAATGGACCAATGATATATTTGCAATTTACCTGTGCTGCTCCACCAAAACACTAGTTGGCGCTGGCGTCTCTCTGAACTCTCTTCCAGCTGTCCTCCAGTCTAAGAACCAGTTTACATATGGGAAAACTATTGTGTTGAACATTGGGTTGTTGCGAGCAGCATGAGTGCAGCATGTTGCATTTGTGGGGCACATCAGGTCACAGCGTAGGGTTCAGAGGGTTTGTGGTTGCAGCGTAATGGTGAGACAAGTGTAAATCCCTCTTCGGTGTCCCAGCTGGGAGTTCTCGGCTCTGCAGATGTAGAGAATCGTGGAGCAAATTGCTCACAGCAGCAGGAAGTTTCACGTCAGAACAGCTGTTTCACCCAGATGTTCTCTCTCTTCAGTCCAGACTGCTGCTATTTGGCGGCCGGCTCTGCAGACGGCGCAGTTTACATCTGGAATGTCTCGACGGGCAAGTTGGAGACCCGGCTACCCGACAAACACAGGTAACACCGAAGACCTGAGTCAGCTGATCAGCACAGTCACTGCCAGTGCAGGGTCCTAAAGATCAGAGGCTCCAGCTCAGCTCCCTGTGGGACTCCAAATGCTGCTAGTTCAGCTTCACTCTTAGTCTTTGCCGTAATCCACAGACTACAGTGTTCCTGATGATAGGCTAGTGTGAGGCTGCAGGGCTACAGACTCCTCCAGAGTGACTTGTGTGTTGCTGTGTGTGTAAATCTCCATGAAGTTTAAGGGCCTGCGATGGCGCCTTGAGAGAGCCGGCGTGTGTTTAACCACAGAGAAAGTGTCCACTGTCCCTTTAACAGCCTGCTCTCTTTCAGCTCGTCCATCAGCGCCGTGTCCTGGTCTCTGTCCGGCGAATACTTCGTCAGCGTGGACAAGAGCAAGCGAGCCGTCCTCTGGAGTGACATGTGAGGCAAACCCGCGACCAGGTCACGTTGTCATGGAGACGCGTCACACATCCAGCTTTGATTGGACAGACGGCTGTTTGACAAAAGTCTTTAAGCTATTTGTTGGTTGGACCAAAGGGAAGTGACATTACGTTGTTGTGATCTATGATAACCCTGAAGAATATTAACCAGGGAGGAGAACATGGACGTTCTACCACCTTTAAGCTTTTCTGTGTAAAACCTGTGTGAACAAAGGGAAACGTGGAACCATTTCACAGCCGACACGCCAAAACGAAGCGAGGCCGAACGGCTCATCGGTCACGCGTGCACACGTCAGCCCGTGGCGTGCACACGTCAGCCCGTGGCGTGCACACGTCAGCCCGTGGCGTGCGCTGTGCTCACGGGCTGAAACCAAGCTAACTTCTTTTTACCTGGAACGAGTAGAACGGTTTTGTTTTTATCGTTGCGGACAGATTAATAACTCGCACGCTCCTAACACTCTTGTTTTAGATGTTAATTTTTTCCCGCCCTGTCTCAGCTGCTTTTGGGTCCTGAGAAAGTCTTAAATTGACATTTGTTAATAAAAGATCTGAAACGGTTTTAAACTGATGTTTTCGGTCACCTCAGATTCATGTCCCCGCTTTTACATCCAGAGTGGGGCCGCAGCGCGACACTGAAGCCCCACCCACCTGCTGGCAACCAATCAGAAGAAAGTTGTCTCTAAAGGGGGAGGGGCCACCACCCTCAGACTGCCTTAACCTTTGAACCCCCGAGAAGAAGCTTTCGTTCAGGCCCGGGAACATTTGCTCCTGATCCTGAATCTAAACCAGCCGCTCTGGGACCGGTGGGCGTGTTTCCAGTCTCTTTGCTCTCAGCCGTGGATTTACATGTAAAGGCTGCTGCATGCAGTCACTGAGGGATTATTTTGAACTGTAAGTGATGCAAAGCTGCTGTGGAGGAAATGAGCAGAACGTGCCGCTCAGGTAAATGCTCAGGTGTGTTTTTGTCTCAGATGTCGTTCTGTCAGTGTTTTTAATATTATTGTTTCTGCTCTCAGCTCTAATAAACGCTGATCTCTAACCGTCCGTCCTTCGTCCTGTCGTCTCCTCGCTCCTTTCTGCTTGAAGGCTTTGTTCGTTTTTTTTAATCACAGTCTGAAGTCATGTCCCTGAGTTTAAAAAGACAAGGGGATGATGATGATGATGCTGATGAGGAGGTTCGGCGCTGCAGGCTGCTTCACGCTGAGGTCATTGATTAGGAAACAGAAAGCAGCTGCTGCCTCCAGACTGACCGAGCGCTGACCTACAGCGCGTAAGTTTTGGAAGCTTCTGTTTTCCTCCACTTCTCACAGAAGCCTCTCACTTTGACCAGGTGGATGCTTTCTGTCAGTCATGGCAACAACAGATGAGTCTGTTAGTCTGCTTCATGTTTCTTCTGCCGTTGTCTCACAGAGCGAATCAGGTGTTTTCAGCTCAAACTCCATCCATCACTCCTCTGTCCTCCACCCGTCTGTTGGACATGAAAAAGCTCATCTTTGAGGGATTGAGCAGGCATCCTGGTGGCTGAACCACCGCTTTGAGACTCTCCAATGACTGCGCTCCTCAGCCTCTCTAAGCACAGACATCTTCAGATGATGCTCACTTGTACCCGTCTTCCTCCCCTCACAGCCAGCCGGTCACAGTAGATGAGCCTGGTGCTGCTGGAGGTTTCCTGTTAAAAAGGGTTTTTTCCTTCCCACTGTCACCGAGTGCTTGCTCTTAGTGGTCTGTCTGATTTTTTTAGGTTTTCTCTGTACTATTTTAGGGTCTTCACCTGAACAGAGTAAAATAAAAGTAAAATTTTATTTATATAGCACCTTTCAAGATAAAATCACAGAAGCTAAAACATGAAGACAAAATCAACCAAAAGCAGGTCTAAAAAGATGAGTTTAAAGCTGTTTTTAAAAGAGACCACTGAGTCCACAGATCTCACAGTCTGGGGGCCACAGTTACCAAAGCTCAGCCTCCTTTTGTTTTCAGCCTCATGTGCTGGACAACCGGCAAGCCCTGATCACATGACCTCAGGGACCTGCTGGGAATGTATGGATGTAAAAGATCTCTGATGTATGTCGGTGCTCATCCATGCAGATCCCTGAATGTCAGAGTCATAATGTTAAAGTGGATTCTGAATCTAATAGGGAGCCAGTGCAGCTGGATCACCAGGGGTGTGACATGGGAGGTCTTGGTCAGAAGCTTTGCAGCAGCGCTCTGAACACCCTGCAGATGTTCCAAGGAGGATTTACATAAACAAGTGAACAAAGAATTACAATAGTCCAGACGAGATGATGCCCCTGGGCGTGTCGTGCCAGTTCAGAGCACGACACAACGGGACTCAAGGACGCAATGTTTCTCAAGTGATAAAAACAGAAGCTGACAAGCGATTTAACATGAGCGTCCAAAGTTACACCAAGGTTGATGGATGAAGCAAGAGGACCTAAATTTTCCAAAACCCTAGGCACAAACTTATCGGGAGCACAAACGAGGACTTCAGTTTTCTCCTCATAAAGTTGAAGAAAATGATCAGCCATCCAACCTCTGATGGAGTCTATGCACCTATGCAAAAACTGTAGCTTGGAAACATCTTGGGGCTTAAAGGAGATATATAACTGAATATCATCTGCATAGCAGAGATACGAAATGTCTTTAAAAGTGCTCAGTAAGTGCTGAAGAAGAAGTAAATACAACAAAAACAACAAGGGTCCCAACACAAAACCTTGTGGCACACCATAGGCAAGAGAAGTAGAAGAAGAACTGTGGTTAGAGGTAGCCACAGAGAAGGATCGTTCATGCAAATAAGATTCGAACCAGTCCAAAGCAGCCCCTGATATTCCCACCCAGTGTCTCAGCCTATCTAACAAAATGTGATGGTCAACAGTATGAAAGGCAGAGGTCAGGTCCAACATCAGCAAGACATTCTCCTGCATCACATCTCATCAAGATGTCGCTGGAGGTTTTAAGAAGTGCAGTTTCAGGAGTGTGAACGCTGCGAAAACCAGACTGGAATTTATCCAGAATGCTGTATTCATCCAGAGCAGCTTGGTCTATAATAAGCAGAGAAGCTTAGCAGTTTTGTTTTGTTTTGTTTCGTACTCTGGCCCCAAGCCTGAAACAGGTGAGTGGCCCCGTCTCATTGTAGCGAGGCTACACTACTACACTGACTGTGTTAAAATCCTGTCGAGGGCAAGGGAGCTTCAGCGGATTAAGGTGAACAATATGACCATCTCCGTTTTCCCCGCCTGTACCGCCAAGACAGCCCGAGCTCGTGCGGCCTTCGCAGACCGTCGCCGTCAGCACATCACAGATGTTATTGAAGCAATGACGGGATTTAAAGACTGAACACGATCTCCTCACAACAACTGACGTGGAACGTCTTTTGATTCGATCCCGTGCTACCTACTACGAGCATGGTGAAAAGCCAAGTAGACTTCTGGCACACCAACTGAAACGTAGAGCCAGCTCTCGCACAATTTCACAAGTTAAAGACCAGTCTGACATTAGGGCTGCCACGATTAGTCGACTAGTCACGATTACGTCGACTATCAAAATCGTCGACGACTGATTTAATAGTCGACGC
>NW_024582484.1:1709060-1740313 GCF_018398535.1 Haplochromis burtoni
CACACATTAACCAGGTAAAATACATATTTAGGCAGAATTTTTTAAATATCTACTTTTCATTTTTCAGCAGCATCGAGCTTTTTTTCAGTTATTTTTAAAAGTCAGGTCAAGGCTCCAAAAGCCCAAAGACGATATAAGGGGGGCGGCTCACAGCAGTTTCTGTTTGCTGGATCATTGTAGTTCAGCTTTCCTTTTGTTATATTTCTTTAAGAGTTCGAAATGTGTTTATTACATAAATAAAATGTAGTTTTCTCTGTAGCACTTCATGGATTTAAGCAGCACACCTTAGTTGTTCACACAAAGCATAAAGGTAAAAAACAATATGTACAGTGTTATCTTCATTTTAGACGTCACAAAGTATTTGCGGCTCCCAGTGTTTTCTTTTGCGTGGAAACCGGCTCCAAGTGGCTCTTTGGGTCTTAAAGGTTGTGACCCCTGGTCTAGACTGAGGCTCTCTTTATTACAACAGTTTACCTCTAATGGGGGGTCTTGCCCTACCAAATTTTTAATGTACTACTGGTCTTCACATATTCATAAGCTGACCTACTGGCTAAATTCACTGAACCTGATTTGGTGTAAACTTGAAATTCAATCAGTTTCTCCATATTTTCCAGCCGCCTCTCTTATCTACTCATCACTGCCTGTTAAACATCGTCTGTTGCTTCAAATCCCGTAGTGCTCTCTACACATAAGATGTGGTTTCAGTTCAGGTCGCATTTTAAATTCATATCCCCCTCTACCAGATTACTATTGTTAAGGAATAATCTATTTTCCTGCCACTGCCGCCTGTCTGACGTGGCATGAAAGAGACATAAAAAGCGTGAGAGCCCTTTACAAAGATGATGTCTTTCTTAGTTTCTCAGAGCTGTCCTCAAAATGTAACCTACCTCCTTCTCACTTGTTTCTCTATTTGCAAATTAGACACTGTGTCTCATCACTGTTTCCAAACTTCTCCCTGCTGATGCTCTATGGGTTGACCTTCTGCTTGTGAGGCCTAATCAAAAATCACTTCTATCAAATATATATTGTATGCTTATGGTGACCCAAACTGATTCATCTGGTAAAATCAGAACCGCCTGTGAGGATGAATTAGGTGTTGAACTGTTTGAATCATGGTGGGACAAGGTGACTCTCATGCGTTCAAGTACACCATGTGCTACAGCTTGTACAGTTTAGTCCATTTCTCAAAATCCCGTTTGTCTAAAATTTTCCTTCAATTATAGATCAATGTGACCTCCCCCTGCAATCCATATGTTTTCTTCTGTCCAAGTTTGAACACATTTTGGGTTTTCAGAGGCTTTTGGATCCGATCCGAGAAGACCCTCTAATTGCCATATTTGGAGTTCCAGAGACCCTCTTAATATAACTCCCCAGCAAACTGAGATCGTGGCTTTTTGTTCCCTTCTTGCTAGACGCTGTATTTTACGCCTCCATCTGCATTGCAATGGCTTAATACTGTCCGGACATTCTTGAGGGTGGAGACGATCTCACTCACAGTGAAAGGTAGTCCTGCTAAATTTATCCACAAGTGGCATATGTGGAATATCTCAGATCTTTTCCTTAGAACAATGTGATTTACCCACCTGCAACTAGATTGAAAAGAATTTGAAATTTAGTCTTTTTTTAAGGTAGGCACAGGATTTAAGCCCCGCCCCTTCTATTCTTTTATTTGTATTTATTTATTTAAATTTTACTTTATTTTATTTATTTAAGATTTTTTCTAATTTAGATCATACAAACTTATTTCTAATAAGTTTGTATGATAAACAGATAAAATAAAACCAGTGGGTGAATGACAGCATTCTTACAATAAACAGGGACCTGACCAGAAACCAATGAAGTATTGATAATTGTCAGCACACAGGGACCGATAGACTGAAAGACATTTGTAAACAAAGATCCAGGTAAAATATCAGGAGAGCAGGAGGACGCTTTTTAATCAAATTAACTAATTTGACCAGTTTAGGTAAGGACACAGGTTAAAATAACAGGACTAGGTGGGGTTGGAGCAGACAAGAGACACAGAAGGAGATATATTGTTCCTAACATTGCTGACTTTTTCAACAAAGAAAGTTTTCACAATCTTCATTCAATGAAATTGGGACAGCAGGTGGAGCAGGAGCAACTATATCACTAACGGTGTCTAATACTACCTTGGGGTTACCTCTGCTCTTTGAAACTAGGTCTGAGTACCCATAGCTTCAGTCACAGGTGAGGCTAAGGATATCAATCGATGGCTAATTCAACAGCTTTGCTTATGTGCTCAGTTGTGAACCACCCCAAGGAAAGCTGGACCCATGAAATCCTCAGACCAGATCCCGAGGCCCCTGAAACAGACGCCCTTCCCCTTCTGGACAAACTAAAAACTTCCATCACTCGCGATTTAAGAGCAGCAGGATGAGATGGGGAACTGCAGGACGCAAATATAAAGTGTCAGTGCTGTACGTAAAGACTCATGGCCACATTAATGTGAATAAATAAAAACATCGGGCAGGGGCGTGTGGTGCAAGCCCATACATTTATAAAGCATGATGAGAGAGAAACCTGAACTGCTTCACACTGATGTGACTGAACCCGAGTACGACACTGCCTAAACTCCTGCACTAAATGTCCAGCAGGGGGCGACTGGTTGTAAGAAGTCACTAATGACGAGATGTAAACATGCTTAAAAGTCAGTACTGAGGGTTGGATTAAACGCAGAGATGCGCAGCTGGCAGTGAATGTTCATAGAAAGAACGACACCGACTTTCTTCGTTTCCTTCCTCGGGCTGTAAACATTCAAGCCTGGAAAGTGTCTAGATTTAGAGGAAATAAATATTTATTTAATGAAGGACAGATGTAAGGAGGGTGGAGGTCAGAGTCCAGCTGTCAGTGTGATGCTCCTGTCAGACAAATATAATCTGTCCTCTGGGTGTCTCCTGTTTTAACATGTTTTACTGCTAATGAGTCTGACAGAAGAGAGAGGGGGAGAGCATGCCAGGCGCTGAGAGGAAGGAAGGAGGCGAGTTAAAGAGGAGGAGGGGCAGAGTGGTGGATTCAGTCAGTCCTTCGTTCAGTCGCAGCTCAGATGGAGGTTTTTCCTCCTGCTGAGGAGACTCTGATGGCATGACAACGGCTTCCTGAGTGAGAAAGAGCGAGAGAGAAAGAGAGAGAGAGAGATATCCTGCCCTCAGTTTCCACGGTGACGGCATCCCTCCATCCTCCTCCATCATCTCTCCGCCCGGCTGCTGTCGACATCGTCGGGATGGGAGATAAAGGAACAAGGTAAGATTTAATGGGTGTGTGCAGTAATGCACCCTGATAAATGTGTGTGTGTGTCACACAGATCGATCCGTTAGGAGGTGTGTGTGTGTGTGTGTGTGTGTGTGTGTGTGTGTGTGTGTGTTGCTGTAACGTTACATAACGTTGTGTCCGAACCTCGAGGACTGTGACGTCTCGATGGCACTGACAGGTTTGCTGTGTTTGCCTGGGGCTTTTCTGTCTTTTATTTTGACAGTCAGACACACAGGAAACATGGGGGGAAACCCATCTTTGTGAAAGAAACAAGATTACCAGAGAAATATATCACTGCCAGTACTTGTAGTGATACTGTAGTAAAATCATGTAAGCGTGTGTCACTCTGATTCATTCACGCCTCATCTGGAGGGTTAAAGGCGAGCTCATGTTTTACAGCCGCTGTTACTCCGAGTGCACGACAGAGAAATGCAGTCACAGAGCTGCAAAACTAAAACAGAGAAAAACCAGGAAAACATGTAACTATGTGTCAGGAGGCCAAATCAGAAGAGGCTGTTTTTAGTTTTTATTAGTTAAAATATTTGATCCCAGACTGTGGCGATAACAGGTACACATCAGGGTGTGACCATGTTCAGACAGGCCGGCGCTCTCTGTGCATCTTTGTGACAGTCACAATGAAAATGACAAACTGCTCCTGAACTGGAAGAAACGGCCCAAACCCAAAGACTGAAATACAAAAGTCCAAACAGGACTTGAACAGCTCTCGCCTAAACCAGCACACCCACAGCCTCCTACCACACCTGTTATCGCTCCAGTATCACCACAGAAAGCAGACGTCATGTTTCTGACAGGAGAGCGTGACTGATTTACTGGGACAAGTTCTGGATCTGTGCTAGGAGGTTACAGGGGTTCTGAGCCCATGTCTCACCTCTCCACCAGCTTTAATGAAACTCTTCACCTGCTGATCAGTAACATCCAATCAACATCCGCAGCCACGTTATTGGTCGGATAATGCCATTGAAAATGCTCCAAAAGGCTCCGACAGGAACAGTCCAGAGGTCCAGTGCAGGGACTCGAGTTAGCTTAGGTGAACTCTAGCAGCCAGCTAGCAGTTGCAGCCGCCTGTGTCCCCATCCACCTGTTGGTCAGAGAGGCCACGCCCCTAATAATGCAAACTTTAATCTAGGTGCGTTATTAAAAGTGTTATGAAGCAGAACAGCTTGTGTATCAGGCTGGAAACACGTTTTCTTTGCTGGATAGTCTGTGAGCTGGACTCACTGCTGTCTCTGCTGGACGTCAGAGGAACTACAGCTTTGGGTTCAAAATCCAGGGCTTTCTTAGTCCATTACAGTCAGTGTCAGCTGACTCGCTCTTTGACTCCTTGTACACCCACCAGAGGAACTTCACAATCTCAGGTTAGGCGAAGCTTTGAAAGAGCCTCCTAACAGGAAGCTGGATCAAAACATCAGCTTATTTGTTCCACACCTGATATTTTTCAAGGAAGAATCACACATTTGCATTCCCAGTATCAGACTGAGAACTCAGGGATCCTCAGTGTCAGGACTTCGCTGGCACTTTGACCAAATTAAATATTTTGGAGCCTAGTGCAGCGGTCCCCAACCTTTTTTGCGCCACAGACCGGTTTGTGCCCGACAATACTTTCACGGACCGGCCTTTAAGGTGTCGCGGATAAATACAACAAAATAAAACTGGTACCGGTACCGAAAAAACAGAAGATTTATTCATAACACACGTGAAAAGACCCAGGAAAACCGAGTTAACGAAAAAAACGATAACAAAATAACGCTGAAAACCGCTAAAACCCCTGAAAACCATACATTTCACACCCGAGTCTCAACTCTCATGGCCCGGTACCAAACGACTCACGGACCGGTACCGGTCCGAGGCCCGGGGGTTGGGGACCGCTGGCCTAGAGGCAATTTGACCAGCTGGTGGTCCGATCCATAATCCTCCACCTTCAACAGTGTGCTGAAAGCCTGTGGTGATGGAGGAATCACACGAGGGCAAAGGCTCAACAACTAGGCTCTCACTGATGAGCCCCTTTCCTAGATGGGGCAATGAGACTGGGTCCCACCAATGAGGCCGTAACACGGGGAAGGGGTCCCCAACGAGGCAGCTTATGCACACTAATGGTGTAGCTTCATGGAAGGACCACCATGTGGGCGTGTGCTTGTCAAGACTTTTTCCGTGTCTACGAATCTGCTAGTGATGTAAATTTCTTCATGAGATGGTGAGCTGATGATTGGTGTGGACGTCTTCACGCCTGCCTGACCAATCTGCAGAGACCAACTGTGCGTACGCCCCCGGCGATGCACTTTAGAGAACTACAACAGGACTACTGAGTCATCGTCTCTCCAATGCTTACAAGAGACAAACAATGACAAAGTGTGCAGCTTAAAGTATTTTAGGACATCCTTCAGGTGTGTGATCAGGTCGAGATGCAGCAATATTTGTGTCAGACCCACAGACATCCAGGAAAAGGGTGAAAAAACGTCCCTGGAGTTTTCAGTTTGGCAATATTTTGATCAGTCGACTCAAACCTGTGATGAGTCCCACAGATATGAAGCCCAAACAACTAAATTAAAACGGACTTTTGTGGCACAACAACAGAAGCATTCTGAAAGTTTACTCCAGCTTCCAGATTTGCTGCTGTTGCCACTGCTGCCTGCTGTTTTGTGTGCAATGCATTCTGGGATACTTGGCTGTCCCAGATCAACAGCCTTGATGCACTGAGGCTGTTTCATGAGTACGAGCACCAATGCAGGCGGTGACGTCAGTGTCAGCTGGTCAGGAGCTTTAGTGTTGCACTCAGGAGACGTGTTTGTTATTTTGTTCTGTGTAGGTTTTACACAGTCTAGCTTCTCCAAACATAGACAGCTGATGAAGGAGCACTTTGATCAGCGAGCGAGGCCTGTTCCCTCGTTATTCCACGAGAATTTAAGCAGGTTAAGTGTTGAACTTGTTTGCGTTTAAATACTAAAGCTGAAGGCAGAGACCCACAAACAGGAAGCAGCTGAACGAGTGCAGCATGTGGCGGCGTCCTGCTGTTGACTGCTAAACACTTTCACCCAATAAAAGTATCATAAAAGTTAGAAATGTTGTTAGTCTGTGCGCCTGAAATGGGGCTGTGTTTAAAATCCACTGTGGTGCACAGACTGGCTCCTGTACCCGTTTGGACTGAATGTAAATGTGAAGAACTTCACGCTTGCAGGAACCAACAGAACCTCCCTGAGTTTCCACGGACCGGTGCAAACATTCAGCGGCTTTAGTTCTTGTTGCAGAAAGCAGATGAGTCTTTGTGGTTAAATAGTGAAAAAAGGACCTCATGCGTCTTCTCAAATTACATTTCCTTGACCTCAGTGGAAGGGAAGTAAAGATGTGAAGGATTGTTTACAAGGACTTGAAGAGCAGGACTGCGGCACTCGGAGAATCAGCTGTCCTTAAACAGACTGTTAATAATAATAATGAGGCTCTGCTGCGGTGAAACTACAAAGTCCTGCGGGTGGACTACAAAAAGCTCCTCTCAGATACCTGCTGTGCTCTCATTGGTTGCTGTGTGCAGACGGTGCGCACATGCACAAGTAACACGGTGAGAGCTCACCTGTGGTCGATCAAAGATGGCCGTCATTTGGTGGGTAACTCAGCAGTAAGTCACATGATGACCTGTTTGTTTACTGTAAGGTCTGATGGGTCGTTGCTGTGAATTGTGGGACGGCATCATCTCCTTTCGTTTCATAAAGGAAGCTCTGATGCATCCTTTACTAAAGGAGGTAATAAAGGAAGCTTCAGCTGCTTGCAAACTGCTCAGAGTCTGAGGTTAAAGCTGTGGCGACCCTCGTAGCATCGACAGCAGTGTTATCATCTCACCAACGTTTTGTTATTTGGAGGATCCGCCGACTCCTATCATGGCCGCCACACACACCTCCGGGTCAGAAGGAAAAAGGTCCACTGAGAACTGGAATCAGAAAGTCGGCCCAAAGCCTCCGTTTCCTTTGTTTTTAGGTGAGCAGCAGGAAGAAAGCTTCCAGCTGAGTGCGCTCCACCCCTCAGACCTCAGCAGTGTCGCAGAAACACTTCAGATGAAACAGACGAACCGAGCACGCTGCAGGTGCAGTGATTTCCCCACTGCCCCACACTGCTTCTGCAAAACTGGTGCTAATGTAGCACAGACTGCTCATTCTGCCCCCTACTGGCAGGTGAATCAAACACTTATACACAAGCACAGCGCTGGGAAAACACCCTGCAGCGCGCCACATTCCTCCCAGCAAAGCTGTCAAGTTAAAGTTGGGTGCTGGCTATAAAACCCCGCAGGATGAAATATAACAGCGTTTGATGAAAACGTCACTCGTTTAATGGCAATGACGAGCAGATGCACCTGAAAGCGCTGTGCAGGTTAATCTCTGCTGCACGTCACCATCACGGTGTGACATAACCACAGTGTAGCTTTCATACAGGCTTTCATAACAGACTGAAAACAACCTGTTGCCCCATCCACTCTAAAACATTAGCTCATAGCCAGAATGTCTTCAGAACTTCAAACCAGGTGAGTAGCACCGTAATACACCTGAGCCTGTTAGCAACCGTGATGCTGTTGAAACCAGGCAAGTACCAACAGCAGGTTTCTCCTCAGACCGAGGGTGGAGGTGGGGAGTCCTGGATGAGGTTCTGTAGCTCATCTTACAGCCGGTGGGGTATGACATCATCATTCAGGTTCTGATTTTGGTTCTGGGACTTTTTGCCCCCTCATGATCGAGGCCAGCGTCCCACCGGGAGTCCTGGTCTTTTATCCATCAGCTGTGTAAGGGATGACTGCCTCAGGTCTCCTTGTGGACTTACCGGCTAAGCTTAGCTTTGGGGTCTTGTTGGAACTGTTAGGGTCTTGTGACGTGATGACACATTTCTTTAGCTGGTCTGAGACGGCAGCACTCTTTCGTTTTAGTTAAATATGTCTTATTTGTAGTTTTTCGTGGATGTGGACAGCGTGCATCCTGTAACTCATCAGTGCTGCTCACCCTGCAGGTGTGTCCTCAGTGACAGAGCTGCAAAACAAAACAAAAGTTTTAATCATTTATTCTCATCCATTAACAAAATGCGGTGAATGAACAAAAGAGAAATCAGGATTTGGTGTGAGCACTCGGCCGGTAGGTTGTTCCAAACGTCTCGGAGAACTAAGCACAGATCTTATCTTAATCTGCATCCTTCTGTCTCTTCATGTAACCAGGCACACGCGATGATGTTGATGTCAGGGCTCTGTGGGAGCCGCACCATCACTCCCAGTACTTACACTGGAGATAGTTCTTCACTACTTTGGCGGTGTGTTTGGGCTCGTTGTCCTGCTACAGAATACATTTAGGGACAATAAACAATCATTTATATTTTTGAAAGCGTTCTTTGTTTACAGCAGTTTTTCACACCTGCCTAAAACTTTTGCACTGTACTGTATTTCAGGCCAACTGGGCATGCTCAGATGCAACCGGGACTTTCTGGCTTATTGATGAGGAACTCGAGCAGTTTTGGTTCCTGCACATCTTTAGTCAGTTGATGGTGTTTTTCTGCGTATCGGGCTCTTAATATTTGTCTGAGAGAGTCTGGGCTGAGATCAGGTGTCTGCAAACAGCTGCTTGTGTATCTCTGCCTGCACTTGAGAGCAGTCCTCCTGTAAACCACTTTAAAGGTCTGCTTAGACTGCTGCACCCGCCATCAGAGCCCGGATTGGCTGAGACATGAAGTCTTTTCTGAGTACGGCGGACGTAGTGACACTGATGATGGACGCTTGGCCTCTGCCTCTCTGACTGCTGGTCATCTGACACACGCATGCACGCACCTACACACACACACACACACACACACACACACACACACACACACACACACACACACACACACACACCCTTTTCTTTCAGTTTGTGACTCGCACTAAAATGAAGCTCTAATAGAGGAGACGTGCAGAAACACGTTTCAGCTCATTCTGATGGTGAATGTGGCAGCGGAGCGTTTCTGCGCTGCCGTCGTCTGAGTGTGTTTCTGTGTTTTCGGGCTCAATGATCTGAACGAGTCGTGTCGGGAGAATATTAACGAGCTCCGCTGATCAGTCAGACATACAGAGCAGCTCGGGAGACTCTCTGAGGAGGTTTTCACAGGAAGCAGCGTCAGCCCCAGAATCTGTTCGAGTGCTTGTGTGGAGGGTAAGTGGACAGAGCTGAGCCACGTCACGCTCTCAGGTTTCTTTGTGACTCGTTTAACATTCACATACGACCGCTGTGAACATCAGGAGGGAGGGAATGAAAAGGTGCTGCTCCACGCAGAGCTCTGCTGTACCCGTTCTGTTCGGGGATTTTGGTCCACGTCGTTATGACATCATTGTGACATCAGCACACAGCTGCTGCAGATTTGATGAGAATCTCCCGTCGCTGCTCTGAGTGCAGCGAACGGTTCATGAAGCTGGTGTGAGGAGATCTGAGCGCTGAGACGGTCACACCTGCAGCAGCTGAACGCAGACGCAAATCGGCGCTCATCAGACCAGGACACGTTTTTCCACCTTTGTGAGTTTGTGTGAACTTTAACCTCAGTTTCCTTTGCTGACCTGAGCAGCAGCGGTGTGGTCTCCTGCTGCTGCTTTGGCCTCAGAGATGCTCTTCTGCATGCTGTGGTTGTTTGAGTTACCGCTGCGTTCCTTCAGCTTGACTCTTACCGGATATTTCCTCTTCTACTTTTGGTTGGTGTTAGTACTTTTACTGCAGTGAGGACCGGCCACACCAGTTTACATACTGGGCAAACAGGTCGACAGAGGACGCCATAATAACAGCTCTTCACACAGCCCTCACCTGGACAGTAGCAACACCTGTGTGAGAATGCTGTTTGTGGACCAGCTCTGCCTTCAACACAGTCCAACCCCACAAACTGGTTAATAAGCAACTCATGACTCAGCAGCTCACTGTGCAGCTGGATACTGGACTTCCTGCGTGACCCCAGAACATCAGGATGGGAGAGCACACCTCCTCCACCCTCATCCTGAATGTAGGTGTCCCACAGGGGTGTGTCCTCAGTCCCCTCTTATACTCACTTTTCTCCCATAACTGTTCACCAATCCACACCAGTAACACCATTATAAAATTTGCTGACACCACCATCATAGGACTGATCGACAACAGCGATGATTCAGCTACAGAGAGGAGGTTCAGCATCTGAAGCGATGGTGTGACGACAACAACCTGCATCTGAACACAGCCGAGACCAAGGAGATGGTAATCGACTGAGCACTCCACCCTCTACATTGATGGAGGAGGTAGAAAGGGTGGAGAGCTTTAAGTTCCTCGGAGCCCACATCTCGGCCGGCCTTACCTGGTCCACAAACATCTCCCACCAGGTAGGGAAAGCACAACAATGGCTGTGCTTCCTCAGGAAACTACGTCAGGCCCAGTTACCCCAGAGACTGCTAATTAACCACAACCGCTCCACCATCGAGAGATTTCTGACCTCCTGCTGCACACTCTGGTTGAACTGCTGCACCATGGAGGGCAAGAGGAAACTGCAGCGGGTGGTGAGGGCAGCAGAGCGGACAATCGGCACCTCACCGACCCCCCTCAGAGACATTTATACTGGCAGACTTCAGCAGAAAGCCAGCATCATCATCAAGGACCCCTCACACCCCGGACACGCCCCGTGCATGTTTGTATGGGTGTATCTGTATGTGTGCAGGTGTATGTGTAACTTGTACATATCTTTCCTGTGTAAAGATATTCTATTCTTTAAAAAACAAACAACGGGCTGGTTTCAGTTCTCGTGGCCTCGTCTTTATTTTATATCTGCTCATTTTGTTTCATATAAAGATTTAGATTTTGCTCACTGTTAAAAGGTGCTGTACCAATAAAGCTGTCAGCGGTAAGTGTGATCAGCAGCTCATTGATTAATGCTGCAGTCAGGCTGTGCCAGGCCCTAAAAGTAATTACAGGGATTTTAAAGTCAAAGCTAAAGTTGGCCGGAGGACCCGAGGAGTCAGCGGATTCACGGAGCCTCCAGGAGCTTTTCCCAGTTTTAACACACAGAACGAAGAATAAATCACCTGAGACAGTAACTGTGAGAGCTGCAGGTTCCAGCCTGCTTTTCACAGAGTTTCATGTTTAATAGAAAATGGAATAAAGGTTTGTGTTTGAACTGGCTGCTCGTGTAAACCGGCTCCTCCGTGGGAAAGCTCCCGACGGTCTGGGTTGATTTTGACTAAATGAGACCAAAGCAGCTGCTGCTGGTTCCCCTTCGGTTCTTGGTGAAACATCTTCAGTGACTGATTTCCACAGTCGTTCAGGTGTGTGAGTCAGGACACTGAAAATGTCTCTTTATTTCCCCACAGTGGGTTTTATTTTCACACTGTGCTCACACCTGTTTGAAGCACAGATGTTTTTAATGGCTGCCAGATGTTTCTGTTGGATTCCCGTGTTTCCGGTGTCATGAAGTAAGCGCTGATAAGCGTCCCTCCCTCTGCAGCCCAGAGACCAGAGCATCTGTGATCTCTGGATATAATCTGAAACCAGCTGCCTGTTCTCTGCGTGGCTGAGGCCGAGCCTCATGCGTTCGTGCTGGTGGTTTTCAGTCGTGTGCCTGAGCCCGGCAGAACCAGGTCCAGCTTTAATGCTGAGCCGGCCGAGGGCTAGAACGGAGAAGCAGCTCGGTGGGAAAGCGGACACAGTCCAGTCACACCTGACGGTCGTAGATCTGAGGAGGCGAAAAAAGCCGGTTTGAGTCTCTGCTGCAGTTTGGGTATCGAGGGAGTCTTCAATCATCGGCCGTCTGCTGCTGCAGAGCTGACACAACAATCAGGCATCGATCGGGCAGTTAGCGTTCCCCCTGTGTCAGAGCGGCCGATCGATCAGCGGCGCAGCCGCTTCACCTGCACCAACCACGAGCGAACCACGACGCGTGAGAAAATCTCAAAGGCACCAAACTTATTCCTGACACAGAAAGAGAGCAAATGAATCAGTGAAAGTCCTTCCAACAGACAGTTGCGTAGAAGAATCCACGTTTTTTATTGTGACAGAAATGTCTCCATACGCGTCAATATTCATCAATATTCAGGATTAAACATCAGTTTAACCCTCTCAGGCTCAAATTACGTTTTTGTTGCTAATGCACAAACGAATACCTGCAGTGGTACTTCTGAGTAAAAACAAGATGTCTGTGGGGTGATCAGGTTGTTAGTTTGTAACTGTTGCAAATCTGCAACGCCTGCCTCGAGAGGGTTAAGTGATAACAACAATAATCCCAACAATAAGGAGCAATGATGATGCATCAGAGTGTTTGGGGTGACGCACATCACTCTCTTACACAGGAAGTGTGTTTATTCACGTGTGAACGAGCCTCAGAGGGACCGGGCTCAGTTTGGATGAACCTGAGCACTGACGTGAAAACAGGAAAGAGCAGGAAGACGTCAGAACCCACATCAGGTGCTTCTCCACACGTCTTTGATTTCAGCTTGTTGTTTGGTTCAGAGGTGGTTCTAAACAGGTGTACCTGTCCAGGTGCTTCACCTCTGCCTGTGTGGCAGCAGCTTTGGACCCTGAAAGGGAAAAGTGGACAAATGTAATAATATTTGCTTAAAAGGAGCTCTGCCTTCTTGCTGGTCTTTGAGCTGTCTTGGCGTCTTTGATGTGATAAAGTCGTTACTCGCGCTCAGATGAAATGTGAGCCCCTCTCGTGCTGTAACCCTGCACTGATTCACGTCTGTGCGATGAAGCTCTAACCGCATCCTCGGCTCTGAAGATTCAGCTCTGCTCTCTTTCAATGAATCTTTAATCGTGTTTACACTCTCTCAGACGCTCGCTTCCTGTTACCGAAGCTTTCAGCATCTTTTCTCTCATTTCACACAAACACCAGCATTTATATGTCCAGTGTTTAGTACAGCGGTTTGTGAGGACGCCGTGTTTTGTCCCGGCCTTGTCTGAAACCGACACGTTCACTCAGCTGTGATTAAAAATCAAGAAGTGACCACTGAGGTCGATAAACGTCTGCTGTCGCCGTCACGGAGCCGGTGCTCTACCTCCAGCCGCTCAGCCTGATTCGTGATTTCAGATGGCAGAGCTGCTCCGTGTTAAAGTTTAATTGGACTAATTGCAGAGAGTGTGGTGAGCAGGTGATCGTGCAGTGGGCAGCTCCCAGGAGTCCCTCCGGTTTCCGGCTAAAAACGGCGTCCCGATGCTGGTGATTGATGAAGAGCCACTCAGGAGGAAGCTGAAAGCTAATGGAGCCACAGCAGCTAATTTATGACAACATTAACGCGGGGGGAGGAGAGGGGCGTCACGCTGTCGGGCAGCATTAGACAGAAATGCAGAGAGGAAGCTGCTGACGGCACACCCTCTGTAATATGTGACTGTGCAGGGTCCCAGCAAACACCAGACGTCATCCAGCCACTGCTCCGACACTCACAGCCCGTCTGAAGCCAGACTTACTCGTTTTCTTCTTGCATCACTCTCAGCTCAGAAATCTGCACAGCTGTGGACACGAGAGCTCTGCTGGTCACAGCCTGGCGCTCATCATCGCTCTCTGACACGATACACAAAACAGGCGCAAAGTAGCTTCTGATAATGAAAGTGAATAATGCATGCTCAGTAATCCAGGTAAGGAAATCCCAAAAGGTTGATTCTGTTCACCTGGATGTTTTCAGGTTTACAACCTTACAAACAGCACATTTGCTGTTCATTCAGTGGGCTAGTTTCACTGTGACTGAGGTTTGAGTCTCTGCTGAAAATGCTGCGTCCACATGAGCAGAATCAACCTTTTGAGGTTCTCATAGTGAAGATGATGTTTGTGATGTTTGGGCCCTGTGTGGACAGCCGAACATATGAAACAGGAAAAGACCGCCGTGTTTATTTCAACAAAGTAACTGTATTCTGAATACCACCTTTTTAAGTGGTAACTGTAACGGAATACAGTTACTCATATTTTGCATTTAACATGTAATGCCAGTACATGTATTCCATTACTCCCCAACAGTGGCCTTCAGAGGAGTGAACGCAGCTCAGGGCTGGAGCACATCTGCAGGGTTAGGAGCAACACGAGCTTCATGAAACCCAAAATACATCAGCACCAACATCTGGCAGCACACCTGGACTCACTCAGCTTGGGTAGTCTGAGTTTTCTGGGTGTTTTACAGGCAGGGGTCATGTGAGAAACCACTTCTGCTGCTAAAACAGAAGAAACTCCGACAATTTAAAATTTATTCCTGAAGTGTGGCGCGCTCTGACTGTTTCACTGTTTCCAGACTTTTCTTGGACAGTTTTATTTAAAAGTATGAGATACTCAAACAGTGTGACCTGTGCTCTTCTCTCTGTCTGCAGAGTGTTTAAGAAAGCCAGCCCCAATGGAAAGGTGAGTCCTCCTTTAGCACAGTGCAGGTGTGACAGTTTGCTGATGCCCGAAACAGCAGCGACAGTTTCAGGCTGACTAACAGCAGCTCTTCCTCCCTCAGCTCACCGTCTACCTGGGGAAGAGAGACTTCGTGGACCACGTGGATCGGGTGGAGCCTGTCGGTGAGATCTTGTTCAGTCTGTGGCTCCATCCTGGAGCTTCACTCACATTTAAATTTAAGTTGATTTTTGAAGCAAAAGCGACTTTGCTGAAGATCTTGTTTTCTCCTCGCAGACGGCGTCGTTCTGATCGACCCGGAGTACCTGAAGGAGAGGAAAGGTGAGAAGCCCGAGTGCGGGAAAGCTGAAAGCTGAGCTGCTGCTCAGAGAAATCGCTGCAGCTGTGGATGTGAGCGATTACCCAGAAACCTCACTGGCTGGTGTTATCAGAGCACGCTGCTTCACTTTGGGCTCACGTCCTGCCGTAAAAACCACGAGCAGGAAGATGGCGTCTCACATTAATGTGCAACATGTTTCGGTTTCTGTTAATCAGCTTCCATCACTGATTGTCTTTGTTCTCGCCCCATCAGTGTTTGTGACTCTGACGTGTGCGTTCCGTTATGGTCGCGAGGATTTGGACGTCCTCGGATTGACGTTCCGGAAGGACCTGTTTGTGGCGAACATCCAGGCGTTTCCTCCGGTCACCGAAGAGAAGAAGACTCTGACTCGTCTTCAGGAACGTCTGATTAAAAAACTGGGAGAACACGCCTACCCGTTCACCTTCGAGGTACGGAGGCCGCCGGGCCACCTGAATATTTGTCCGCTGATCTGTGACAGAGTGCTTTTAGCTTTTATTCTCCCACAGAGTTGCTGGATCCAGGCAGACCAGCTTCCTGGCAGCCTCCGGTCGCAAGGGGAGACGATTATTCCCCGACCGGTTGGTGCTGAGGCTGCTGGCTGTCGCTGGGTGTTTTCCATCACAAGGATGATGCTGGTTGCCATGGTTTCTGCAGTTTGCAAACACCCCATTTACTCCCCGAGCCGTGGTGAAACTTCCCACAGCAGCCAACACATTTCAAAAGGCTTTTATTTTGAAGGCAAATTTGCTACAGCTCGGAGAGTCCATAGCGAGTGTTTGCAGACAAGTTGGCGTCTTCCATACAAACCACAGGCGATCACGACACCCTGCCATCAGCCACAGCCATCACTGTTGGACCAGTTTGATACTGATTTCATGTAACTGACAGTAAAAACACGCGTGAACAGACACGTGCCGTCACACGTTTCACTGACAGGCAGTGGTTATCAGGCCGTCAAAGACCTCCTCGTTAATATTAAGACTTTTCTCATTCGTTTTTTTCTCGGCGTGCTGCACCAACTCCGGTGTTATTGGTGCCGAGCTGCCAGGCTCCATGTTTGCAGTCTTGGATATCAAATGTCTTCATTTCATCTTTGCATCATTCTGAACAATTTGTGAGAAATTACATGGAAAGTTGACAAAGATCCATGTAAACAGGATCCCGGACTTAATGGAAATGTATCCATTAGTAGAAAATAATGACAGATGAAGCTGTTCGTTGAGATATGAATGAATAAATGATTCAATTAGTTTGGAAAACAACAGCTAAAACGCTGCCTCGTGCATGATGCTTTATCACGTAACATCATCCATCAAGCCTCAGTGACTCATGTGTCCAGCGTCTTCTCTGGGAGCTTCCTGTCCTCACAGATGTTCTCGTCTCACAAACCCAGAGGAGGAACTTTTTGTTCTTGGAGTTCAAAAACAGAAAATGCAGAAAAACAAAGAGAAGCGACGGCGGAGCAGGAACCCGCAGTATCCTCACTCTCTGCCCTGCCCATAAATGTTTCAGATGTTTTGAATATTTCATATCTTTTCAGATTCCTCTGAACCTGCCGTGTTCGGTCACCCTGCAGCCGGGACCGGAGGACACCGGAAAGGTAAAGCCACGACGTCCGCTGTCATTTTCTTTTGCTTTGTGCTCGATTCGTGCCGCCGTGCAGACCCTCTGGGTTTGAAGCTCCTTTCAAAGGTGGAAACGTGTCTGGATTTAAATGAATCTGAAGACACGTCTCGCTGTGGTGTGTCCTCAGGCCTGCGGAGTCGACTTTGAGGTGAAAGCTTTCTGTGCCGAAAATGTTGAAGAAAAGATCCACAAAAGGTAAACGTGAGTCAGCCGCAGTCCGGCCGAGCGGCACAACAGAGACGTGAATTATGAATGAAACTTAGAGCGCTCGTGCCCACACACACACGTGAACAGAATAATCTGGGACACATCCACTCTGAAATAAATGTCTGAGCTATGTTGTGTTGCTGCAGGAACTCTGTGCGTCTGGTGATCAGGAAGGTGCAGTACGCTCCAGAGAAACCTGGCCCTCAGCCGACGGCAGAAACCACCAGACAGTTCCTGATGTCGGACAAACCGCTGCACCTGGAGGCCTCGCTGGACAAGGAGGTAACACCTGAGGGACAGATTCACTCAGTTCACCCACCAGCAGCCAGCAGAGCTCATCTATGGAGCACAAACGGAAGTGTTTGCCTGCTCATCAGAGTAACAGCCAATCAAATCTTTGAATTTCACTTAAACTGGAGCTCAGACTCCGGGACGCTCTGTTAGTGCAGCGACCTCCCAGCACACATGTTATTGGTCACGTGATGTCATTAGAAATGGTCCAATAGGCTCCAACAGCACAAACAAGGTGCAGAGGTCTAGGTGTCACCATCCACCTGCCAGTCAGGGAGGCCACGCCCCTAATAACGCAAACTTTTAGCCTGTACGCCGATTTAACCAGGTGAATGTCATAAAGGTTGTTGTGAGCCGTGAGATCATCTGTCTGTTGTGTCTCAGATCTATTACCACGGTGAGCCAATCAGCGTCAACGTTCACGTCACCAACAACACCAACAAGACCGTGAAGAAGATGAAGATCTCAGGCAAGTCAGGGCGCTGCTTCCTGTGTGTATCTCCACGTCTCCACGTCCTCCTAAATGCTGATATTTGTGTCCACAGTGCGACAGTACGCCGACATCTGCCTGTTCAACACGGCTCAGTACAAATGTCCCGTGGCCACCGAGGAGTCAGAGTGAGTTTCATCCATAAAGTTTGACACTAAGGAATCAAAAGTTGGAGTAAGCGAAAAACTGACGCTGCTGACGAGCTCTCTAATGTGAAATCAGCTGAAGCTTCTGTATTTCCCTCTCCTCAGTGACGTTGTGGCTCCCAGTTCGACTTTCTGCAAAGTTTTCACCCTCACTCCGTTTCTGGCTAACAATCGCGAGAAACGAGGTCTCGCTCTGGACGGAAAACTGAAGCACGAGGACACCAACCTGGCGTCCAGCACGCTGTGAGTCCAGCCGCCTTCACGCCGCCTTCGCTGCCAGCGGGGCCGAGACAGCCAAGCAGAGTGACGTGTGAATATTTTGTCTGCTGTGCAGGTTGAGAGATGGAGCCAATAAGGAGATTCTCGGCATCATCGTGTCCTACAAAGTCAAAGTGAAGCTGGTTGTGTCTCGTGGCGGGTCAGTATCGTGCGAGAGGAGCTTTAAATGTTAAAATTCATTCAAACGCCGTCCTGTGGTCGCCTGCTGACCCTGAGCTCAGATGTTAATCCTTGTTCGTCACGCCGTCGTGTGACGCTCTGTGGCGTTTTAGCTTCAGGTTATATCGTCCACAAATCAGACCCCTCAGCTGGTGACAAACAGAAATGTTATTTATGGCCTTTTCAGCTTTATTTGATAGACTAGGACAGGAAAGAGGGGGCAGACATGTGGCAAAGCCCGGGGTTCGGACTCAAACCGGGCCGGCCGTCTCAGCCGTGTGGCACGCGGTCGCCTGATCAACACTCACAACCTGGTGCCCAAAAGATTTAAAAACCTGCAGAATCATCAGAGGGCAGAAGTTCCCATTTCTAAACTGGAGATAAGCTATTTAACTGTGCATGGACCATAAAAAATCTGCATCTGTGTTCGTTTGAAAGATGTGAAAATGTCCACAGCGTTGGGATGCACTCATCATAAATCCTCTGTGCTCTTGTATTGAAGCTGAAACTCGTTCTTTTTATTGATTGCAGGCTCCTTGGAGATCTGGCAGCGAGGTAACCGTTCATGTTCTCGCATTGATGGAAACACTGAGAGTTACATGAACACCTCAGTGCTGACGTGGTCATAAATGCTTTTATTGTGTTGTTACCAATGATCTGTGTTTCAGTGACGTCTCGGTCGAGCTGCCCTTCACGTTAATGCACCCGAAGCCTTTAGAGGAGTCCTTCTACAGGGAAGGTGAGACACTTCCTGTTCCTGCTGACGTTCACAGACACAGGAAGTTAAAGGATGACGTAACGCATCATTTTATCAGCCACAGGTTCAAAGGGTCAGAGCGTCACCTGACCTGGAAAGCAGACATTTGTAATGCAGCATATTAATATTTGATGTTCAGTGTAATAGTATTCATGATGTCCACATGCTGATAATATGCTGCTGTGGATTCATCTTCAGGTGTTTAAGGCTGATCTCTTTCCCGGTGAGTCAGCTGACAAATCGGCACTCTTCTTCTTCTCCTCTAGAAGCGCTCACTACAGGCTCTACAAGAGCTGCTAGGGCTGTAAAATAGAGATGCTAGTGGGAGGTGACAATGCAGAACTGCAGGGTCTGCAGCGGCGATCAGGACGCACGCTCAGAAGAATGTAAATAAGAGATGATGAGACGGTGGCGACACATGGAGGTTCAGCCCAGCAGACACAGCACAGGAGCATCCTCTGAGTCAGGTTTAACAAAGCCGGGCTGTCTTTGCATTAGCTGGATCTGACCGACCACAGAGCCATGGTTCTCATCTTTCTCTGTGGGCGGCACGGTGGAGCAGTGGTTAGCACTGTTGCCTCATAGCAGCAAGGTCCTGAGTTTGAGTCCAGCGGAGCCTTTTTCCCCGTGTCTGTGTGGGCTCTCTCTGGGTACTCCGGCTTCCTCCCACAGATGCTTACTTTAGATAGCTGCCGCCCACAGATGTGAGCGTGAGTGGTTGTCGGTCTCTCTGTGTTAGCCCTGCGTCAGACTGGCCACCTGTACAGGTGTACCCAACTGGAAGAGGAGGGCTCTCTCTCTGCTGCAGGCTCCGTCCACGCTCACATCAAAGTTCGGCGTGTCATGTGACTCATGCACTAAGTGAAGCCGGCGTCCCTCAGAGGCATATTTTATTAGTAACTGAATGCACTGGTGTGATACTGGGATTTGGCTCCTCCCCTGCCCACAGCCTCGGTCTTCCCGCTACGCCAATCCGTTAGAGACCCACGTAAATCCGTGTTTGCGGCCCTGTTGCAGTTCTTCCTCCTTGTTTGCGGCGGTTGTGGAGAACAGACCCAGAGCTGAGCTGCTCGGAGTCATCAGGTCTCCCTCAGTAAACCTGAGCTCCAGACGCAAAGACGGCGCTCCACGGGGCTGTCTGACAGGTCAGAGCGTCACGACCAGAGCCAGGCTCAGACTGAGGGTGTGTGGGGATTTTAAACGAGTGGGTGTGAGAAGATTGAATTGGCTCTGACAGAGACGAGCACCAAGAGTTTTCCTCTCGGCACAGGTGTGTAACTGTGATCTCTCGCTCCTCCACAGCTGCAGACGAGGCTCCAGTCGACGCGAACCTCATCGAGTTTGACACAAAGTAAGCAGCCGTCTTCCCGTCTCGCCGCTGCCTCTCCTCCTCACTCTGATTGGTTCTGCTCTGGTTTACGGGCTCATCAATAACACTGACAGCAGACAGGTTTCCTCTGCGCCCGCTGCAGCATTAACAGTGATGGACTCGTCTCCAGAGTTTCAGTCTTAATGCGTCTTAATGCCTGCTGCTGTGGGAGCTGCAGGAAATGGGCTTTAAACTGGAAACTCGTTCTGCTGCCAGCACAGCCAAACGCGAGCGCTGTGAGCCGACGCTGCAATTTACTCATTATCATTTCATGCGTACGCAACAACAAAGGAAATGACTCCAGCTGCAAAGATGAAATACAGAACAGCGAGGCCACTTCCTCGTTTGTGTGTTTTTATTTCCTCTTTCCGTGCAGCCCAACGAATATTTCCACTTCCTCTTCCTGTCTTTGTTACCTCAGACGTCTGTACAGGGGGAAGAAGAAGTAAAAGCAGTGAAACACTCTTTCTGCCGTCTCCAGCTCGTCTTCAGCTTCGTCTGTAATTATTAATCTCATTACTAAATGGCAGGGCGGGGTCATGGCCCGTTAGCTTTCTCACGTCGGTTAAAGTTGTTGTTTTAAAAGTGGCGCGGCTGCTGTCCCCTCTGCTCTCTCAGCAAGTAAACAGTGTGGCGATGAAGACACTGGGGAGATGGGCGCGTTGGTACAAAATGAAATGGACAGATGTGAGGATATCGATGGTCACAGTAAAGAGGACGGAGGATTTATCCACTCGTTTTGCTGTCAGAGCAGAAGAAAACCTTCATTTCCACTTTAGTCTTGTTTCATGTGGCCCTGTCATATAAAAGTGGGTCGAAAGACCAAGTTTGAAAATAAAAAAAATGTAAATATAGTTTGAAAAAAATTCACAGGACTGATTTTATATGTTTGGCCTTTTTTATTTTCACTTTTTATTTCATTACATGTTCATTATATTCACAAATGTTTATGAAATGTGGAGGCTCGGACATGTTTCTTCGCTCACCAGCCTGAACACAAAGCTGTCCCAGGCACCGTCTCATATCAGCTGATTAAAATGCGTTGTAAACGAGTCTCGGCGCGATTACGTCCATAAACGAAAGTTGAATTCACAAAAAAGCTTTTTGTTGCTAACCAGTAAAATATCGACTAATTGTAACTAAGATGTTAGTGCGGCGACGTGTTACAGAAAAATAATGCTCCCAACGCTGGTAACCAAGGATACGAAACAATAAACATTTAATAAGTGCCATATTACTCATTTTAAACCAAAAATCATATGACCAAGTTAGCGTCTCTGATTTAACTTCCATAACCTCTCCCTCCCTCAGCGACGATGACATCATCTTCGAAGACTTTGCCCGCCAGCGGCTGATCGGAGCAAAAGACGACAAGGATGAAGACGAGGAGCCGGTGGACTCGCCCAAACTGGACGACAGATAGAGGGGAGGAGACACTGCGGCTGTTGTTTTGCTGCTGTATGTAGTGTGGAGCTAATGGAGTTCACCTTTAGGTCAAACCACAGTCTGGACACCCTTTAAACACTCGGTGGTGCCGTGTTTGTGTGCTCGTTCATGTCTGTCCTCTCTGAGTCCCGGTGAGGTGTTTAAAAAAAAAACTAGAATACTGCAGCCTAGACATCGGAGCGGCTCTTTGCTCCGACGGAGTCGCCTGGAGCGCCGACCCGGCAGCTCCTAACGACAGCTGGTAGCATGCCTCTAATGTCTCTTTGTTCTAAGTGTTTCCATTAGGGACCAAACAGATGTAAAGTTGTGTTGAGATTAGTTTAAAGTCTTTAGAAACAACACTGCCAGCCTCGGTTGATCTTGAACCCTCTGCCACTGGAGACAAACTTCAGCCGATGGAGGATTTTGCTGAGTAACCATCTGTAGTCGGTGTTGCTGAAGCTGCAGAGCAGATGGGAAACGGCACCGAAGTGATCTGCTGGGCCGCCCGACAAGAGGACCTCAAACTGTCAGAGTGAGCCACCGACCATTTAACAGCAACCGGTGGCCTAGTTTGCATGAATAAATACTTCCTATGATTTATTAATGTCATGAATAATCAAACTGATTTTAAATAGCATACAGTTTCATGTGTTCATGCTGATAATTTTCCGAATCATCATCAGAACGATTTTCTTCCTTGCAGGTAGTCGCTGGTCGTCCATATTCGCTTCGTTTCTGTTAAAATCAGCACGGCTTCATGTTGCCTTAAAGTAAACGCTGCGCTTTAATATGATACATGTGTCAGACAAATATAATTGGCATCCTTTACGTGTTTGTTACCTTTACCTCTGTTTAACTGAA
Organism: Haplochromis burtoni; assembly: GCF_018398535.1. Lineage (NCBI taxonomy): Eukaryota > Metazoa > Chordata > Actinopteri > Cichliformes > Cichlidae > Haplochromis > Haplochromis burtoni. The sequence continues at coordinate 1,731,624 of NW_024582484.1, forward strand.
ACAATCAGACATCTGGCAGAAATTTAAAGAGCAGCTGTTCGAACTGTGGCCTGATCGTTGTGAATGCTTTTAAGACTGTAGAGATAAATATTTTGTTTCCTCAAACAACATTCTGATAATTATGAGTCACTTTAGTGTGACAGGCTAATTCTGAAGCTAATAATGTTAAATTTCTACTGAAATATCCGAAACATTTCGTCACCCAGTAAATCTTCACTTACCTTAAATGTAATAAAGTTTAAAACTGAAAATAAACCGAAAGATCTTTTATTGAAACTGAACTGAAACTCAGAGACACCAAGCAAAATTGAAAATATTATTTTATTCACTAAATAAAATCTGATAGAACAGTGTTGCGGTCAGAGGTCATCACACAGGCCTCCTAGCAAACACTCACTGCTGGTGACTGGGTGGCGAGTGGTTGTGGCAGTTGCTCGGTGAAATATGGTGCTGCAACAAAAGCCTCCTGTGGTTGTTCTGGCCTGTGGCAGACTGCCTCAGTTGCCTGAAGTTTGCATGGAAGATGCAACTTTTACTGGTCTGCAGATGACTCAACGTCTTATATGCAAACTACAGGTGATGGAGGCAGTCACAGAGAGGTTTGTGGCGTAGCGGCCTTCTTTTACATTAACCACTCACAGCTGGCTGGTGAACAATGACCAGAGGTTGCCAGTGGGTCGTTGTCCGGTTTCTCGGCCTGTGGGACTGGCTCCTTAGACCGCTGAAGATTAGCGCTCTAATGGGCAATCCCTACGTGCCGGCTGATTTTACAGAAACAAAGTAAAACTAGTGGCTGTGCTGAAGAAAGAGAATCCACATGGAAATTCATCAATGATTTGTAAGAGAATTGGCAGGGATGTCATCCATCCATATGTCGTATCAGGTGACTTGAGCAGGTAAAGAAATTGTGCAAACCTTTATTTTGAAAAGATTCAAAGTTAAAGAGTCTCAAACATCCTGTATGAGGGGTAAGATGTGTTTCTGCTTACTTTAAAGTCAGACTGAAACCAGTTTTTGCATTGTAACGTACAGTTTAAGAAAAAACAGAAAACATCAGCTGTGTCTGATTGTTCATTTTGGCGGGGCGCGAGGAAAACTTGTATATTTCACTGGATCTTAAATAAAAGGACGTTTGTGTCCCCATTTGTCTGGATTCATGAAACTAAACAAAAACGAACTTTTCAACCGACGAGGTGCTCAGAGGAGGTTCATGGATGTAGTGGAGGAGGACATGCAGAAGGTTGGTGCAACAGAGGAGGATGCTGGGAAAAGGGTGAGCTGAAGGCAGTAAAGACTAGCATATTTTTCAGATTATAAGGCGCATTAAGCGAAACAAAACAGTCAAATAAGTCAAACTTTATTAAACTCATTCTTCGTGCTTCCTTCTCTTCTGTACCATTGATTCATTAATGCTGAATTCTCTGGCAGCTGCTCTATTCCTATGTTGTTGCAGTATATTAACTAACCTCGTATTGTGGATGGATTATCTCAGTTGTTCTTCTGACTGAAGTTTGGTCCGTTTACAGCATCCTGCCATGCGACTGCATTTGTCTCTAACCGTCGGAAACCCTCACGTTAACTTTTAGCGAGTGGAAAAGAGTTAGCGTTCATCCTCCAGCTTCACTGTGTTTGTTATGCTAACATAGCTGTGTCGCTAGCGATCACGTAGCACATCATTATATACCAGCTAGCCCAACTTCAGTAACCCTACAAACGTCACTGCTGTTTAGTTTCCTGTCTTCATTTATGTTGGAAGTGACAGCAGAGCTGTACGTTTGGATTTTTCAGAAATCTCTCAGTCAGAACATGCTATATCATGTTTAGGTGGAAGCTAGCGAGCTAACTTCCTGCTAACTTCTAACTTCTTTAAATTGAATAAATTCTGTTTTCATGGATGCCTGGATGTTAAACTTAATTGCTACACCTGTTACACTTTTATTAAAGATGAAAGAATTTAGACAGTTTTTTAACTCTCAGTGATGCTGCAGTGTTCGTTTGACTTTGGGACCTGAAGGACGGAGTTTAGGACCCAGATCACTCCACGAGGCTCCTGACTACAGTAGCCATAATGCTCCGACAATCCATCAAGCGGTGCGGCTTCGTAGCTTACCAAAGTTGTACTGAAACATTTTTGACATAGTTTTGAGCGCCGTGTACCACAAAAAATCAGTTCGAGGTCAGTAAGCACAACCAGAATTCATACATAAGGCGCACTGTCAATTTTTGAGAAAATTAAATAATTCTAAGAGCGCCTTATAGTGTGAAAAATATGGTACTTGTGCTAATGCCTAATGCCGGGTGTTCCATTTAAGGAAATGAATGAATGTATTAATTGTAGAGATGCCTTTTAAAGAAGCTTTATAGTGATTCACCAAACAGCAAATGCTTTCGACAGCATGTCTGAATCCCTGAGCATTCATTAACAGTTAGACTTCAGATAACACGTCTTGCAGGAGGTTTTCAGACTCATGTATACCTTGCAGTCACAGTTTGATTTTTCTGCTGCATATCTGCGCTTAGGTCACAAGAGCAGCAGCAAATACCTTACTCCCTGACAAACTCCCACTCTTTTTTCATGTCATGGTCGTACTCTGCCTAAACATGCCAACTGTCCCATAAGCCCTTTATCCCTGATAGGTCTACTCCTTCACCATCACATTTCCCTTTACCTCCAGTGTTTACTGGTGGGGCTCTGCCATGACGTGCCCTAAACACCTTACAGCCATAGCCTCATTCAGTCACATCAGCAGTGGTGGTGTTGAATATGGTCCATTCAGACTCGGTGTCCCTGGCCCCAATCAGAATAATGCTGCAAAAGTTTTGCAGGAGGTGAAGATCTCCACTCCAAGGCCCGTCCCAGATCCTCCCAGCACACTTTCATTTTTCATGGCTGTCTGGCATCCTCCTTAATACACCTAGTCCAGGTCAGAGACAGGTGAGTTGGCCATTGCATGTAGTAAAAAATGACAAAATCAACCAATGTTCATTATAGACCAACAGCACAGAAGTCCAGTAACAGAACAACACTTGGCCTCCAGCAAGCCCTTCCTCCCCATCAGCAAGTTTCTCTGTTATTGCCAACATTAAAAAATGAGGTACCCCAACTGGACAACAGAGTTCCCAGACGGGATATTTTCCAGCACCCAAGAACTCCCAAAAGCAAAAATTTGGTGCATATGAGCAGGACCCAGTTTCAAAGCAGCCGTCTATAATCTGAAACTCTGGGATGGTTCCAAGGTCCTGTTTCCACTTCAGAGTCTGAAACTACAGGCATTAGTTGTATAAAAAAGTATGTTTGCATAAAAGAGGTTCATGAAGATCATATAAACCAAACCCCACAGAAGAGGGGCTTCATGATTTTTCTTTTCCAGCAGACGAAACCTTCACAGTCATTATTTTCTTTGCTCTGTTTTTGAAAATTCTCAGAAAGCTGTCACGGATTTCTTTGGTTCGTACTCCGTAGATGATAGGGTTGATTGTTGCTGGGAAAAGGATGTACATGAGTCCCATGGAATTGTTGATATCTGTTGGTATGGGGATGTTCAGGTTGTGAGAGAGGAAGGTGATGCTGCCCACCAGGTAAAAACACATCATAACAATGAGGTGAGTGCTGCAGGTGTGAAAAGCTTTCCTGCTGTCTTCACCAGCTGCTGCCGATCGCAAGACCACGCTCAGTATCTTCATATAGGAAAAGAAAATAATTGGTATGTCAGCTCCTACAAAGCAGATGATGACAGCAAGGCCAGCTGCACTGCTCCGGCTTGTGCTGTCACACGCCAGGCTGACCAGCGCCATGTGGTCGCAGTAGCAGTGCTGGATTACGTTGGAACCACAGAACTGCAGAGAACCTGCCAAACCTACGAGCGTCGCCATGACGGAGACGCTGCGCACCAGCGTGAAGAGCACTAGCCTCACCAGCATGGAGGAGTTAATTATGTCATTGTAGCGCAGTGGCCGGCAGATGGCGAAGTAGCGGTCCAGTGCCATTGCCAACAACAGGGTTGACTCCACTGAGGACAGGAAATGAATGAAGAACATTTGAGTCAAGCAGCCGACCAATGAAATCTCATTCCAGTCGAACAGAAAGCCAAGGAGCATGTTGGGGATGATGGTTGTCACAACCAGGATGTCAACAAAGCAGAGCGTGCAAATGAGGAGGTACATGGGGCTGTGCAGTCTCTCCACGCTGCAGATGACGTACACCAGCAGAGAGTTTCCGAGCAGCACCAACAGGTAGGAGGCGCTAAATGGCAGCGCCAACAGCCGGCGGTGTTTCTGCAGCGAGGGAAACCCTCGTAACACAAATGTGCAATGGGAGAAGTTTCTGCTTAGCGGTGCTTCCAACATGGCTCTGGCTTCACCTGCACAGAGACGGCCACACAGAAACAGTCAGCACCACCGTCGCAGAGAGGACACGGGGACTTATCCAAATGCAGTTCTTGCCTGCTAAAATTTTCCACTTCTTCCAAACACAATTACATTTTTAAGGCTGCTGAAAAGATTGCACACACAGTGAGCATACTTCATTTAAATTGGCGGTGGGCACCTCACCGCGCAGTCTGCCTTTACCGACATGCGTGAAAGAATCGGCTGTGCTTAAGTTCACTGAATTTTGGTGCTGTAACCGTAGCTGTAAAACAGTGCAGTATTTTTTTTCTTTTAAACAGGTTTTTTTTGGTAAATAATGACCAAAAATAAAAGGGATTTCAACATAAGTAGTTAGTGCATTGGTTCATCTGGAACTTTTGAAAATGTAAACGGAATACAAAGATTTTAAATCTCACAAACTCGTATTTTACTCACAATAGAACACAGAGGACATATTCCTGATATCTGATCTGATGGCAGCAACACGTCTCAGAGAAGTTAGGATGAGGCAACAAAAGGCCGGAAAAGTAAGAAACAGTGAGAGGAACATTTGATAACTAATTGGCAACAGGTCAGTGACAGGCCTGCAAAAAACTGCAATTTCAGAATAATGTTCTTCAGTTCCAAATTGTCTTTGAACGTCTCATCATGCACAGGGACAAGGCCGATAACTGTGACCTGTACATTACAACATCAGTGCACGGGCTCAGGAACACTTCAAAAGAACCAGCGAGCAGCTCAGCGTGCAGGTTACTGCTCCATCACACAGAGAAGAAGCCACGTGTGACCACGATGGAGAAACAGCACCACGTCCTCTGGACCAAAACTCCTTAAAACAGATCTGAGGTCAGACCCATCCAAACATGGAGGTCCTTAGACTGAAGAGGACGAAGCAGAGCCAGGACTGCTGAGCAGCTGGAATCCTCCATCAGACCATCACACTCTGACGTTAGAGAGCAAACATGGACCTGTCCTACTTTTACAGACGTGTTGCTGCCATCACGTAAATAGAATAAAATATGGGTTTCTGAGATTTGCACATTGTTGCATTCTGTGTTTCACCTCAAATTAAACTAGTTTCTATTTTTAAATAGCTGATTAAAAGTACTCTGAGTACTTTGAGAACTGTCTCAGTGTTTGGACTCTAACCAAAATATTTTTTAAATCCAAACTGGTTTCAAAAAGCAAACAAAAGCGAGAAGAAAGAGAAAACAAGATCTTTCTTACCTGCAGCGCTGGTTTAACGTCAGGAAAAACCCGGTCTTTTCTCAGGTCATCTTATAGCCAGTTGCTCATGTCCCACTGAAAGGCTGACCTCAAACACAGCACCGCTGTGATTGGCTCAAAGCAGCTTGTGGGAGTGTAAAGGTCCCTGAGCCCATCGGTCTCCGGAGGTTTGTCAGGGTGTGGGTCTGTTAGGACAACGAGCAGAGACATGTGGGACAACCTGACGCGACTCTGAATCTGGTGGTTTTTGTGCACACGCACGTCTGTTTTATAAGGCCGATACATATTCTGATTCTCGTGTGATAAACACTGAGTTAACAAACTTTAAGTTAAGTTCCTAATCACGTTTTATGTTTGGTAGCGTGTGCAAAAATAAATAAATACTTAAATGTTCTTCAGAAAGAAAATAAATATTATATAAGTGATTATATCTTTCCTCCTACGATGAAAAGCTGCAGCGTGATATTATTTCCTGCTCTGATATTGAATTCAGAGGAGCGCAGATGTTTCCTCTGAGGTTTAAACCGTGAAATCTAATTTGTCTGCTGCTCCTTCCTTCAGGTATTTCATCCGTATATTTGTTCCCATTTTCCTTTTGAAGCTAATTGGTCCCGAGGTCAGTACAACAGAATTTGGCTTCCTTTGAGAAGAACACAGGGATTAATTATCGGGGCTGCTTAATTGGCTCTTTCTGTCACACTACTGGGAATCTCAGAGCTGCAGCTCTAATCAACACCGGCCTGAACACCATGTGATCATGCAGAGACCAAACATCAGAAAAATGAATAAGTTGACATATGAGCATAATGAAAGGCCAAAGATAGTTTGGATAGAGTTTGATGGCGTTAAGATGACTTTATTAAGACAAAAGACAAAACAACGATTTACCTGTTAGCATGCATCGAAAAATCAATAACCAAATATAACTTCAAGTTTATTAAAAATGATAACAGCTTAACATTAAACGGTTTTTCTACCAGAACCTCAAACAACAACATGCGATATTTGATGTGATCTGATGCTATGGTGTTCATTTCAGGACATCCTCAGGTCTCAGGAAAAACGCCATCTAAGCCATCTTATGTTTAGTGAAAATATTAAAGTTAGCTGCTGTTTGGTTATTGTAGAACATCCGACTAATATTGTTCGTTAATGCTGCTTTCATATACCTGTTCCGAGTAGTACGCTGTGCACGCACGCAGTGAGACAGCGCGGAGGTGAGACCCGCCCTCCCCGGGAGTGAAGTTGCTTACATGTAATGGCTGCTCGGTTATGTAGTAAAACAAAGCTTGCTAGTAATCACGAATCCAGAGTCAGTACTGAACATCAAACATGGTGTCAGAAGTTGTGGTTTGGTCGTGTGCTACAGCCCTGCCGAGCTGTCAGGCTAACGTTTTCTCAGCACTTTGCGGATGAAGCAAACAACCAGCTAGCGTTGCTCGGCTATCGTAGCAAAGGCTATTAAGCATCAACGACCACATCAGACGGATTCCATAGACCAGAACCTTTGGTGTTCAGTGGAAACATCGCCGAGAAGTGGTGTGTATTCGAGCAGGAATACGACATATTCATAGCTGCTGCTCATTCCGATAAGGATGCTCGAACTAGAGCGTTCATCCTGCTAAACCTGGCCGGCTCTGAAGCCATCGAGCGGGAGCGCACCTTCGTTTATGCACCCGCTGTGCACGCGGGGGAAGGAGAACACAGACGATCGGTGACCGAAGCAGAATCGAGAGAAGACCCGGTCTCAAGCGCAAATTTCGGGAACTGTGTAATCCCCAAACAAACATAACAATGGAAAGGCACAAGTTTAACACCAGAAACCAACGACCAGATGAAACAATTGAGTCTTACGTGAGCGACTTGAAAAATAAGGCAGGCAGTTTCAGATTTGGCCAGCTTAAAGACGAGCTATCAGAGACAGACTCGTTTGTGGCATAAATAGTGACAGCATGAGAAAGCAACTGCTGCGCGACAGTGACCTAACTTTGAGCAAAGCAATTGAAATGTGCCAGATATTCGAGCAGACAGATCAACATACAAAAGCTCTAGCAGCTCCAAAACAAATGGCCGCAAAGGTGGATACCTTGCATCACATTATAAAGAAAAACATCTACACAAAGTCAAGACGAAGACAGGCAATGAGCGTGCAACACAACCAGAACAGAGGCCCGCTCACGCAATAACAAACTGCAACAACTGCCACGAGGCAAAAAGAGACAAATGCCCAGCATATGGCCAGCAATGCCATAAGTGCCAAAAATGGAATCACTTCCAGAAATGCTGCAAGTCATCACAAACACGGCAATTCAAAAAGAGACCCGTTAACCACATTGAGATGCAAGCGCCTAGCAGTGATGAGGAAATGTTCTATGTGAATGGAATTAATATAGACACTATAAACCCCTGCTTTCCATACAAGATTGACATTTTCACCACGGTGCATATTAATGGAAAACCCATAGAGCTCAAGGTGGACATGTAATGTCATGCCGGCTGACCTTTTTGAACAACAGAGACAAGATGAAAAACTCCTGCCATCACAGAAAACTAAACTGGTGGCATATGGAGGAGAGGAAATTCAAACAGCTGGCACAGCAACACTTTCATGCCACTCTGCAGGCAAGGAATACCCTCTGGAGTTCTTCGTAGACTTAAAAACTCCTTTGTCCCACACGCCATCAAACTGTTTAACTCCTCTCTGGAGGGGAGAGGGAGGGGAGACAGGAGGACAAAGGAGGGGGGAACAACTAAGCTGTAGTGCCTCTTCACCTCACTGTGCAATACTTTTGTAAATAGTCAACAGTGCAATAGACTCAATACTTGAAATGTGCAATTCACTTGTATTTTTATTTTTATTCCTATTTATTCTATTTATCCCCTTTGTATATTTTATTTATATTGTCTCTGCATTATATATATATATATATGTGTGTGTGTGTGTGTGTGTGTGTGTGTGTATATATAATATTCTGTAACTCTGTAACTTCTGTCGGTGCTGTGCTTTTTGGAAATCGAATTTCCCAGAGGAATCCACCCGAGGGATTAATAAAGTTTTATCTTATCTTATCTTATCTTATCTTATCTTATCTTAT